>NW_006441955.1:37049622-37072871 GCF_000325575.1 Pteropus alecto | reverse complement strand
TACCTGGCTGTAGCTCTCATTGATTTCAGTTCCCCTTGCCCTTCCCAGTTTAGAGATGCTAATGGCTTCTTGCTGTTGCTAGCCTTGTGGTACTCCACCATCTCTTACGGTTTCCCTATATCTTGTCACACCTTTTTAATAGTTAATTTCATTAAACTTTCTTTAATACCCCTTTTGAGGATTCTATCTCTTTTCTGCCAGGTCTCTGACTTATAGGACAATTACAAGGAGAGTGGGATAGCTTCAGGAAACAAAACACGTGAATAACCTTCCTAAAGAGAATATTGGGGCACAGATTACTCATGGCATGGGATGGAAAGATGATCGAAAGCAAGCCACTGGAAGATCAATTGGCCATGGCACTTATTGGCTACAGCAACAATGGTAGATACAAAGATTGCGTAGCTTGGGGTGGCCCTGTCATAACTCTGGAGAGCACATATAGAAAAAAAGGACAAATTTGAAATACTGAATGTCCAACTCAGGGCATGGGTGGATAATCAGAAAGTATCTATCACATTTTTAAAAGAATCCCTGTAGGCCCAGGGCAGATGTGACTGAGAATTAAACACAGAGCCTGATTATTAAAGTTGCAGGGTTGCAGTGTCAGTTAAATGTACAACATTATTAAGGCTTTTGTGCTAAGACATGATAGGAAGGGAGTAGGAAACTTAGACATGTGGTAGGGACATTTGAGCAGAAGAGATGGTGCTGAGAACTTTGAATCCCATATCTCCTGAACCTTCCTTGCCAGCAGAAGCATCGCTTTTCCCCCTGTTCTGAGGAAACCAGACTATCCCTGAATAAAAACCTACCAATAGCTTTACATTCTCATTTAACTCATGCATTTGGCAAAATGGACAACGAGGTCTTGGAAGATGAACGTGATTTTTGCTTAACTGGGTAATGATGCCATTTGCAGTCTGGCAACTGAATGCTTCTATTCAGTTCCAATTAGCAAAGGTAATCAGAGTAGTTTACCTTTACACGGCAGGGAGCACAATATACCATCACTTTCTTATTTCAGGGTTATATCACTCTCCTGTTCCTTGTCATAATAGAATCCAGAGGCACATTTTTAATTTCTTAATATCTCACAGATTAACACATTGGCCCATTACATTGATTACATTATGCTAGTTGTACCTGCTTAACAGGAAGAAGCAAGTACTCTAGATGCCTTAGTAAAACACATGTACACTAAAAGGTGGAAAATAAATTCTGAGAAAGTTCAGAGGTCTGGCACACCAGTGAGATAGCCTCTCTAAAAGTTGCAAACAAATTGCTGTACCTAGCATCTCCCATCACCTGTACCAAATTTGAGCATACTTCTCTGACCCTTTTAGCAAGTAACACATAAGGCATCCAGTTTTGAGTTGTATCTAGAGCAAGAAAAGACTCTTTAGTTTTAGGCTGCAGCACAAATTGTCTTGCCACTTGGGCCTTGTGACTTTATAGGCCCAATGTGTTGGAAATTTCTCTGTCAGACATAGATGCTATAAGCAGCTTCTTGGTTGCTTAAGGTAATGCCAACCTGGATATACTCTTCTCTCTGCAAATTAAATTATTCCAATTGAAAATATGTATATGTGTGTGTATTCAACCACCATCTATATTTTATGAATATGTATAAATATGTATTCAAATATTATCTGTATTTTAGAATCATTATTATAATATTTAATGACTGAGAAATTTTTTTATCCTGGCAGAAATAACATATATATATGTTTCTCTTCAGCTTCCTTCTCACTGTTCTTCTTCTCCTTCTCCCTATCTTTTCTTCTTACTTTCTTTTTCTTCCATTTTACTCTTCCTCCTTCTGAATAAGTGTATATTTAACATCTCTTATATGCCAGAGATTGTGCTAAGCATCTACTCTTTGAGTCCTTTAGACAGGCATTATTAAAACAATCTATAATAGGCTTTTCCAGACAGACTTCTCAAAAAAGCACACACATCTCTATAAAAACCAAATTTGTTTTGTTTTCAGATTTTAAAAGAGAGTGTAGTTATTTTTATCACTTTGATTAAAAAATCATCCTCTTCTCTCTGAGAAGACGATCCTCTTCCACTAAACTTTTGTTTTTGGAGAGGATATATGTAGAATGCAAAGAGAGGGAAGGTAAAATCACATTACCTCTGGTGACTAATGGGATGGCAGATGTCAAAGTCAGATCATCCTACAACCAGCAGTCATTTCAATGTGAGATGGCTAGACTGCTTCAAAAATTAAAGTAAAACATCAGACAGGATAGACTGGAGTTACGCTGCAGTAATAAACAACTCTCAAATCTCACTGGCTTAAGACAATAAATGGAATTTCTTGCTCGAGTCCTATATTTTTGTTGACCTGCTGTGGACATTGTTCTGCACCATCCTTACACAAGGACTCAGGATGATGGAAATTCCGCCATCTGGTACTTTGCAAGTCACCATGGCAGGAGGAAGGAGACATAGCACGTTGTGTAGTGGCTTTTAAATGCTTCCACCTGGAACTAACACATGTCATTTCCACTCATATCCCATTGATTAAAGCCAAGGTTGACTGCAAGGGGATGGAGAGGTATAATTCTGCCATATGCTTTGAAGGAGAAACAGAGATATTGCTGAGCAGCGTTACTCACCGTTATAGACAAATTCTACCAACCCATTCAATCCCTAATTTCCTCCAGAAATCCCAATCACCTAAATGTTATAATGAAAAATATATTTGTTAAGATAAAAAACTTTAAATTATTAAATATTATAATAAGATTCTAAGATATAGATAGTGGTTGAATATATATGTGGCAAAATTATAAGTGCTTTATTTCCCTCTAATTTTTGACTTTTCTGAATTATAAATTTTCTAGAGTGACCAAGTAGCACCTTTTATAATGGAAAACACCAACAAACTAAATTGTTTAAAGTCTATTTATGAGACTGTAGTAACGCAGAGAAGATCTTTATGCTTATTAAGTGACAAGATCAATACATAAAATTGGATTTATATTGATACGTGTATCTATAGTCAAGGAGAAAAGAAATAGATAAAATGTTAGAGTGGCTGTATATTGACAAATTTTAAAACAACCATTTTTAAAAATTTTGAAATGTAAAATAACTAAGTTGTGGTCAGTAGTAATAAAATGCTATTCCATTTGAGAATAAGGCAGGAAGTGTGGAGTAAATGTTTTCAAGTTCTGGCTTTATTTCTAGAAACACATCCATTCACTGCCCCCATGGAGAAGACATAGTGTTACAGGTACAGCAGGACAAACAGGACCAGGAACAAGGAGACCAAGGTTATAATTCTGACTTTAAAGCTCATCTGGTTGTGACTGTGTTCAACTCATTTAAGCTCCCTTAGCCTTGTTTTCTCATCTGAGAAGTGAAGATATTGATCGAGATGGTCTCTTCATTTCCTCTGAGCTCTAAAATTCTTCGCCATGTGAGGTGCAAGGGTCCTAAATTCCTGTGTTATGGAACATGAGCTATCTCTTACAAAATGTCTCCTTTAATCTGTCCCTAGTGCCCAGTAAAATGATCTGAGCACAGAATAGGTGTTTAATAAGTGTTCGTTAATCAGAATTCACCTCATTGAAGAGTCATAATAACCCTCCAGGGTAAATAGTATTCTTCTGTCAATTTAAAATTATTTTATAGAGATCAAATTTACATGCCTTATAAGTAAGAGCAAAATACCATGGTCTATTGGCTCCAAAGTCAAGGCACACTTTATAACACATAAGCAAATTAATGTCAAGCAGTGTAACTGTTAAAATTTTTACAAATGGGATTAATTTTAATCTAAAAGCAAAACCAGAACATTGTTACCGAATTCTAAATTATGGAAGATGTTTACTCATATGACTGTAAAACAGTAATAGGCATTGTGTTGTTTATTGAAAAATCAGCACTTTGAGAGATTTACGGACAGTGAGGGAACAATTTATATGTATGTCAACAATGAGAAATGCATAAAAAAATTATAAAAACATGCAAAATTACAGAGCAAATTCTAATCATTATCCTTGAACTCTTCACCATTTGCAGATGTCAGTGATTGAATATTGTGATTGATCTCCTCTTAAACTGTTTTCACTAAAAGAGAAAGATAATAATATTTAGTTTGTAATGAAAAACAAATTAAGCATTTCTGGCATTTCTGTACCAATCATACTGGTGCCCTTAGAAGCTTCCTCCTTTCTCATAGTCAAGATTACTCCCTTAGTATGTGTTAACATTTAGGTCTTTTCCTTTGGTTCCTAGACCCATCATTGCCCCAAATACCACCTTGATTTTCCTCTTTGGTCCAAATTCCATAACTTAAAGCTTATTTCACTCCATTCCTACTCCGCGCAGAGAATTTAACTACCTGGGTAAGCCCTACCCTGGTGTCACACAGTAAGGAATGTATTCCCTCTCATCAGGAAATTCCCTGAGATGGTACCACAATACTGGATTCTTTTCTCTAGAGGGCATAAATGTCTGCATTACCTGGCACCAAAACAGGGGCTGGAAGAGCAGCCTCCATTGTGCCTTAGTATAGCCCCCCTACCAGGCAATCTACTGACCATGCCAGCTTGACTGTGCAGATCCCTCTCACAAGGCCATAAGGAAGTGCTAGCCTGAGAAGATCAGCCTGCCCCGCCCAATCTACAGATTGGGATTTTGTTGCTGGATGGCTGCCACGCCCTGCATCTATTCAGGGCCTAGCACTCCCAAATGGCAGCCAGTGCTGTGAGTGTGCATTTCCGAGACAGGGTCAGGCAGATCACTGCTGCCAACATGAACTTGGGTGGATCTTGGAGATCCGTGGGCCAGTCCCAGACAGCAGCTGGTCTTGCTGTGATCTGGGATTTCTGCGGGAATGTGGGAAAAGTTACCAAAGTTGCAGCAAGACTGAGACTGTATTGATCTGACTGCCATTGTCTCCCTGAGACCTGCTCCACCTCACCCACAAATTGCCCCAGGCATCCCATTGACAGTGAACTGTCACAGTTCTGTCCCTTCCCCCCCACTCGACAGCCCCCACCGGGTCTCCCAATCCACACAGGCAACAAACTTTGGCTGGCACACGGTGGCCACTGCACAGTAATCAGTAGCAGGCAGAGTTTGCAGTATCGTGTCTGGGGAGCGCAGGGGTCTGTGCAGTGGTCCCAGATGGCAGCTGGTCTCAATGTGTTCTGTAGTGACTACAGTGGGAATGCCCAGGGACAGAAGTTGCAGCAAAACTGAGGAGTACCTGAAGAGGAAGAGAAAGAGCAAGGGATTGAGAATCTATTTGAAGAAATAAAGACAGAAAACTTCCCTAACCTGGTGAAGGAATTAGACATACAATTTTAGGAAACACAGAGTCCCAAACGAGGAATTCAAACAGACCCACACCAAGACACATCATAATTAATGCCAAAGGTCAAAGACAAAGAGAGAATCTTAAAAGTAGCAAAAAAAGGCAGCTAGTTACTTACGAGGGTACCACCATAAGAATGTCTGCTGATTTTTCAATGGAAACTTTGCAGGCCAGAGGGACTAGCAAGAAATATTCAAAGTTATGAAAAACAAGAATCTACAACCACAAATACTCTACTCAGCAAGGCTTTCAATTAAAATGGAAGGTGAGATAAAGAGCTTCCCAGACAGGAAAAAGCTTAAGGAATTCATCAGATTAGATATGTCAATCAAAAGACACAGAGTAGCCGAATGGATAAGAAAACAAGACCCATGCATATGCTGTCTACAAGAGACTCACTTCAGATCAAATGACACAGACTAAAAGTAAAGGGTTGGAAAAAGATATTTCGCACAAATGGAAATGAAAAAAAAAGCGATACTTATATCAGATAAAACAGACTTTAAAACAAAGGCTACACTAAGAGACAAAGAAAGGCATTCCATAATGATAAAAGAATTGATCAATCAAGAGGACATAACCCTAGTAAACATATATGCACCCAACATAGGAACACCTACATACATAAAGCAATTATTGACATAAAAGGAGAGATCAACAATAATACACTCATAGTAGGAAACTTTAACACTCCATTGACACTAATGGATAGATCTTCCAGGCAAAGAATCAACAAGGAAACAATGGGCCTAAAAGGTACACTAGACCAGATGGATTTAATAGATATTTTCAGAGCATTTTACCCTAAAGCAGCAAAATATACATTCTACTCAAGTGTACATGGAACATTTTCCAGGAAAGACCACATGTTAGAAAACAAAACAAGGCTCAATAAATTTAAGAAGATTAAAATCATATCACCCATCTTCTTTGATCACAATGGTATGAAACTAGAAACGATACCAAGAAAAAAACTGGAAAATACATAAACACATGGAAGTTCATAACATGCTACTAAACAATAAATAGGTTATTAACGATGTCAAGGGAGAAATCAAAAGATACCTAGAGACAAACAAAAATGAAAACACGACTCAAAATCTATGAGACACAGTGAAAGCAGTCCTAAGAGGGAAATTCATAGCAATACATGCCTACCTCAAGAAACAAGAAAAAGCTCAAATAAACAACCTCGCACTTAAAAGAACTAGAAAAAGAGCAGCAAACAAAGCCCATAGTGAATAGAAGGAAGGAAATAATAAATATCAGAGCAGAAATAAATGAAATAGAGTCTAGAAAAACAATACAGAAGATTAATGAAACCAAGAGCTGGTTCTTTGAAAGGATAAACAAAATTCACAGACCCTTAGCCAGAAAAAAGAGAGAGGACTCAAATAAATAAAATCAGAAATGAAAGAGGAGAAATAACAATGGACTCTACAGAAATACAATGGATCATAAGAAAACACTACAAGCAATTATATGCCAACAAATTGGACAATCTGGTAGAAATAGACACATTCCTAAAAACATACAATCTCCTAAGACTGAGTCAAGAAGAAACAGAAAATCTGAACCAACTTATTAACACCAATGAAATAGAATCGGTAATCAAAAACCTCCCCAAAATACAAAAGTCCTGGACCAGATGCCTTCATAGGCAAATTTTACCAAACATTCAAAGAAGTATTAACACCTATTCTTCTCAAACTATTCCAAAAAATTCAAGAAGAGGAAGGCTCCCTAACTCTTTTTATGAGGCCACTATTACCTTGATTCCAAAACCAGACAAAGACATTACAAAAAAAGAAAACTATAGGCCGATATCTCTTATAAACATTGATGTAAAAATCCTCAACAAAATATTAGCAAACTGAATTCGGCAATATATTAAAAATATCATACACCATGATCAAGTTGGATTTAGTCCTGGGATGAAAGGTTGGTACATTATCTGCAAATCAATCAAGGTGATACACCATATTAACAAATCGAAAGATAAAAACCATATGATCTTATCAATAGATGCAGAAAAAGCATTTGACAAAATCCAGCATCCATTTATGATAAAAACTTTCAGCAAAGTGGGAATACAGGGAACACACCTCAACATAATAAAGGCCACATATGACAAACCTACAGTTAACATCATACTCAATGGGGAAAGGTTAAAAATATTTTCCTTAAGATCAGAAACAAGACAAGGATGCCCATTTTCACCACTCCTCTTCAACATTATATTGGAAGTCTTAGCCACAGTAATAAGACAAGAAAGAGAAATAAAATTTATCTGAATTGGAAAGGAAGAAGTAAAACTCTCGTTATTTGCGGATGACATGATGCTATATAGAGAGAACCCTAAAGATTCCACCAAAAAACTGTTAGAACCGTTTAATGAATTCAGTAAAGTAGCAGGTTACAAAATAAATATTCAGAAGTCAGTGGCATTTTTGTACACCAATGATGAACTTTCAGAAAGAGAAATTAAGAAAACGATCCTATTTACAATTGCATCAAAAACAATAAAATACCAGGGAATCAAATAACCAAGGAAGTAAAACATATGTTCTCAGAAAATTATAAGTCATTGAAAAAAGAAATTGAAGAAGATACAAATAAATGGAAGCATATACTGTGCTTATGGGTAGGAAGAATTAGCATCATTAAAATGGCCATACTACCTAAAGCAATCTATAGATTCAATGCAATCCCTATTGGTATCGAAATACCCCAATGATATCAAAATATCATTGACATTGACATTTTTCAGAGAGCTAGAACAAGTAATCTTAAAATTTATATGGAACCGTAAAAGACCCTGAATAGCCATGGCAATCTTGAAAAAGAAGAACAAAGTTGGAGGTCTCATATTACCTGATATCAAACTATACTTCAAGTCTACAGTAATCAAAAGAGCATGATACTGGCCTAAAAACAGATGCATTGATCAATGGAACAGAATAGAGAGCCCAGAAATAAATCTATGCCTATATGCTCACTTAATACATGACAAAGGAGATAAGAATATACAATGGGGTAAAGACAATCTTTTCAATAAATGGTGTTGGGAAAATTGGACAGATACATGGAAAAGAAAAAAGAAAGAAATTGGACCACCTTCTTACACTGTATACAAAAATAGACTCAAAATGGATTAAAGACTTAAATGTAAGATCTGAAACCATAAAACTTTTAGAAGAAAACATAAGCAGTAAACTCTCTGATATTACTAACAGTAATTTCTTTTCAGATATATCTCCCCAGGCAAGGGAAACAAAAGAAAAAATAAACAAATGTGACTACATCAAACTAAAATGTTTGCACAGAAAAGGAAACCATCAACAAAACAAATGACAACTGACTGATTGGGAGAAGATAATCACTAATGATACATCTGATAAGAGGTTAATATCCAAAATATATAAAGAATTCATACAACTCAACAACAAAAAACAAATAATCCAATTAAAAATGGGCAGAAGACTTGAATAGAATACTTCTCCAAAGAGGAAATACAGATGGCTAATAGACATATGAAAAGATGCTCAAGGTCGCTAATCATCAGAGAAATACACAGCTGAAATAGAAGGTCAAGAGGTCCTGAAGATGTTTATAAGAAATGTCCAACATTGTGTTGTCTGCCCTCTCTTATTCCAGTCAGGACCTCAACCACAGTAAGCCCAGAGAGATGAGTTATTCCAAAGGAAGTTAGAAAAAGAGACCTCACTGAGGTAGAAACCAAAAGGCCTTCACCTCCCATTACCTAGAGCTGTCTTCTTACTTCAATATAAGTATTCTGTTCATAGCTTAAAATCATTCCCTAAAGAATATCATGATAAATGAGAAAGCAAAAAAAATCACAAGGATGATACACAGTACATATATATTTGTATCAAAAATATTTATTATGTCATTATCATGAAAAAAAAAGAAATTTGCCCTTTTGAAAAGTGTTCACACCTTCAATATTACACCATTTTCGATGCTAGTGACAATACCTTTATGTGAAAGTAGGAGAGGTAGCCTGGGAAAAGTTATATATTTGATATATGATAATACAATTTTATTAATTTTTGTTTGTTTTTATAAAGCATAAGAGTTCAGTAAATTAGTTCACATTTAAAAATCATTAAGAATATTGAGTCTGACTTCATTTCAAGGTAATTATTATAATAAATGACATTAAAGAACTTGGAGACTTCTATCATAGGAAATTAATTTCAGAGATGTCAGTCAGAAAATAGCAATATCGAGAGGTGTCAGGTAAGTGGTGATTCTTGCACTTTGTACTCTCAATGCTTGCTTTCCCCAGGTGCCTCACATGATCATACCAGCTGTCACTTTATGATACAAAGTTTATGTTCTTATTTTAACTAAGTCTCTTTTCGCAGTTTGTGTATTGAAACAAACACGTGCACAAAGATCTAAGTTACAAAATATGTGACCCAAAAGCTGATAGAACTGCAAGGAGAAATAGACACATTTATAATTACAGTAAGAGATTTCAACATGCCTCTCTCAACAATTAATAGACCTAGACAGAAAATCAGAAAGAATATAGAAGAATTCAACAAGACCATCAACCAACAGGATCTAATAGACATTTTATAGAGCACTCTACTCGACAACAATAGAATACATGATCTTTTCAAGTACCCATGGAACATATACCAATATAGACTATATCCTTGGCTATAAAATAAATCTAAACAACTTTAAAAGAATTGAAATTATGCAAAGTATGTTCTCCAAAAACAATGGGCTCAAACAAGAAATCAATAACAAAAAGGTAACAAAAAAATCTACAAACACTTGAAAACTAAACAACATCTTCTACATAATTCATGGGTCAAAGAAGTCTCAAGAGAAAGAAACAAACCAAATATACATTAATTGCACTGAATGAAAATGAAAATACAACATATCAAAATTTGTGATACATAACTCAAACAGTTCTGAAAAGGAAATGTATAGCACCAAATGCATCTATTAGAATAAAGGAAAAATCTCAAATCTATCATCTAGACTTTTACATCAAGAACCTAAAAAAAGCAAAATAAACCTAAAGCAAGCAGAAAAAAAGAAATAATATAGATAAAAGCAGAAATCAATGACATTGAAAACAGAAGAACAACAAAGAAAATTAATGAAACAAAGAGCTGGTTCTTTGAAGAGGTCAGTAAAATTTGCAAACCTCTAGCAAGACTATCAAAGAAAAAAATAAAAGGCACAAATTACCAATATCAAGAATGAAATACTAGATATTTTTACAGATCCTACAGACATCAAAAGGGTAATATGGGAATAGTATAAACTCTACGCGTATAAAATTGACAACCTAGATGAAACAGACCAATTTCTTAAAAAACACAAACTACCACAAATTAGTCAATATAAAATAAATTATTTGAATAGTATTATAAGTTGTAAGGAATTTGTATTTGTAATCTTACAACTCTCAAAAATATAATCTCCATACAGTTTCACTGTAGAATTAAACCAAACATTTAAGGAAAAATTAATACCAATTCTATACAATCACTACCAGAAAATATAAGAGGCAGGAATTTTTTCTAATTTATTTTAGAGAGCTAATTTTTTCTAATTTATTTTAGAGAGCTAATATTGTCCTGATACCAAAACCAAATAAAGACCGTACAAAAAAGAAAAGCTCAAGACCAATATCTGCTATGAATATAGATGCGAAAACTTTAACAAAATCTAAGCAAATTGAATTCAGCAAAGAATTATATACCATGACAAAGTAGGATTTATTCCAGGGATGCTAGGCTGATTTGACATTCAACAATCAATGAATGCAATTTATCGCATCAGCAGGCTAAAGAACAAAAATCATATGATCATGTCAACGGATACGGGCAAAAAAAATTTGCCAGAAATCCAACACCCTGTATATTGTGTAAATATTCAACAATGTATTTATCATCCAATTCTCAATGGACATTTAGGTTCATAGAGTTGTTTAGGGGGTTGAGTGGTATATACCGAACTTTCACAAACTGAACACACGAATGGAACCAGCACTTAGGTCAAGAAACAGAAGCTTTCTTTCTGTCCCCTTCCGGTGACTATGACCCAAGAGTAACAAATATTTCTATTTTAAATATGATATAACTTTAAAAAAAATAGTACCTGGCCATTAATTGTTGGTGTTGGGATCAGAAGAAATCTGCAGTTATTTTTCTCTTCTTCAGCAAGAGTTGTATCAGAAAATAATTTGTGATCAATGTAAAAAGACCCTCACTATCTAGAAGAGAGGGCATAAGCACCTTGAATTCACTTGTGCAAGGGCAGGGCTGGGGTCTCGCTGAAGAGTCAATCCCTTTAAATCACTCAGAATAACTAAATAACTACTTATTCTCTAAAGTGAGGATTGGTGCTTTATTCCAAAGATAAACACCTCACCCTGACCATCTCCTTGGCATTGTACTTACTCTGCTAAGAAACCAGGAGGACTCTCCAATATCAAAGCATTCCAACAAAATATATAAGCCTTTCATAATTGTAGCTCCTCCACTTTTTCCTAATACCTATTAGTATTTCTCTCCTTTTTTTTTTTTTTCTGTCTGGAGAAAAGAATACTTGAATTTTTAAAATGTTAAATAAATAGATAATTTCTTCCATAGTGCACACAAAGAAAAATCCCCACCCTCTTTGAGCTCCCTCTTCTTTAGCTCTCTATACAAAAAAAAAGGAGACCTCTCAAAGCTCTGACCTTTGTCCTCCAAGCCCAGTGTGAGTTACAAAAGAGTCTTAATAGGTTTTTTTTGGCTCTAAATTCAGATCAAATTGAACCATCTGCTTTATTTAGGATCCTTTGAGAAAGAAATTTTAGATGTTTATAATTATCATGTTTAATAAAAGATTTTAGGGGAAAAAAAACAAGTCCTCCATGTTTAGATCCAATTAACAATTAACATTTTAGAATCCCTCAAATGTGAAGCCTTTCTATTTCTATTTCTATTTCTTTCAAGATAACACACCTTCTGGTTCCAAAAAAAATCTATAAATGAGTTACTAAACACTTTTCCCACAGATTTATGAGTTCAGTTCAGTAAGATTAGCATTGACAGAGTGTTGCCCCAGGATTAAGCAATAGTATACTCCTCAAACAGAACCACCTCTTGATTTACTTCTGACCCCACCTCCAGCTTTAGAGATGAAATCGATTAGTCAAAGAGTAACCCATTCATTCCCTTTGCCAATAGATCAATTCTGGCCAATGTGTTACCATCTACCTCTCTCCTCCCCACTCCCCCATACTTTTAAGAAAAAAAGATAACATTCCAGAGAAGCTCCTCCTCAGATTTCTAACGCATTGGCCAAAATTGATCTATTGGCAAAGGGAATGAATGGGTTACTCTTTGACCAATTGATTTCATCTCTAAAGCTGGAGGTGGGGTCAGCTTCCTTTGGCTACTTGGAAATAAGTGAATATCTGAATGGTATTTGGGTTCTATCAGGAGCTCATCCTGAAGGGGATAGGAGAATAGTAAAGAATGGATACTGGATAGCCAACAACAGTGACACCTACAATAGGGTGGACAAACAGCAAAAACAGGCTGCAGGGGTGAGAAAGGATGGCACAAGAGAACACAAAAGTTGGCTGCAGGGGTGAGAAAGGATGGCTCAAGAGAACACAAAAGTTAGCTGCAGGGGTGAGAAAGGATGGCACAAGAGAACAAACACAGTGAGGCAATTTTACCTCTGGGAGCACAGCCAAGCTCACGAATGGGGGGAAAGCTGCAAAGGACACCAAATGTCACCTTAGCCCCTTATTAGGGGAACAGGATTATCTTAAGCATGCTTGGTGGAACATTTTAACCCATTAGGAGTATTATAAACAAGATTTGTTGATGTCAAGAACTGTGAAGGGTCTCACATTTTTCCCTACTTGCAAGCCAAGAAATTAGTCTGCCACAGTTTCATGGAGGCTGGCAGAAGACTTGAGACTCCTGGGAAAAGACAAAAGACTTTATTACATACAGCAATAGCAGTAGCCAAAGTATGAGCATTTGTCCTGGTGATCTTAGCCCCAGATCCTAGAAGGATGCAAAAAGGGCCAGGTGACACTTGCGCATACCATTGGGTTCCATCACAGAAGGGAAACCCCAAGCTTAGGCAACCCAAATATTTCATAATGTAAAGTAAGCCTCCCTGCTCTTTGTTGCAAAAGAAAACATTATCTTTATTATACTAGACAATAAGCATTCCTATCTACACTGACTTGCATTGTGGAAAATTTTCCCATGAGTATACCATCCCATTGGCCACTCTGATTAACCTGACCAATAGAGAGACCAAATCTGTTCAGTTTGTCTCATACGGCATTTAATTAAGCTATTATCAATAGGACTCCAATAAGGAGGATGAAGTCAACCTGAAGTATTGACCATAATCATGCCTTTCAGGATTCCAGACCCAGGCAGCTAAATAAATCCCATATGTCATCAGGTTCTACCTTAGACTGTCAGGGGATTTTGCTTCTTAAGTGTCTACATTGATCTTTCCACTTGGCCTGAGACATTAAATCTAGGTACAGCAGATGTATCAGTGATTTCACAGGCTCTATCTTGGGCCTCAAAGTGAAAGTCTAGGGCTAGTCTCTCAAACATAACCGCCCTGACCAGTGAGTTTTGGCAAACTTGAATGCTTTCCAAGGAGAGGTAGTAGGGTCCGATCACTTCAGCTCAAGTCAGGGACTAATTCTGAACCCTTTTTCTTTTTGATGACTCTTGAATATGTAAAGCTGCACATGGGGTGTACAGATCAGTTATCTATCTGGGAATCTCTCCTAAGTAACTAAAAGTAGCTTCTTTTTGGAATGATCTCTTCAATTCTGAGGGTAACATGATCTACCAGTGATGCTTCTTTGACCACTTGAAAATTTCTTATGATCACTGCTAAGTTGCAAGTCACTGTGTTTTCAGAAGGCAAGAAGGTTAATGTCTGGGTTCCATGAAAGAAGTGCAGTCACAAGAGTGTGCATCATGCCCAGGGGAAGAAAAGTATTGTTGATAATTGTTGGAGGTTTCTATGTAGGACCTATATAGTTGAGAGAGAGATGTTGACAGTGCCTCCAATATAACCTCTTAACCAGGTAAGCCTTCAAATTCTCAAGTCAGTTTAAATAGTTGAATTTAGCCTTTGTTTTTAGAAGGAGCATCTGAGGTCAGTCAGTCCAATCTGTCCTCTTTGTCCACACCACCAACTGGGTGGCATTTGTCCATTTGGGGAAATGACTTGGTGATAGTTATAAGAATGGGGGTGAAGAATATTATGGGATATAGAGAAGCCAGAGCTGTCCCCTGCTGTTTCTGACTGACTTCTCAGTAAGGTTAGGGAAACTGATGGCCAAATTACAGTCAGAGCCAACCGTCAGAGGATCAACGATCAATTAACTCTAGGGCACTTGCAAGGGTTTGGGAAAATCTCACCAGGGTTTTTTTTCCTTCATAAGGAAGGCTCTAGGGCTGATTTTGAAAAACAAAGATCATTCAAACCCCTTTCTTCCCTGTGTCTCTTAGACTCTGAAGTGCTCCCATCTAGGTATTATTATTATTGACTGCCTTCCATTGCTTCAAAATTAGTGCATCCAATTCAGTATCTATAATTTCACCTTTTTGCAGTCATCCCCTAAGCATACCCAGAACTTTTATTAAAAAAAAAAAAAAGATGCAAGAGTGACTTAGACATTTTTATGGAAGTCATAGAGACCTATTTCCATTGCTTCAAAATTAGTGCATCCAATTCAGTATCTATAATTTCACCTTTTCGCAGTCATCCCCTAAGCATACCCAGAACTTTTATTAAAAAAAAAAAAAGATGCAAGAGTGACTTAGACATTTTTATGGAAGTCATAGAGACCTATTATGGCCCCCACATAAGCTGTTGTGTGTCACTGCAAGGGAATTTTGTGACTGTGTGCTCAATCAAATGGCAATTACCCTTACGATCTAGGGCCATGTTAATCCAACTTGAGAATCCAGGCAGCAGAACCAGAATTAAGTTTGAATCTCCCAGACTTTGTTTTGGCTGTGCTGCCATCTGGAGGGTGTACCAGCCACACTAGCCTGGGGTTGCTATTAGGGTAGAGATAGACATACTATGCCCAGGCATGGTCAGGGAGTAATCTCAAATTTTCAAAATAAGTCTATCTCACCTCCGACCCTTTTGTCATGACCATTACTCAGAAAGCAGCCAACGGGAAATGATCTCTTTCTGTGCACAGCTGCATTCAGTGATCAAACAGCTTTACCAAAGTGCATAAATCAGGAGAAGCTGAGAAAAGTAGAGTCAGAAATTTTTTGAATCAATTTTTAAGGAGGCCATTGCAATGCCAGTGCCACTCTGGCACTGAAGTCTGGGCTAATTGCAAAGTCTTGCCTTTCCATTCTGTGCTCTCTGTAAATATATTTCTCCTTAGGAGACAAGATTGGCATCTAAAGCGGAATCCAGATAATATTGTACTCCAGCATGCCCTAGCTAAACTCATGTCTAAACATGTCACCTCCTTCGACTATATATGTGAGATGTCATCTGTCACGAAGACGTCCATCATGACCCTTCTAAGTCTTCTATCTTTGAGGCTAAACACTCCCTATTTCTTATCATTTTCCCCCAAGTGAGGTAGATTTTATATCTTTTATTATTTATTTCTCTCTCTAAAGTAGCTGTATGACGCTCCATAAATACCTGGTGAATAAATTCATTCATTCAATAATAAATATTCTAATTTACCAATGTCCTTCTTAAAACATCACCCAGGGTATTATAACATCTTAAGGGAAGTGTATCAGGATGCTTTAGGTTACATAAAAAAGAAAAACTGACCTTGAGCTGACTTAATAATACAATTCATTAGTTTACTAAACAAAGAGGCCAGATGCTGTAAGATCCAGTAGCTGTAAGATCCAGCAGAGTTAGAAGGAGAAGTTCACATTGTGGTAGGGTCTCTCTGGCTCTGCTTGTCTGCGATGCCCTCTGCTCAGCTTCAGATCTGGTCCTCAGGCTGGAGTTTCTCTTGGTAGAAAGTACCTGCAGCCATTCCATTCTTACTAAGGCAAGTCATGCCCAGCCAGAGAACAGAGTTTCCCTTTCCCTAACCACTGAGACAAAGGCACTTTCGCTGGGTGACACAACTTGGACCACCTTCCTAGCCCTGAACCAACCACTTTCTGCTTTGTTTGACTTGGGTTTGGGGAGGTTCCTACCTCTGAGCCAATGACTCCTGTCCAGAAGACGAGGCTTTCAGACCAACCATATCCTCTCTTTCTTATTCTACCCCAGCATTTACAGGTAGGAAAATCTCACCCATCCCATGGCTGGAAAAATACAGACCTTGCTAAAAATAGAGGTAAGAAAACTTGACTCTTCCATTTTGCATTCGGCTGGTGTTTACTCAGTACTGACTATGTGCCAGACACATTTCTACACCCTGGGAATACAGCAGGGAACAAAGTGGACTAAGTCCCTGCTGTCATGGAGCAGGGACAGAAAGTAAACAAACATAAATAAGCCAGGTCCGGTAAGAATTTTCAGGAATGACCAGGGCATGTGGGGGAGGGGGCACTGCTATTCTACAGGAGGTAGCTGGGGATACCTCTCAGGAAAGTGACATTTGAGAAGCAATTTAGAGGAAATAAGAGAGGGAACCATGTAGTGGAGAGAGTGAAGAATGCAGGGAGAGCACTAAGTAAGCACAGAGGGCCCGAGGTGGGAGAGTGTTTGTCATATCTGAGGAACAACAAGAATTGAGGGTAGAGCATGTGGGGCCTGGTAGGCTATGGCAAGGACTGTGAGAAAGGGATCTAAGGAGGAAATCAACCAGGTCTTCTAAGGGCAAGGGCCTAAATTTTAGGCTGTGGTGGCCACGTTGTTGGTTCCTATGTCACTGCCATCTCCACGTATTCATTACCACAGAGCTTATCTCCCATGAAAGGACACTTGCCTTTCCTGCCTGCCCTGCAGCTGGGCCGTGAGCAAGTGATCCAACATCCCAACTATGTTTCCATAAGTTGTAACTGATGGTCGGATAGATCGGAAAAGGAAGAGACTGAAAGCCATGAGCCAGTCAGGAGATTTTTGCCAGATTCTAGGACAGAAGTGAGTTGTGTCTGAAGAGCAGTCATGGTCATAGGCCAAGAGATGAGGAATGGATGAGACTGAGACGACAGGTAGAAGTGACAGTTTCTGGCAACTAGATGTGAGCAGAAAGGGAGAGTAAAGTCGCATAAAGAAGTGATGAGTGGGAGAGTGGCAAAGCCTGGAGCAGGAGTACTAGTGTGGGTAGAGAAAATGAATTCAGTGACATGGTGGTTATCCATTTGATATGGAGCACATCCACATGAAGAGGAAGGAAAAAGGCTGCCATCTTTGGAGAAGAGTATCTAAGAGGCAAGAATAAAAACAAATCAGACTCATTCACAGATCTGTCTTTGTATATGTTATTCATTCTGCTTGGAGTGCTCTTTGCCTGGCAAATTCCTATGCATCCTTTGTACCCAATTAATTGCCAGCTCCGCTGTGAAACCTTCTTGGACTACCTTGAAGAAGAATTAGTTCTTTTTCATGGCTCCTGTAGCCCTTCATTGACACCTGCATCCCATGACTTGCCATGCATAATATATTATAATTTCTCTGTTCTTTCTTTAGTACTAGACTGCAGTGGGCTCTTTAGGGTCCAGGTTAATGCTTATGTATCTCCAGATTTTAACACTGCCTGGAATATAAGAGGTAATTATCAAATGAATGATGAATGAATGAATGAAATATTGATAATGGAAAGAAAGCAGAGGTTAAAAATGGTAGCACGAAAGGGTGACATTTTGAAATATTTAAATTAGGATATTGAGACATTCGTAGAAAATGGTGGAAGAGATGAGGAAACTCTTAGAAGATTCCATATGTGGAAGGAGATCTAAATCTTTAAGCTAATACCAAATATGAAGAAGAATTATAATTGTTAATCGAGTAAGCTCAAGAAGAATGGTGCAAAAAAAAAAAAAAGGCAAAATATTAGATGAAGTTGAAAACCAGAGCCCATAGGGAGCCCGAATGTCAGCAAGTCATGAGAGTCTTTTCTAGATTTTCTGTAAACATAACAATGACATGTTATGATGCAATCACATGTTGCAATCATGAAAATCTTATATACTCATAGGACTCAGCATAAGTGTGATGGTACAGTCTCAGGCTACGGGGGGTATAAAATTTATGACCTCCCTGAGTTCTTTTTCTCCCTGGCTATGATATAATACTCTCAAAAATTATGCACATGTGTTATTTTGAATATGTGTTCCACAGTTGAATTCTTCTTTAACTTCCCTTAATGATAGCTTTGTGCCATTTTTCTGGAGGCTGATCTTGCAGCCAGGCCAATGGCACTTTTTCATTGTTTCCACTCTGCTTCCCCTGTCTCAGGACAATTTGGGAAAATTAAAGTTATACCGGCTATAATGATGCTTTTATTTTCTCCATTTTGTCTCAATGATTTCATAGTGTGCTCTATCTCAGAGGTTCTCAAGTCAGGATAATTTTGAGCCTTTCTGCTGCCCACCTCCTCCATCAAATTGATGGTCACAATTTCCATTTTTGAGGGTAAAATGAGACTTTATCAACGTTCCTTATTTTGCGCTTCAAATTTACAAAAACAAATGAATAAGCCGACTACTCTATGATTCTTCAGGTCGTCGCTTACACTTATGAAAGCAAGTGAGCAAATGCTTGCACACTTTCTGGGACAGGGTATTACCTTCTTGTAGCTGTCGTTTTTCCAAGTTCTGTGATGTGCCACAAGAGGGTACCAGAGGACTCCTTTTGAAAACAAGTGGGTGGCTTTGGTTTTGTTTAAAGAAAAGAAACTTATACCAAAAAGAGTCACAAGATGGGGCCAAAAGATTCTTTTTGAAAACCTAAGCGGCCAGTTCTTCCTTTGGTGGTTGTTTTAATAAAAATAACATGTAGTTATCGTATTTAATTGGAACTATACAACACTTGAGGCCAAAAGCAAACATTTCAGTTCAACGTAAACCAAAAATTTTTCCCCAGTTCTAGATACTAGTTATAGGAGAACTTGTGGAGAAAATTTTTGTTTCTATTAATCTATTAGTTTTAGTGAAAACATTTTTTAAATCATACTCCCCTGGTGGTGATTTCGCAGCCCCACAGCATAGACGGGACGGGGTTCTTGGCATGCACTATAAAGAGTCCCAGTTTCCTGTTTTGACGGATTGTTGTGAAGAAGAGCTGCTTTGGTGATGCCTGGTTTCTTTTCCATTACAAGCTTCCATGTGAGCAAACGAGAGGCAACTCTGGCAGTGGCAGCACAGCGGCAGGGCTTTCTGAAGTCTTAGGCTTCGTTCAAAGAAAAGCGCAAAATCTAATTTTAGACAGACATGCAGGGCCCTAGGCTAGCAAAACCTCATGTCCCTGTCCCTGACTGGAGATGGCAGGGTGGAGGTCGAGGAAGTAATCCTCTGAAGCCCTAGGCAGAGCCTGAGGAGCTGCATGCACCTGCAGCAGCACATTCCCAAAGCCTCGTCAGCCCCAGGAGGTGGGGAAGAACACAGCTGAGGGACACATGTTCCAAATAGCACATGTGCATCGTTTTAGAGAGTCTGATATAACAGCCATGGAGAAAAGGGACTTGCAGTCTTTCAGGTATCCCAGTAGGACTACTTGAATAGTGATAATTCCTTGAAAATTGTTATCTCAACTTATCTCACGTTCTGTCTTTCTTACTAATGTAAAGAATAGCTCAAGAATAATAACACAGCAAAAGAGAGCCCTGAAGTCTGGAACCAAGAAGTCTCAATTTGGGCATGTCAAAATTGCTGCGAGGGTAGAATGGAAGAGAGGGAGGAGGCTGAGAAAAGAAAGCAAGAGGGAGAAGGAGGAGATAATGATCAAATGACCTCTCTGTGCCGTCACAGTCTTAGAGCCCAGCCAATGCTAACTCACTTAATCCTCCAAACTCAACCAGTTTGATGTTTTTACCTTCCTTTGACAGATAGGCAAACTGAGAATTTGAGAAGTTATTTTTCCAAGGTCACACAACGTAGTAAGGAATGGAACCAGGAGTCAAAACAGATAGCTAAGAAATGCCAAGTATGTGGAATTTTAATAAAAGCTGAGCGACTAACCATCTGTAACCTTTAGTGTTTGTGGTGGTGGTTGTCAGAGGAACATACAGAAAACAGGTTATTTGCTCTCTCTTGCTTTGACTGAAGGGACGATGACTCTTGCTTTGACTGAAGGGACGATGACCACAGAAAACACAGATGTGACTTAGGCTCTGCCCAGGAGAGGAGACTCACATTCTCTCTAAGGATGTTCCAGGATTCTGTGTGTCTCTAGCTTAGAGTAGAAGACGCTATCTCCATGCTCTGGGCCATGGCTTAGTGAAAACACTCGCTCCCTCTAAGGTGGTAGTTTCCCTCTACTGTTTATCGACGAGCTATCAAAAGAAAAGTACTTATAAATGACTCGAGTGCATGAACAATCTAATTAAAATAATTAAAGCAATAGCTTGCGAAAAAAGTAGTAAAACTAATTATTACAGAGTAGCCGCGTGGGAAGGTGAAAACTGCAGACATTCTTTAGGTCTAAGCCACTCCATTTGGCACAGGAAAACATAATTTGCCAGACCTTTCTGAGGATATGATTCCTCCCTCCCAACCTAGGTTCAAACTCTCCTGCTTCTCATCTCAATGTTCAATTTCCTTCGTGGCCCCCCCAGGCATATGCAAGTGACCCTCCATATTGTTACTTTCAGTCAGGCACCTGACTTTTTTCTTTTTAACTCAAAGAATCATGAAAGTTTAGATTCTGAGAATCTCAGCACTGACAGAACCAGTAGATCTTTAATAAAATGATCCATAGGATGCAAGACTCGATTTACAAACGTTTCCACTTGATGACTAACCAGCCTTTTCTTCAGCACCTTTCAGCGACAAGAAAATGACAGCTGTGGCTGCTCTAATTGCTGTCAAATACCTTTTTGTTTTGGTTTCAAGCTGTACTCTATCCTTTTAATGTCCCACTATTTCTATCCTTTGGGGCCATAATAGGAAAAATGCCTCTTCTAAATATTTGAAGGCATACAATGTCAGCTCATGCCTTCCCCAGTATCCAGTTCCAGTATCAAAATTACTAAGTGTCCCACCCCCAGAAGTGGAGCACCAGTTGAAAGATCTTACATTTTACCTAGGAAGGGTGTTTACCTGAACTGGTTAAATGCAGCCCTGTAGAGGGGAGGACCAGAATCCTTGCCGGAAGGAACCAAGGTCATATCAGACTAGAAATGGGGTGAACATCAAGTTCAAAGGTACAACAGAGAACAGAAGAAGGACATCAAACAGGACATGCGTTAGCTCAGAGGATCACAAGTACAGGAGAAACAGTAAGAGGGACAGGTTCAGAAAAGCAGTTCAGAACTAAGACCATAAATGGTCATTTTTATAGGTGCTCTCCTTTTATATATCCTGCGGCCATGCAGGGCCATATATCCTCAATGAAACACTAATAGTTCTTCGATTATTCATCATATGATAGGCTATTGTAACTGCCTTTATAATCTATTATAGAACCTTGTTGAACCTCTCATGAAATAACTGATCATTAGTTGGTAGAATCCACGTGGCATTTTTGGGGTAATAGGGTGTCTGAGAGATGTTTAAAGTGTATACCAGAACATAGAGCAGACTTTCTCTGCTCAGGAGAAGTCCCTTTAGCAGACTCTCTCAGTTATGTAAACAGAGCTTGATAAAACGCATGGAGATCAGCACTTAGCGTAGCCAATAATAGCACTCCTCGCTTCCTCCCTTTACACCAAGTGAGTCTCAGGGTTGGTGCACAATCAGAGGAAGAGGTAGCCTTAATGCAGAGAGATACAAACCACTTTGCAGAATCAAGAAATTACATTAAAATGTAAAAGTGATAATAATGTGTTCATACTCTGAGTTAACAAAGCATTTCATCCTGGTTTTGTTTGGAATACCACATGGACATTGTTCAATTCCTAGTTCATAACCTTTTTCCTTTTTCCAAATTTCTTAATGATTACTAACTGTGATTTGGTGACATCATTCACAAGCTCATCGAGTGCCCTTAATGTAATCCGTCCAGATCAGGAAATCTGTGCTCACTTAGAGGTTTCAACAGTCTCACCAGCTTCCTCTTTGCCAAGCCCTGTGGTAGGTGCTGAAGATACAATGACAAGCTCTAAGAACACTCTCTTACCACTCTCCACTCCCCTCAAGTTGCAGGTCTCCCTTCACAAAGTATATTATGAGTTTCTTGCTTTGACCTGTTCACACACAAGATGCCCGGATATCCCGGAAAGTCCTTCAGCGGCCGAAGTTACCTTGTCCTTTAAGATTAAAATGAAATGGGAAACCTAGCACCTTTCTCCAAATTTCTAGAGATTCTCGGAAAGTTATTCTCCTCCTAGTCACTTTTGGGCTACAGCTTCTCGCTTCTGCCAAATTCTCAATCCTTACTCAGTGTCTCTTCTCCTGTACGTGCTGTCCCTTTTCCACTCAGTGTCACTCCACCCTGGAAATTGCTCCAATTCCTGCACTCCCCCACACAATATCCAAAAAAAAAAAAAAAGTCCCATTCTGTCAGTTCAGGTCCCCTGAGATTCAGTCATCAAGACAGAATTAGAGCTACAAAAGATTCCTTGAGGAAAATGCTTGTTAAGGATAAAGGGGAGAGAGAGGTAGAGCAAGAGTAGGTGGGGGACCTTAAACCATGATGCAGGTCTGATACATGTGAAGAGAGAAAGGGAAGGAAGGAATTGCCTCAGGCCATCGCCCAGCTCGAGATAGTCCTGAGCAGGCAAATGGGGACGACCTAGAGCAAAAATCACCCACTAGAGGAGTCCTGC
>NW_006441955.1:37043745-37049603 GCF_000325575.1 Pteropus alecto | reverse complement strand
TTATGAGTTGTGTTCGCTCATTAGCTGGTGCAACCCATGGCCTCGGTGTAAACATTGCAGTGGGTCCCAAACATGCAACAGCTGGAGGCTGATCTGAGTGGCCTATTCCATAGCTGCCATACCCACTGACTTAGGGTGCCACATAGCAAACTTTTATTGAGGTTCTAAAATATAGGAAAGAATGTGGAGAAATAGGAATCCTAATACACTGCTGATGGGACTGCAAATTGGTACAGCCACTATGGAAAACAGTATGGAGGTTCCTCAAAAAGCTCAGAATTGATCTACTATATGATCCAGCAATCCTTCCACTGCATATTTACCCAAAAGACTTGAAAACTCATATCCGAAACGATATTTGCACATCAATGTTCATAGCAGCATTATTCACAGTGGCCAGGACATGGAAGCAACCGAAGTGTCCTATGATAGATAATTGGCTAAAGAAGCTGTAGTACATATATATAATGGAATATTACTCAGCCATAAGCAGAGATGAAATACCGCCATTTGCGACAACATGGATGGACCTCGAGATAATCATGCTAAGTGAAATAAGCCAGACAGAAAAGGTTGAAAAATCACATGATATCACTTATATGTGGAATATAAACCTAAAAGCAACAAATGAACAGGACAAACAGAGACTCATGGACATGGACAATGGACTAGTGGTTACCAGAGGATAGGGGGAGGGAGGAGGTAGACGGGAGAAAAAAATTTAAATCATTTCTACAATTAAAAAAATAAAATAAAGAAAATATAGGAAAAAACGATGAGAGTTATATCAAAGTACAGCACAGCACAGCCAATAACGTTAAACCATATATTGGACACCTCTCTGTTTAAAACTCACTCAGCCATTCTTAACTATGTTCTGGCTCTCTTTGTGGAGGTCTCTGATAACATCACTGGCTCACTTCACTTCTCTAAGCTCCCCTTTCTCTTCCTCTGTTCTCTTCCCTTTTGGCTTTCAGTCTTCAATTCTTGATACTTTTCTTATACAAGGCAATTTAACCTTGGTGATTGCATCTTTCATAGCCAAGGTTTTTTTGCTAAACAAAGGATAGTCTTCTCTCTGAACAAGTCTGCTTCCATCTTCAAAATTAATATTTTCTTACATAATTTTCCTGCACATTTCTATAGAATTTTGGAATCTTTAATTGCAGGTGTTAATTGATAACTAAGTGAATTTGCATTTTTTCCAAAGAATTAAATGTCTTTTAAGATCCTTACCATAACTGTCGATCACTTCATGAATGATTTCAACTCGGTATAATTAAACAATATTTATGGAGTTCCACTCAGTCCTAGAAACTATACTAACTCACTTTGGGAGATTGCGAAGAAATAGAAGTTGCTTCTGCCCCTAAGAAGTAAGCTAGCCTCTAGCGTCTCGAAAGAACAGTGGGCATATGTAAGAGTAGCCAGTATATACTGCCGCCTGACTCAGTAGCTGTCTAGGTGAGGAGGTTGAAGATGACTTCTAACATCCTCATTCAGGGGAAGTGATCAAGGTGTCATTTCTCCAGAGAAAATATAGGTCAAAATGCAGGTGGGCTGGGGATAAAGAGAAGTAATTAGATGGTTTTAGACATGTTTCAGTGGCACTCAATAAATATTTGTTGAGTGGATGAATAAATGGATGAAAAAGGCAACATGAGATTTTCAAAAGACAATTGGAAATTCCAAACTCAGGACGGTAGTGAAGGAATGTCCTGCAAAGAAATGATGAGTCACAAGCTTGAATGAGATTGTCCAGAGGAAGTACAGGGTGAGAAACTGAGTCTAGAATCCTTCAGGGTGTGTACATGAATGGCCTGAGAAAAGAAGACTGAGAGGAACAGTCAGAAAAGAGAGGAAATGCCTGTCTTTATGTAGCAGGAATATCAGCTCTCATCACCTCCTTTTAGTCTGAGTGAATCTGCTTCTGAGAAAGTAAACTCAGAATCACAAGAAGCTAGAATAGAATAAGATGGAGAAAAACCTGTTAGATTCTGCTTTGGTGGCCATCAAACCAGCCGTTTTAGCAGAGTAAGGGGCAAAGCTCAAATAGAGGGGAGTTTAGCTTATGCAGGGAAGGAAAGAAGTACGCAGTGCTAACCATGCCCATCGGAGGGAAAGGTGTACAAAGCCAGAGAAAACTTGAGCATGACTAGAGACTAAAGAGAAAGAACAATGGAGGGGTTGCTATAACTGGAAGGGGGGGATGGACTCGTTGATTAAACATCATCCTGCAGGACCCTTTAGGAAATGAACGCAGGGGGCAAGAGAGGTTAGCTTTGGAAAGGAGTAGGGGCTCTGTGTCCTCAAAAACAGGAGGGGAGGTCATATGGAGAAGAAATAGAATAAGTTTTTAGTGGAAAAAAGGGAAATTGAAGGTAAAATAGGCTTCCCCACTATCTCTCGGAGGGAGCGAGCCAAGTGGGGCTGCTGTCTTTAGAGACTGTAAACAATTTGAAAGACAACAGAGAATTAGCTAGAGATGACACGAGGAAGTCAAGGTGTGTGTTCTCATCCTCAGACTGACTACAATTTATTCATAGCCATAGTTCCTGTTGGGTTTCTTATTTTTCACATATTCTCTCACTTGACTTTTAGAATAATCCTTAAGATAGTTTCTAGTAAAATTCCATTTTCAAGGGGAGGCAACCAAAGCACAGAGAAGTTTACAATTAGGGAGCTGGATTTCAAACCCAGCTTGTCTCACTCTAGAAGGCCCCTAACCTTTTCCATCGTTCTTCACTAAACTTATGCTCTTATCAAGCCCTGCTCTGGGTTCCTTGGTCAAATTTCCCACTCTTGGCTCTGAGCCTTCTCAGAGGGTCTTCCTATATCCGAAATACCCTGTCTTTTCTTCTCTGTCTGCCAAGGTATTCGTTACATCATCTCTTTTCAAGTATTTATGTGCACCTTTTCTGTGATGTCTTCTCTTTTTAGATGAATCTGAGATTGAGATTCTCTTGCTCATGCATACACTGCACAATGCATGTGCCTTCCTATTATTGGATGCCCAGGCTTGTGGGAACTTTTGTGTCTACAATGATGTGAGCTCCTTAAGAGTCTTAGAATCTCCAAATGGGGAGGAGTTGTTTAATCTGCTCTTAATTCTTCCTTACCAGACTCTATGATGTTAGCTAACAAATAATATTTGAAGAATATGTTGACAGTGCCAATAAATGTTCATTTATTGCACAGCCTTCTGTACAAATATTAATTTCCAAAATCCACTACAGGATTTTAATTGAGGTAACTTTTCTTAAAATTAGATTGCTTTATGTTCTAAATTCACATATGTCTAAGCATTTAGTAATTTCACCCTGATGCTTTATCTACACTTTTAAGTTGTTCAATTGCTCAGAAGCAATTTTTGGCTTCCTCCCTGGTCCACATCTAGAAACATACTAGAATTATTTGGCTCTGATTTCCTCAGGCATCTGTCTTTCCAAGGAGCCATCCAAACACTGCATTAAGGCAGTATTAATCTCTGCAGCTTTTTCTTCCTCCTGGGGAGTGTCTCTTCTTAAGTCATGTTAATTTATTGGAGGGAAATTCCTAATTGCCCTTGATTTATCACTCTTCTGACACTGTTTTCATTTCTGATGCATTTTATTGGCCTCAAGAAGACAAGACCAAAAAACTAAAGTAAAATAAAATAAAACCTAGTTCATTTTTTCAAATTCCAGAATTTTACCTCTCACTCACAGTCATTTTAAACTATTTAAGAATCTTTTATTGCTGTGGCCTTTCCTAAGGGCAGCTTTCCATCACTGTCGACTTTAGATTTTCTCAGTTCACTTTTACACCCTCTTAGTATTGTTTCAAAGGCCCCTCCCCCTCTTTTTAAAAAAGTCTTTTTAAGTGTGGTGGTTGTATAAATCAAGAGCCTTCTGTTTTTCCCGGTAACTTGTGGACATCCTTATTCATCCTTATTCATTTATTAGTTTGTCTGAGCAGTTAATTCATTTCCTGGTCACAGAGGATTTCTATGAATCCTTAATTTGCCTTATTATCCACTTTGCCTCCTCAATCAGCCATTTGTAATAGTATCTGGTCCTTCTAATCCTGTTTAGCATCCTCATCTACTTTATAATCAACTCTCCCCCTTCTTTACAATAACTCTAGCTGCTGTGGTTCATCCTTCTGCTAGCCTTTCTCCCATGATTTTAACATCTTGGCTGATTAGCTTTCTGCCAATCGATTTTTAGGAATGAGTCAACAACAATTTTATTTTGGATTCACAGTAAATCTTTTTCTCTTGTGCCAATAATCATATGTGATAAACACACTGATTGAAAGAATAAGCAAATTCTTTTTTTCATAAAATCACCATCCTTTTTTCTATAAAATCACCATCCTTTTTTCTATCTTTATAGAACATTTCATCCCCTTAGGTAATTTTGATAATCCTATGAATTACTTTTAGACACGTTTATATATTTTCTTTTAAAAAATTTCATTTTTATGAATATGTTCTGAAACTATCTACACTTGCTAATTGGTACTTTGTGCTGTAGATGTTTTTTATAGTTTCTAAAGGAAATATTTTGCTGACTGATCCAAGCTTTACCTTTTGCTTTTTGGGGCAGGGGTGGGGGGACGGCGGGGAGGCAGGTTTTTCTAAACTAATCATAAAGTCGTTCTTATCAGAAATTCATAATATTCATGTAACAATCTCAAAGAGCTGCAGAATAGACATAGCTGCCTTGGAACTTGAGTCTCCAAGGTATAAAGGGGTTAAATTCTGAGCCACAGCAACCAAACAATAAGGCCCTGATAGGACCCAAAAGAAAGCCTGCATTCCTAAGTCACTTCTCCTGATTCCTCTCGGGCCCCACCCAGCAAGTCCTTCTCTTTTGTTTCTGGCTCATTTCCTCTGATTGTAATTCATTCTATATTCTTTCCTGCTCCTCTGTCTTGGCTAATTGTTCTTTTTCCCACACTACTGGGTTTTAATTTCCTCCAGTTATTGCCTTATCACCAGTGTCTACACTTCCTCCACTCTTTCTGACCTATCTTCAGCTCACCGACTTTCCGCGAACCTGGCACTACTGCTTAATTTCCACTGTACTTTAGTTTGCCGATTGCTGAAATGGGAGTGTTATCTTTCCCTTTCTTTCCAAGGCAGCTGCATCAAATTCTAGTCATTCTAAGACAGTCTTACCAGCAACGAGCAACGGACAAGATGAGTTCTGTGATTATTTTAACGGACATCCCAATTAGTTTCACTAGCAAAGCTGGAAGCTGCAAGGCTACGTCATCCTTTTTGGTTCTGTTTGCTCTGATTTTTAACTTTGTGAGGGAATCCAGCAATTCGAATTCTAATTTTTTCATGTGGCACATATTAACAGGAGCAATTTTCTCTGTGCTCTTAAAAGTTTGGGTAACATTTTGAGTAAATATACTTTTTTCTTTTAGGAAAAGTGTTCTTTTTAACCCTCGTGTCTTCGCAACATGGTGTTGACCTAGGAGCTCCATGATAATGCAGAGACTCACTAACCGAGTTTCTTTACACAGGGTTAAGAGGAGAAACTTAATTTTTTAAAACTGCAATCCATGTTCCTAAAAATCTATTATCATTATTATACTGGATGAGGAGGAAGTCAAGTATTAAATGTAGACAGATTGATCCCTGGTGTAAACAGGAGGAAACACCACTCAAGCTTACCATTCTTGTTTTGTTTGGTTTTATTTTGCTCTTGCAAATATGCTCCTTCTTTTTCCTTAATGCTTGGGGGATGGGGAAATGAACTGTCTTCTGACTGAGGAGGTGGAGTGGAGCCTTTGTTTTAAGACCACAGTTCTGATTACCTCTGACAGGGCTGAAATTTGATTCCCGCAGAGCTTACTCACACCTT
>NW_006441955.1:37039465-37043686 GCF_000325575.1 Pteropus alecto | reverse complement strand
AGAAGTTTTCACTTTGATTCAGTTTGCATACTGCTGAGTATGATAACAAAAATCAAAGTCCTTTTGTTTTTTAAAAAAAAATTAGGTTCAGGGGGAGTTCTCGCTTCCATCTTTTTTTGTATTGGTCAACACAGCAAGTTTTCTTCTCAAGGC
Source organism: Pteropus alecto (assembly GCF_000325575.1). Classification (NCBI taxonomy): domain Eukaryota; kingdom Metazoa; phylum Chordata; class Mammalia; order Chiroptera; family Pteropodidae; genus Pteropus; species Pteropus alecto. The sequence goes on along the minus strand of NW_006441955.1, from coordinate 37,043,533 downwards.
AAAATCTTAGGGTTCCTGGCTGGGATTTTCATAGTTCAGGAATAATAACATTTAATAAAAAGTCCGCCTGAGAAAAAGACCCACGTAACCTGAGCCGTGGCAATGACTTTGTGGTATTTGGATTCATGTCTGTAAAAATATTTGGACACCAGATGGTGAATCATTAGGCGCATTCATCCCAAACCAAAGTTAAAAAAAAAAAAATTCACACACACAAAACATAGTAGGGGAGAAAAATCATCAGTTCTCCCCCCTCCGTGCCCCAGTAAAATTGCATGAGTAATGGTAAAAGCAACAGCTAAAACAATAAAATTACTGTGTCGAATTCTTAATGTGTTGTCAGGAATAAAGACTTCAGCAGTGCTGAAAAAATTTTCTACCTCTGAATAACGCATACCTTAAGTACAACTCACTTTGACAGCCTACCAAGAGTACATATTTTTTAAAAAACAAAATCATGCTGCTGGTGGAGAATGCTATATGAGGTGACCCATCTCCTACATAGGACTGGTTTGGGAAAGAGCCAAATCAAACACTGAGCCAATAGCCTAGGGCTCAGCCATTAATCCAAAACGACTTTTTCTCTGCAGGTTGTTTTTGTTTTTAACAGTCACTTCCCAACTATCTACTCTAAAGGGTGGGGAGGTACAGGATGAATAAACCAAAACAGGATAATAGAAAACTAAATTTATATTTAACTGTGGAATGTATGATGTTTGTGGGAGGGTTGTTATTTATGTCACTTGGTGGTCACGCTCCATGAAGCTTTGACTGTCCATTTGTTATTTGTATGTTAAAGCAAACGGGAACTGTTTTCTGAAGAAAATCTGGTTCTTAACCATGGATACACCTTGGTCTGCCTCTTTCCAGAGGTAGGTTCATGCAGGCACCTGGCCTGGTTTGGAACCCTCGTTTTCACAAACGGATGCCAAGCTCTTAGGTGTAGACCTGCATCTAATCAGAAATACAGAGTTTCAACATGTTAGGTCCCTGCCAGACAATTTACCCTTGATTTCTCTGCTGCTTGATTGGGAAAAAATAATAATAATAAGTTTTGTGGAAGAATGCAGTTCATTGTTTGTTTTAGATGCTTTAAACTTAATTCCTGGATCAAATCAGATAATTAAAGAACTTCATATTTGAACTACATCATTTGTTCCCTCAAAGAACTGAGTTTTTGAGGACTTGACTTCACAGATGAGACCTAATTTAAGGCTCCGTGACACTATAAGAAACAGCTTTTGGAAACTCACTTTAAATGTTATTCATGGCATCAGTGCCCCTTTTGAGGATGCATGGGAGAAAGGTCTTTCAAGTCTCAAATCTCCTGAGCCCTTGGGATGTACCTTACAAAACATGTGAATCCTATGACTAGTTTGGTTCCTTCATTGCCACATTTGTGGTCCTTCTGCTTGAATCCCTAGAGTTAGAATTTCTGTGTAGTGGCTTAATTTTAGCATCACTTTACTGTCGTTTTCTCCTTGCTGTGATTTATCTCTTTTGTTTCGATTATATTGCATGATTTTTATAAGTCACCTAAGATGCATTTTGAAATGAGGCAAGGAATAAATGGATATTTCTGAGCAAAAAAACAACAAGAAAATACTCTGGGTTTACCCCCAAAAATGTGATTGATTATGGCAAAAAAATTTAAGGTTGTTTTAATTACCCCTAGGTAACTGAGAATTTGCTGTACAATGAAAGCTATTTTAAATTAATTTGAGGCACAGAGTAAACTGAAGAACTACTGAGCTGAGACTTGAGGAAGAAGAGGAAGAAGAGGAAGCAAAATTCTTCTTTGTGTAAGGACTCTCCTGCTAAGAAAACCGAGACTCACAAGAAGTTAGGAAGGTACCGACTGACCCCTCACTGGGTGGGAGAGGGTCCTGAAAGGGCCCATCTGGGCCCAGATCTGAATCTAAGACCTACTTGATCTGGGAGGAAGGGTTTCTCTGCTGAAGAATGTGTCATAACGCAATTTAATGTGTCATACTTCTTTTTTATTTTGTTTATTGATGATGATGATGATGATGATGATGCTTAAATTTAAGCAAACCACAACTTGATCCTTGTATCTATTGAAATAATGATATATGATACTCATATCTACATGATAACGAAGCTTATTTATGAAGAGAAAGTCTATCAAATATGTTCAACAATATGTCTGGCACTGAGGATAAATGAACAAACCAGAATCCCTGTTCTCAATGAGATTATCCCTTTTTAGCTCTTTTTGTTTGTTTATTTATGCACACAGCGTTCATTTTCGGAAGAGAGGGCCATAAGAATAATTATGGGAGGGTACCTAAGTTATAATAGATTGAGGGGGTAAAGCAAGCCCACCTGAGAAAGTGGCATTTAGATTAAGACCTGAAGGATGAGGGGTTTGTCCAGGGACCAAGGACGAAGAAGGAGAATGCTGAGCTGATGGAACAGTTCGTGCGAAGCCTGAGTTGAGAAAAAGATGTCCAGGGTGGCTGGAGAGCAGTGAGGGAGAGCCGGTGTGGATGAGATGAGGTGAAAAGGTACCAGGTGAGATCGTTCTGTAGGAAGGCATTTCCTCTTCTCCCAGAAGAGATCTCAGAAAGACATGTGGCCCACATGCTTCACCTTCTCCAAGTCTTCACTCCAGCCACCTTCTCAATTAGACTTACACCAGCATTCCCATCTAAATTATAACAACTCCCTTGCTCCAATTAGTTTCCTTTGTATCTCTCACCTAACATAGTATAATACTTTATTTATTTATTTATTTATTTATTTATTTATTTATTTACTTACTTACTTATTTACTTACTTACTTACTTACTATGTTTCTTGTTTGCCTTCCCCTTATTCCCTCCCATTAGCTTCAGGAAGGCAGGAATTCATGTCTGATTTATTTGCTGATGTATCCACATCTAGAACAGGGCCTGGCAGGTGGCAGGGACCCGATCAATCACTGTCGAATGGAATTAAATTGAAAGGCAATGAACACTTTAATCAGGGATGTGACCTTACCTCACTTGCATTTTGAAAGATAATTCCGGATGTTGAATGAAAGATACTTTACTACGTTGCTCTGGACTCCTGGATCTAAACCAAAACTTGTCCAGGAAGATTTTAAGCCTCTTATCTTCCTTTTTTAAATCATCCAGGTAGAGAAAGAAACAATTTAGGTGTTATGGAGGCTTTAGGTATATGGATGAGAGACACAGAAGGAAAGCCAACCACCCTATCAAGTCAGGTCAAGTTGGAGAGGCACACACACTGCGTGCATGCCTACCAACAAAGCCCAAAATAACTGGGCTACATTAAATAACAGGTTACAAAAGGTGTGTTTGTGTTTTGATTCTCTTTGCTGGGGCTTGCTACTGCCCTGAGGAAGAAACTGTTTACTTTTTTTATATCAGATTTTTTTTTTTTCAGATTTCACTCAAAAGCAAAGCAATTTGTATAGATGAACTCTTTTTAAAGAAGTCTATTGAAAGAAATTGCCTCAGGATGGAGTGCTCATACTCCATTAAGAGGAGATTTATTGGTTACTTAGGCTTAGAAAGCCTACTCAAGGCTGATTCATTCCTTTGATAACTATTTATTGAACATTTTCTAGGTGCATGGTCTTGCTGGGGAGTTAAAGTTACAGTTCCTATACAGTTTCTTTATAAAGTTTATCTTCTAGTTGAGGAAATGACATATGTGCACAAGAAGTTAAATAGTCAACAACGCAAAGTATAGCCCAAGGCAGTTTGTGAGTAAGAGCTACACAGGTGGTGGAGACCAGAAGTGTTAGAGTCACTCCCCAATGCCAGTCTGAGTAGTTTTCACTACTGAGTCATTCACGCAGTAAAGAAAAATGTAGTGAATTTTTCTAAAGTTGAGTGTACTACATTGAAAAAACTTATTTTGAGCTTATGCCTTTTATACTTTTTGAGTGATAAAAGTCTCTTCTTTAATAAGATAATCGTGATGACATTTTTTAATTTTAAGTCCTTATTTTGGCAGAACAAAAAGTTAACAATCCTATATTAGGCTTATTATTATTTTTAAAAGTCTAACTGGTCCATTAAATCCCCCAAACTGGAA
>NW_006441955.1:36984491-37039397 GCF_000325575.1 Pteropus alecto | reverse complement strand
GTGAGATAAACAACTGGGTACGATTTTGATGGTCAGACTGGATGCAGGTGGACATCCTATATTAAGTCTCAGCATATCTTTGTTGAGTTAAATTTAACCGTACTCTGTGTGGAGGTGATATGAACAAAGCTGTGAAGTGACAATGGGGATGGCCTGCTTGGAGTCTCCTCCCTCTATGTGTATAGGTGATTATTGGAAATAAATTTGAAGACCAAAATTGGGGTGGATTATGGAGAACCTTGAATGTTCAAGTAAGGAGATAAACTTTAGAGAAATGGGCAACATTTTAATGGGAAGTTTTAAAGTGGAACAGTAACATGAAGAAATATTATTTTTTTAAAAGATTAATCTTAAATGTAAACTATGGACTTTGATGATAATGATCTGTCACCATATGTTCATCAGTTGTAACAAATGTACCCCTCTGGTGTGGGGTCTCCACAGTGGAGAAGGCCATGCCTACGTAGGAGCAGGAAGTATAAAGGGACTTTCTATATTTTACGCTCAATTTTTCTGTGAACCTAAAATACTCTAGAAAATAAAGTCTATTAAAAAACCAAAAAGATTAATCTGGCAGCTGCATGCAAATTGGATAGGAGTGGGGAAGATCCTGTTTTGAGAGTTCTGAAGCATACATAGTTTTGGGAGTCTTCTTTAAGAAAAGGAATATAGTCACAAATACAAAATTAGGTAGAAGCACTTAAAAGCAGTCTGTTGATGCAAGTAAGGCGTCCTAGAGTTGAGGACTTATTACTAAATGATATATCCACCTCTGGGAGAGGGTGACTCTAAAGGCAGAGAACCTAGTCAGGGAGCGGTTGTAATATCCCAGGCCCTAGAAGAGAAGAGCTGAGAACAAAGTATCAGCAAAGAAATGGAAAGCGGGGAACTCTCGGCATTAACAGGAAGGCAAACCCATGGCGCTTGATTACCGTTGAGCCTTGAACAACGTGGGGATGGGGGTTAGTGGCATTGACTCCCAATGAAGTCGAAAACCTGGGTATAACTTTTGACTCCCCCAGAACTTGACTACTAAGAGCCCACTGTTGAGCGGAACTCTTACTGATAACATAAACAGTCAATTCACATGTATTTTGTATGTTATATGTATTATATACTACATTCTTAGAATAAAGTAAGCTAAAAAAAAAAAGGAAATGTTATTAAGAAAATCATAAGGAAGAGAAAATACATTTATAGTATTTATTGAAAAAAAAATCCATGTCATTAGTGGACTCATGTGGTTCAAATCTGTGTTGTTCAAGGGTCAACTGTATTTGGGATGAGAGGGAGGGAGAGACTAGCAGAGGTGGTCCTAGGTTTAGCAAGCTGAGTGATAATTGCACTGCAGTGAGAAATAGAGAAATTGGGACAGAAAACTTTCATGGTGAGTTTTCTCTGGGTAGCAGAAAGTTGGTCTGCAATATTCCTAAGTGCCAAGTCAGCACCAGGCCCAGCATCTCGCTGGAAGCTAGGAGCGTGAATGAGGTTTCTGAGCCAGAGAACCTGAGTCTGACAAAGCACTGTCCTCAATAGGAGGATATTTTCAATTCTGTGACATTTTCAATTCTGTTGTCCCATGGGCCCTAAGAAATCTTAGAGGAATAGAAAATTGTATGATTTGCTTCAAGAATCTGAATAAAGACAGGAAGCAGAGGTTGCTGGTTACCTTTTCCGGGCGGCCCAGAGGATGTTTACAGGGAAGATTCCTTTCCGCCTTCTGAGCTGTAGAGCTTTTAGACTGTAAGTCCTGGGGGACAGAGCAGATTCAAATAATAGAGAGCCCAACTGGGACCTGCCCAGAGATCAAGCAACACTGCACATCTCTCAAAAAAGAAAAGACAAAAAGCTGGGGGGCGGGGGAGGGGGAGACGGTGCGGAGAATCTCCCTTAACGTAGGGTTACATTTCTGTTCCTTTCACTCCCCTCTTTCTAAATTTTCCCCTCCTTCCTAAATTTCCTTTCCTCTACTAAACAAGAGGTGGGGCTAGGAAGGGCCTGTATAACAAATGTTTTTCCCGATCATAAGTTGTTTAAAAAGACCAGCCATCATCCTTGTTATTCAGTTACATCAGGTGAAATGATAGTTTTACCAACCTCACACCTAATTTAACATGAGCTAGATTCACATTTTGCAAATCCTTGCATCTCACTGCCTAGTGGGGGAACTGTGGTCAAGTTATCCAGTTTCCTCATCTGAGCAGTGGCAATCACAATAACACCTGCTCGCAAGGTTGTTGTGAGGATTACAAGAGGCAACCATGGAAAGCTGTCCGCAGAGTCCTTGGGAAGGCAGTAAGTACAGCGGTGGATCCAGATTTTGTGGGATCTGAAAATTATACAAATTAGGGAGCCCTCTTTAATAAAAAGAAGACAAATCTTACTTTTGCAAGTTTATATGAATATACGACTCTGTAATTACATTGCTAAGGCACCTCCCAGAGCCTGTGAAGGTCTTGTTAAAGTGAGAGGTCCTGAAGCTTAAGCTTCATCAGCTTCAAAATAAACTCACCTCTGAATAAATGTTCAAAATAGATGTTGTTATTTTTTTATTTGAAAAATGTTTATGGAGCACTTACTACAGGCAAGGCCGTGAGCTCCCACTAGGTGTTAGGAACTCTATGCTCTAGCTAAAGGGAAGGTCATTAAGTATCAAAGCAAACCAAACTCCTTATCTAAAGAATGTGCTTTGATTTGACAAAACATCTCAAAGCTAATAAATGGCTGCAAAACCCTTTTCAGACCTCCTTAGCAGAAACCTTGCACCAATAGAATAGATGAACTATTTGCAGTCATTATTTTTAAGTTTTTTTCCATTTAAAAAATTTGTGGTGAAATACATGTAACTTAAAATTTACTGTCTTAACCATTTTTAAGTGTACAATGCTGTGGCATTAAGAACATACCTATTGTTTTACAATCATTGCCACGCCATGATCCATCTCTAGAACTCTTTTGATCTTGCAAAACTGAAACTCTGTACCCATTAAATACTAATTGCCCATTTCTCTATCCCCAGAGCCCCTGGCAACCACCGTTCTCCCTTCTATCTCTTCGATTTTGACTACTTAGAGTAGTCAAATATTCAAAGGGTATTTGTATCTTAGATCTATTAGTATCCACTTATAGGATACCTCATATAAGTGGAATCGTATAGTATTTGTCTTTTTGTAAGACAAATACTTAGCTTTACTTAGCATGATGTCCTCAAGGTTTATCCATGTTGTAGCATGTGCTAGAATTTCCTTCCTTTTTAAGGCCTAATAACATTCCATTGTATGTATGTGCCATATTTTGTTTATCCATTCTTCTGTCGGTGGGCTTCCTTTTTAAGGCCTAATAACATTCCATTGTATGCATGTGCTATATTTTGTTTATCCATTCTTCTGTCAGTGGACACTTGGGCTGCTTCTATGTTTTAGCTGTTGTGAATAATGCTGCTGTAAACATGGATATAAAAGTGATCATTATTTTTATGTTGCTTTAGAACATTTGCATCCCCATGATCACTTATTAGAATGTACTTCGATTATTGCTTGCCTTTGCTCACATGTGAATTAAATAAAGTAAGCAAATGCCCATGAGCCAGTAATTAAACTTAAATTCTTCCACACGGTTGACCCCATCTCTCACTGCCAAAGGCAAGGACAGTGGGTCATTGGAACCCTGATACAGGACTTAGGAGATCTGGGTTCTGGTGCCAGCAATGCAGTAAGTGTTAGCTACTTTTGTGATATCGAGGCAAATCCTTTCATTTTGCTGGACCCCAGTTTCCGCATCTGTCTTGTGAGTGATGTGAACCGGGATTTCCTTTCTTGGATGATCAGCTCAACCTGTGTTTTAGGAAAGTCTTCTTTCCCAAGCAAACTGGGACAATTGATCATCCTCCCTTTAGCAAGTACTCAAATCTCATACCAGATTTTTTAAAATGTTCTAGATTAAATGGCATAAGGCTGTTTATCTCTCTCCCATCCCCCTGGGAAATATCAAAAGGAAATTCAGCAGCTGAGTCAGGCTGGGACAAAATTCCAAATGTGTAATTTTTAACAGGTCTTTTGGGAAAGGGTTGATTTTTAGATCTTGTTAAGAAGTCATTCCTCACAAATGTTCTTCTTAGGGAGGTCTATAGGTTAACAATTAGACAACAGCTGTTAAAATCTCAGCTGAGCAGCTTAAAATGTTTCCTACTTTTAATAAATAGCTGGGCTTCTCATGGAACCAACCATAAAGCAAGTAGGATTTTTTTTCCCCTCGAAGTGCATACTTTTATGTCACAGGGAGAAAACAAAACAAAAACAGCAACAACCAACCAACAAACAAACAAAATTAAACTAAGGTGTGTTTCTTGTCTAATCTGCAACTCCAAGGAAAGCTCAGCCCGGTCTATGTTGAAACTCCCTCTGTCTTACATAGGAATGTGCGGACATGCCTGCCTGAAACCCCAAATGATTCCCCTTTACTGAGGAAGATGATTCAGCCAGATTCCAATTACTATCAGCAAACAGGCAGGGCTGGTGCGAATAAAGATTCAAGGATTCATTTCACTCCTAACTTTAGAAGTGAAATGGAACCCTAGTTGTTTTGGGCAAAGAAATCATTTCAGTTCATTTCTGTCAGCTGCATATTTTTAAATTATTTATAAATTTATTCCTAGGTCTATGGACAATTACGGTGCATTATTGATTTGATTGGGTCTTGAAGTAAAGCCTAAAAGGCAATCTTGCACCTACTGGTATAACCTTCTCTTTACAAGTACATAAAAATTAAAAAACAAGTCCAATATCAATTATTATTCCCTATGGACAATGGTTTAGTGACCCCTTTTTATGGTCTGCCAAGATATAATCTATGTTTTTAGATCAAGTTATAGTTTATAAAAGCTTTCCACACATACACCATACAAACTTCATACATGAAGATGTAAGACATTATGATCTCCATTTTATAAACACAGAACTGGAATCCCAGAGAAGTTAGGAGACTTACACACAAAACTAGTAAGTGGCAGAGCTGGGCTCAAAGCTAAATCTTCTGAAGTAAAATCAAGACTCTTCATTAAAATGCAAAGCAAAGTGTGTTTTGCTTTTTAAAAATTCCTTCTAGCCTTTTTGCTAATCTTTCTCATACTATTGATGTAATCTAAAGATACTGATTAACAGAAGTTTAGGGAGAATGTTAAGAAGGTGGTCAAAAAGTGTTAGGTAACACCTACATGTAAGGTCCAGTAGGAAGAAGAGAAGCCAGCCAAGGGGTACACGTGGTGGTCAGAGAAGGAGCGGCGGACCCAGCCAACTCAGTGCCACCTCCTAAGCTGAGAGAAGGGAGAGGAAACTTCATCTGTAAGGATAATAACTGACAAGGCCCCCTGGGTTTGGTGTTCAGGGAGATACCAATGACCTCAGGGAGTATAATTTCACAGAATCATAGTCTTGGGTTCAGTTAACACCCAGCAAAACTCTCCAGATGCTCACACTGCTTGCCCACTCCAGTGACACTTCTGAGCAGTTCTGAGGCAGCCGTTCATTACACTTTTGAATACCTTTGGCTCCTTAGGAATTCATTATTAGACAGAATGCCTGCTGCATACTAGGCACTGTTTTAAGTGTAAGAATTGAGAGCAGTAAAGAAAATGTTCAAATGCTCTGCCCTCGTAAACTTACCTTCTAGTGGGGAGATACGCTTTAAAAAATAAAAAGGGTAATATCAGGTAGTAAGAAGGGCTATGAAGAAAAATTAAGCTTGGGGTAATTGTTGGGGAGAAAAGAGGATTGTATCTTATGTTAGTCAGAACAGGTGTAAAGGAGGAAGTTTCCCTCTTGATAGCTGTGAATCGAAAGGTCTTGGACTATGAGAGGCTGCCTGGTCCCATGCCTGGGATTTGGACTTTCCTTCAGCCCTGAAACAAGCACCGGAGAGGTGATGGGGAATGAGATATTTGAGGGTATAAACAAGGAATTGATCACTGTGTTGGCCTATGAAATTGGAGCTAGCCAGGGAGGGAAGCGTGGTAGTAAAAAGGAGGTAGGATCAATCAATTGGAGGTCCAAGTAAGGGAAAAGAATGGCTGGCTTTGAGCTTTTAGAGGAACTGTGCTAGAAAGGTCACAGCTCTTCACATATTTGAAAATCACTATTATGGTTCTCTTAAGTCTTTTTGCTAGGCTTAAACATACCTAGTTCCTTCACTGGTCCTCACGTGAAAACGTTTCATGTTTATTTATAAACAGCCTGATTGCTTTCTACTGAGGATGCTCCAGCTCATTCCTTTGAAGGGGTGGCACTTGGAGACCACTACAAGGTTTCATCCAGCAGTAGGCAGGGACCATCTCCCCTGGTCTTAGACAGCCTCCCTCAGCTGGTACAGAAAGCCGTGGACCCATTTCTCTCTCCTTGCTCAGTCACCTTGAACTCTGTGGCTACTACAACCCTGTGTCTTTTTTGTTCAAGTACTGCTACCAGGGGAGGGTTCCGCCATCCTTTACCTGGGCAATTAGTTTTTTCGTTTTGTTTTATTTTACCGCATGTGTCTATTTTCCCCGATTAAATAGCAAGGGTTGAGGAGTGATTTATTTGTAGGTCATTTCGGCTCTTATTAAATTCTGGCTTAATGACATTTTTTACCCGTTTCTTGACCATTTAGTATTAGTCTCAGAAATTTTTGGTATTAAAGGGAAGGAACTGTATAATTTATATCTATTTATTCAGTGACCACGAATGTTTATTGAGAGCCTTCTAAAAGGTCGGTACTGGGATACAGCAGTAGACAAACAGGGCATGGAGTGTGCAACATGAGGTCAGAAAAAGATTCTTTTGGTTTGTATTTTTGGACAAGGGAGATCTCAACTTACCTAGAGACCTGAACTGATATGGTAATTTCTTTTTCTCTCTTCTAGTTATAACAGAGGAATTAACTCTTATCCCTTTAAAAGCCAATCTCTTGATTTCTACTTTGGGACTCGTCACCTCTCACCTACTCTCCTTCTCTCCTAAACCATTCATCTCTTCTCTCTCTCTACTAGGTGATTCCTTTCAGCCTATGCTTTCAGCCTATATATTCAAACCTTTTCCTTGATTCCTTTTTCCAGCTACTGCTCTATTCCTTTATATTTCTTCACAACAAAATTCCTTGGAAAAAAATCTTCTATGCCTAGTGTATCTGAAGCTGGAAAAAGGGTGGACATGTTTGGAACAGCTGTGAGTGTCATGGCAGAGAGCTGATAATCGAGAAAGAGCACTTTCCAGAGCGTAGGCTCTGAGATCAAAGCCCTCTGCAAATATTGTGATAGGAGGCAGCTGTGTTATAGCAAAGCAGGCCCTGATCTCCCCTTACAGGACCTTTACTCAATTCTGCTTTTACTATTCTCTAGCCAATGTGACCTTGGTCAACTTACATAACTTCTTTGAGCCTCAGTTTCTTCATCTATCAAATGGAAGTAGTGATATCTCTTTCATAAGTTTGTTACATCATAACATGACAATGAAATAGGATAACTGAAAGTGAAATAAATGTTGGAAAATATCATTTTACAGTAATATTTCTCTACTTCATTTAAGAGAAAAGGAGGTGGGTTAACCCAGTCTGAGTCAGGATTCCTCCCAAATCAAAGCCTGAGTCAAAGGTTTGCATGCTCCCCTGTTGTCCATATGGATCCCGGGGAGCAGGACTGGGAAAACGGAAGAGTGAAACAGGGAGGGAGGGAAGGCAAGTGCAAGGATGTGTTACTAAGTTGGTCAAAACTGCTGGTGACTTGGTGTTTGATCTCATGTGACCTTCTGCGGAGCCTTGTGAAATGCATCTCAGAACTCTCTCTTGAGGGGATAAAACAGGGAAGCATTTATCCCTAAATTCTTATCTTTATTGATCAAAAGTGGACCATAGGCATTGACTCCCCCTCTCTTCAGGGTTGCACACACCTGAGTGACAAGTAGACCCCAGTGAGGAAGTGAAAGGTAAAAGATTCAAGATAAGGAAAGGCCATGTCAGATTGGACCTTTGAAATTTACTCAAAATGGGTTCCTGCAGCAGTGCCTAGAGTAAGAGATGGTATCAGGAGATTTGAAATGGTGCACAAGATACAACCCTATGTGACAAAAATGAAAAAAAAAAAAAAAATGGTGGTAAGACTTGGCTTCCAGATTTACAGCAGGTATTACACACCATCTCTTTGCAGAAAAAGAGGGTAGATCTTAAAAGTTAGTTTTCATCCTATTTTTTTCTGACACTAGGTGTTTCTGTGGAATTAAGAAATATAATCTGCAAATGTCCCATTGGCTTTTGTACCAAATTATAATTAGAGATAGCATGACCTAATTGGAAGAGACCTGGACCAAGAGTTTAGGCAAACTGCTTAATTTCTCTGGTGAAGCAGGGGCAGAGGTTGTGGGGTAAATTGGTACTACAACTCCTACTCCTACTCCTACTCCTACTCCTACTATCTTTCCTCCCTACATTCTAGTGGGGTTTTTTTGGGGGGGGGGCGGGCAGTTAGAAAGGGAAATTCATCAAATAATCTATGTGAAAATATTTTATAAACTAGGAAGGATTGTTATCATTTGGATATTATCAAGCATTGATTATCAAAGTCTAGTTTTCTAAAATGTTCTATCATAATAAAAATAATTCGAGTTCAATCAAGGTAAACCAATAAACCTAGAACACATACTTTGTTCTAGGCCCTCTATAATCCACTAGGGATTCAAAGGTGCATAAATAAAAATGACTTAAAGAGTAATGTTTATTCTTGCATACTATTATTATAGGAAGAAAAGGTAGCAGCATCATTGTTTTGCTAGATGGAACTCTTCAGAAACAATTGTCTTGCAAATGTTGAAAATATGTATATGTTGCCCAGCGGTCAAAACAATTGAAATAATTAGACAACTTACTGCATCTTTCTCTAATTCCCCAAATCTGGCACTTGTTTAATGGGGGGCAAAGGCTGCCAATTCTCCTTAATGTGCTTTTACCCAGGAAGTTCAGGAGCACTTTTCCCTTCAAACTGATTGTAAAACAATTAAATACACATGTATAAGATTCCATGGCAGCAAGAACTAATGAATATGATCATGACTTACCCTTTAAGTCATTTCTCTTGCTCATTTATTCATTAACTTGATAATTGTTTATTAAGCACTAACTGTACGCCAGGCACTGTGTTGACAGCTGGGTGGGTATAGAGAAGGGAACAACACAGATTGTTACAGTCCTCATGAAAATGGTTGAGATTGCCTAAGGAGGGAGTAGAGAGTGAGGAGGGAAGAGAACTCAGGAGCAGCCCCAAGACTCCAATATTTAGGAGTCAGATGGCCCACAAATGAGAGGCCATCAGGAGATACTGAGAAGGGGTAAGCAGAGAGGCAGAAGGAAAACCAAGAGAGAGTGCTTTCTCATAGCAACCCGGAGAAGAGAGTGCATGAGGAAGGAGGGAGTAGCCCACCCTTAATGTAGAGTATTGTGAGACATTAGGTAGAGTGAGGGGCTGCAAAAGATTTCTCCACATGGATGTTTTGATGACCATAATAATGGAGCTGTAGTAGAAAACGGGGCAGAACCAGAGTGGAGTCAGTTGAGAAGTAGCTGGGAAGTGCATTGGTAGAATCTTCAAATGTAGACTACTCCATTCACAAACCTGAGTCAGGGAGACAAGAGCTGGATGGACGGATAGACACATGAAGCTCAGGGATAACTTTCAGAGATGAAAGGTACTAGAGCTTGTTTGGAAGCTGACGAAAAGAATTCATGGTGGCAAAATTACTTAAATCATTTTCTTTAAAAAAAATGCAATTCCCAGTAAGAAATATTTTACACTGTGACTCTATACACATACAGTTGAAACAAATGGTTCAGAAAACAATAGTTTCATGAAGCAATGTTTGCCTTTGCTATGTGCAATGAAATCTGATAATTTCTATTTTATTTATTTCATTTTTAATTAAATTATGAAAGTGTACTAGACTATTTGCTCAATGTAAGATACTCAAACAAAGCAGAGGTAAGTACAATAAAAGCTAAAATTCCTCCTTCATACCTACCACCTTTCCAAATCCCATTTACCAAATCAGAGGAGTATTGGGAATTAAGAATTTGATGTGTATCTTTTTAAAGCATTTTCTATGCATTTGCATATATATGTACACACACAGTTGTAACAGGGTCTGTAGCTTTTTATTGTATGAATGTGGCAGGATTTATTTAAAACATTCCTCTATTGTAAAACAGTGAGATTGTTTCTAATTTGTAACTCTTTTAAACTCTGCTACAGTGAGTCATCAGTGTAATTTGTGAATATTTTAAAGGAAAAGAATCTTGGAAATGAATAGACAGGAATATTTTGATATATATTAACAACTGGCTTCCTTAAAGACTAAGTCAATATGTATGCCAAATGATAGTCATTCTTGTCAAATTTTTTTGTTGTTTATTTCTTGGTTTTAAGTCCTGCTTTGTAAAGCTTTTCCCATTATGAAAATTATAAACAATCTCCCATATTTCCATTTACAAAATTTTACAATTTTGTTTTGTATTTAACATATGGCTTTTAAAATTTATCCAGTTTTTTTATTGGTGAGAAGTAAACATAAAACTTTTTTTTTCCCAAATGAGTAGCCGATTTTTCCAACACCATTTGTTAAATATTCTACTGTTTGTGAGTGTTTTGAAATGCCACCTTTATTTATTTTATTTATTTTTATTTTTTAGTTGACCTCACAGATTGCAAGGATCTTGTCAGCTTACAATCCTTTATTTTTTATGTCTACAGCACCTGATCTTCCTAAGTAGTCTCCCATCCAGGTACTAACCAGGCCTGACCCTGCTTAGCTTCCAAGATCGAGCAGGATCAGGCTTGTTTAGGGTAGCATGGCCATACAGTGCTTTGTTTTATTTTATATTCTTCTACGTAGTCTCTTGTCTGTGCCATTGAAGTATTATTTATTCCAGCAACAATTCTATATTATTTAATTATGGTAGCTTTATAGTTCGTTAATAACCATTGCTTTGTTTTTCTCATTGTCTTGGTTATTCTTGTATATTTACTTTCATGAACAACCTTTATAATCATTTTATGTTCCAAAATCCCTTTAGGGCTTTTGGTCATAATTTGCTTGTATTTTCTATGTGAAATATTATCCAAAGTCATCTATTTACAATAAGGCATGGAGGAAAAGATCAGATGTTTGAGGAATCTGAAGGTATGAAATAATTATTACGGAAAGCAGAAGAGCTAGTTTATGAGACTGTCCTGCAGATGAAGAGGCAATCAAAAATATATAATAGCATCTATCTGCAGTTTGGGTGATTTTTTTCACCAATGTTCAGCTGCTCAGGAGCAGGTATGAAGATTGGGTGTGGCTAAGACAAGCATAACAGAGGAACAGAGGAGAAAATATTGAAAACATTTTTATCTCTTTGACTTCCTTTCAGTAAAGATAGAATAGAAATAACTGTGTTTCCTATTCAGCAAATAGGAATATTTGTGAATAAAAAGAGGTCCAGCATTTTTGTTGTATTGTTGTTTTAAACATCTTAATAAAATAAAAATGTCAACTTGTGGGAAGAAAGCTAAATTACAATTGATGTTTGTATTATATAAATTATATATTTATATCTATACCTATATCTATATATGTCATGTTCTACTTGAGATCCTTTGACAGGAGAGTACTTTTGGTGTAAACTCCTATTTTTTTGAGTGTGTATGTATTTCTCTAACATTTTCTTTGGTACTAAGCATCCTCAAATATGTTCCCAGGGGGATATGGAAATGTTGGTACATATCCATTTGTCAGTTTAGGGATTTGTTAGAGTGTGGGAAAATTTTGAGGTTATTTTCAGGTTACAACATCTGAGTATTTCTTTGCAGGTCCAAAGAACAGTTTATTTTATACAACTGTAAGGATACCATGGTCTTGATCCTCACTGTGAGGAGAAATTGCTGTTATCTTTGAAGAAATATCATTCAAACTAAAATCTTGAGTTAGAAAATTAAAGACCTAAAATCCAAATGAAAAGTGAAAGTCTACTGCTTGAAATTGCTTATTGGCTTATTATATTTCCCTTTACTTAGACAAGGAAAGTTAAAGCACTATTAAAGTAGGTGGTCCTCCGGGTTATGACCATGGATGTGACAGTGGACATGATGGATACGACTATCGATATCACAAACTAACCTTTTTACATTTTTCTCTCTCTGTGAGCCCAGGCTTCAGCAGGGGAATTCTCGGTTCATTCCTGAGAAAATAACTCAGCGTCTCTCCTCTGGGGCTTCCCAGACTCTTGGAATGCTCCCCATTCCCACCACAGCTCTCTCAGCCTGACTGCCTCATAGGTGAGAAAACACCCAAAGAAACCGTAGCAATCTCAATGACACCCGGGGCTCAGCTGATGTAGGGAAGAGGACATGATGCCCTGTACATTGGTTAGGAAATGGCCTCATCCAAAGGCATCTGGTTGCCATTTTCCTAGTTCTCATAGACCTTCAGAACATTCTCCGTATTTCCTTCAGTCATGGCAAATTGGACTTCTGCGATTTTAAATGAGTAGCAACTCATTCCAGTCTAAACTCTCACTAAACCAACATGTGGTCAAATGGGGTGACTGCATTTTTTAACAGTTGCCCATAATCTCATATTCAACTGATCTGCTTATGTATCTCATCTATGATCACCTGCAATGTATTCCCTGAAGTTTGAGGAAAGACAGTTGAAATAAATATGAACATCATTGTATTTGTGGCACATACCACCAATTAGAAAATTCACATTTCAGATTCTGACTCCTCTTGACACTCACTATCCCCAAACGATCATAAACCAATCAATTTTACCTAAAATATGTTTCTTACATCCATCCACTCCTATTCATTGGTGCTGCCAAAAGTTCTTGTTTCAAGTCTTCATCAATACTTACCCAGTCCATTATAAAAGCCAATTGACTCATTTCTCTCACTTTTGAAAATGTACATCTGCTCATAGTACTTCTCTCCTTAATGATTTTCTATGGTTTATCTGCCCAAATGGTCAACCTAAATTCCATCAAGTTCTGGTTCTTATTTATATTTCCTGCCTCATCTTCTGTCATTCTCTCATTTGTGCTCAATGCTGTTACCACACAGAACTGCCTGCACTTCTAATACTATTCCCTTTGCCTGGGTAAAATTTAAAATATTTGAAGAACAGGAACCCACCAATCAGAATGAACCCTATGACCACTCAGAACTACACAATTATGGCATTCTGCCGAATATCAGCTCTGGCTGCTCTTTCCAGCACCTTGATCTTGATTCTCTTCCTGGGGAACTTCCACGGATCTTTCACGAGGTCCACAGAAGACTAGCCTTTAAGCAGGGGCTGGAGTTAAGGGTCAGTGTCATTTAGAAAGGCGTGTGGACTTGAAGACATCATGATTAACATTTCCAGTACCTGTGCAGAGGCTGAAGTATTTGCACAGCAGGCACTGTTTGTAGGACCTCAAATGCCCTTTGATATTTTTTGAGATGTTCTCAAAAAAACCACTGCCTCGTCTCTGGTTGCTTCGTAAATAGTTTTGACTGCTTCTGTTTCTCAGAATTTAATCGGCAAGAGACATCTACCTCCCTCACAGGCCCACCAGCAGATCAGTTCTTTTAAACCAGGCTCAATCTTTTTATTTCCATTCTGACTAGGAAACATTATGTCCTGAACTGACCTAAAAGTACAAGGAAAAGTTCCAGTGTCTTCTCTAACAGGAAAGAAAATAATACATGCTTTTCCTTAATTCAAGTAATGGTTATGTGAACTAGTCATCTTTAATCATATTTCCTGCATCAGCATCATTAAAAAATTATTATCAAGTTGCTGCTCAATGCAAAACACTAACCTGGCATTGAGAAATTTAAAGAAACAATCAACACAATCCTTGCTGTGAGCTGAGAGCCTGCTGTGGAGATAAGACATGAACAACTGAAGTAATAACTTTTACCAAAGCAGTACATTGTGTGTTGCTATCAAATAATAAACACTATGGCAGCTAAGGGACCGTGTCTCTCTTTCAGTAGGTGAGGCTTTCTGGAGGAGCTGGGTCTTGAGCAAAGCAATGAAAAGTGGGTAGTTTCAACATTGTCCTAGTGGGAGAATAAGTATATGCTATGGACATAGATGACACAGGGCCTCGACCTTGAGATGAGGAAGAAAAGTAATTAAGTTCAGACTGCAAAGAGAAGTGTGCCAGGAGGAGGCATTTAGACTTTAGACCTCTTAAAGTTTTGTTAAGAGGAGGTGACATAACCAAAGCAGCATTTTAAAATATTAATTAAGCAACAGTAGCTAGCAAGCAGTGTGCTGGAAAGAAACATGGAATAACGGGAAATAGCAGGGGATCAGGGGTCAAGTATTGGCTTTGAGTCTGGCTCTGCCACTTTCTAGCTGGTGGGCTTAGACTGGATACTTACCTCCAAGTCAATTTAATCAGAGATAAAAATAGAAATAATACCTTGTTCTAAGGGTCATTATGAGAATAATAATGATTAATATTTATTCCTGTTGTCTCATTTAATCCTTATATCAATGTTTTATTGTGATAAAATATACAAAACATAAAATTTACCATTTCACCAATTTTTAAGTATACAGTTTGGTGGTGGTAAGTACATTCATGTGGTTGTGCACTCATCACCACCACCCATCTTCAGAACTTTTTTTCATCTTTCCAAAGTTAAACTCCATATCCATTAAAAAATAATGCCCATTCCCAGCCCCCAGCCTTTGACAACCACACATCGACTTTTTGTCTCTATGAATTTGACTACTTTAGGTTCTTCCTATAAGTGGAATCATACAGTATGTGTCTTTTTGTGTCTGGCTTATTTCACTTAGCACAACATCTTCAAGTTTCATCCATGTTGTAGCATGTGCCAGAATTCCCTTTCTTTTAAGGCTGAATAATATTTCATTGAATGTCTTGCATCGCTGTTTTATTACAAGAAAATTAGATTTAGGTTAACTTGTCCAAAGTAAAACAGCTAATACAAGAGAGAGGAAAGATTTGGACCGAAGCATCCAAGTCCCTAGCACATTCTCACTTCCCTCGTATGCCCTGCTTAGTGTAGGTAACGGGCCTGCCACAGCACCCGGCATGGGGTGGCTAGTGCAGGTGATGTTCTATTGTTCTTGATTATCTAGCACAACTTCCTCAGCTCTTCCTGGTAACATAATTCCTCTTTTCCTTCAGGAACTCCTTCTGTGTTTATACCCCTCCCCCGAAACGAGGGCCATAAGGGTGAGCACATTACCCAGGCCAGGCCAATCAGAGCCTTGTCTCCCTCTCCCACAACGGGGGCTGATTTGGGAGTGGTTACATGGGTGCAATCGGAGTTTTCTCTGGTGTAATGAGGAGGTTGTGAGCCACAGGTCATAGCTGTTGCCCATTTTTAAGATAAGCAGGGAGATGGCAAGAGGTAGAGGCCCGAGCAATCAATCACCTGACTCCTGGGTTTAGAGGAATCTAAAGCCAGCCACGCCCATTAACTTCCCAGGTAGACGATCCAATACATTCCTGGTTTTTGCTTTTAAGCTAATTAGAGTTGAAATTCTGTAATGTGAATTAAAATTCTGTAATTTGAAAGAAACCTGACTAATACTCTGGATCAAATGGCCCTCACGGGAATGGAAATATAGAAACCAACAAGGAGCATTGTGAAGCTGTGTGGTATGAAGGACGGGGGAAAAGTCGTAAGTCCTTCTGAGGTTTGGGTACCTGATGACCAGGAATAATTCTATTACTGAAAAAGTGGAAGAAGTTGTTTATTGGAATATAGAAGAGAGAATTACTGGTATTCCCAGGCGGCCCGAGTACTCTCCACCTTCCAAAGATAAAATCCACATCACTACTGATTGCTAACTACTTCGTCTTCTTCCAGAATCTCAAACTCATGAAGTGTCCAAGGCCGACTGAGATAGGGCTTTTGGACTCTGACCTTTGTCCTCATCCCACTCGGTAACGTCATATGAATTCTCCTTGCAAATATAATGTATTCACTAATCTCATTGATTCATTCATGTAACACAAACTTGCTAAATGCTTACTATACATCAGGGACTGTGAAAAGTGCTGAGGATACAATGATGAGAAAATAAACATGGTCCCCTCTCTTTAAAGACTGTATGATCTGGCAGAGAAAACAAATATAGAATGGATTATTACACAAATGAATATGATTACAACTTGTGTTAAGCATTATAAAGAAAATGGAGTTCCATAAGAAGTGTATTGAAGGGATCTAATTTAGATGGAGGCTAGTAAGGGCATTAAAGGATAGCTCTCTGGGGAAATAACATATAAGCTAAGGCCAAGTCAGGATGAGCGATCAACACTGAAATGGAAAGGAAAGGTGGAAACCAGAGGAGTTTGTCTCACCCACCCAGAAGAAACAAGTGATTCACCCGTTAGGAATGTGAGGCAGGAAGGGTTGAAACTGGTCTCTTTGAAGTAGAGCTATACAGGGCCCTTATAGCAAAGACTGGCAAATAAATGAGGTATTATAGGGCCCCTACCACCTGTTGCCTAGTCAACTCTCATCTCAGTGACTCTGCTCATTCGTTCATTCATTTATTTACTCATTCAAGAAATATTTATGGAATACCCAGAATTAGGGGCATTATGCCAAATGATGAGGATTCAGGAAAAGGAAGAAAAGCTCTAGTCTAGTTCTCAGCAGGAGAGCAGAAGCACAGTTGGTCCCTTCTCTATATGGTTCAAAGAGAGACCCAGGTCTTTCTCTTAGGGAATCCATTAGGCACAAACATGCAAGTATATTTGCTAAGCCTTCTTTCTCTAGGCACTCACCCCTAGCAGACCGGTACACTTTCTTTTTTCCCTCAGAGATTTAAATCTAATCCTTCCAGCAGAAGCAAAGCTCCTTTATCCACATTAAGCTAAGAAAGAGATCACGTGGGGCAACATGGCAGATTGACACCAAACACAGAGTGGTTGCCCAGTTCTTCCAGATAAACATAAGGAAAGGTCATCCAAACACAGGAAGACAGCAGTCCCCTTCCTTTTTCCTTTACCCCCTCCCCTTCCTCCCTCTGGCTCCCTTATCCCCAGAGGGTGGACCCAGCCTTTCCCAAAGTTTATTCTGGGAGTTCCAGGCTCCCACAGTGGAACGTGCTGTGGACATGGGAATACAACAGCCTAGCCAACAGGGAAAACCAAAAATATAAACGAAGAGATTTAATAGATTCCTCTCTCTCCCAAAGTTGTGGCAGAAATGTCTGCTTAACTGCTCTTACTGTTTTTGCTATAAGTCAGCCCTTTCTGGGAGGAGGCCTCCTGAAGTTTATCGCATTTGTCAGCAAACACTTTGCACAGAAAGAAGTTAAGCTTTTTCTTAGGATCTCAGTGCCACTGACTCAGTCCACTAAACAAATGAAATAAAATGTTAGGAAACAAAATCCAGAGAGCCTCACATCTCAAACTCTGGCAATGAGTTTAACAAGAGTACAAATGACACTAAAACTGCAAGAAAAAAATCTCAAAAGCTGAATTTCCTCTAAATTCACTATTAGTATTTTATGAAAAACCAGATACCCTGAGCCAATAAATAGCAAGTCATTTTATCTTTTATTGACATATTCTGATCAAAACACTGGTGAAAACATAAGTTTTGGTTTTTATTCTCCACTGAGAAAAGGTTAATACTACAGAATCGTGTACCAAAACATAAGTTTTGGTTTTTATTCTCCACTGAGAAGAGAAAAGGTTAATACTACAGAATCGTGTACTTCACTGATTATAAACCAATATTTGTGATGAAATGTTCATTACTAATTTCCAAACAGACAGTGTTTGAAAGCAAAGCATAATGGTGACCTTTCTCATTAGCTGTTGCTCAAACAAAGATATGTTCCAGCAATATCCGATGCTTCCTTCCTGCCAGGGCCTCCACCCAGTGCAATTTGAAATACTTGTGCTACATCCAAACCAGAGCTGAGGCTGTGGTGGAGCTTAGTTTCAGCAGCATTGTGTTTATGGTTTATTATTACTTTCTAAGGTTTTTCAGGTTGGGTTTTGTTTGTTTTGTTTTCGTAAATTAATTGTCGTGGGTTGGATTTGCAAGATTAAACATGTAAAATCATATAAATGAACTCATTATATACTTTTTTACTCTTCTACTTCTCTTTCTATTTTTGTGACAAACAGTGTCATAGGTTCTGGACCACAGGGACAGAGATTTATCCCACTGTTCCTCGGTGAATGTTTTTATTAATATATTGCAGGCAAAAAGTAAATAAGTAAGTAAGTAAGTAAGTAAATAAATAAATAAAACAGAAACAAAATTTTGTGTAAAATGCTAAGAACACAAATCTAAGGAGAGATTATAAGAAAGAAACAAAAAGAGAGATTGAGACACTGCTTTACTACAAGTAATTCTCATCTACATCTTGATCGATGCTCCTAAATTAGGTAATATAAGTTGAAAATGATCAAAGTCAAGGGGAGTTTTTCATGGAACAATAAATAATGAGGAATTTTTCTTCTGGCCAAAGTTCTGATGCTCAATCATTATAGAAATGACCATAAACACTTAGTCCAACTGTAAATGATATAAACCATTTATATTTTCTACAATGGACATAATTTTATAATAGAAAAAAAAAATACATGTTATTTTAAAGATATTTTTATTTCTTTTTACTTATGTAGTATAAAGCTTTCTGAAGTATATGTACTTGAGTTAAAAAGAGCTACACACTAATAAATTCCATGAAAGACCAAGAAGGTGGGTGACTCTGATTAACTTAAACCAGTCAGGAACTATACCTGCATCTAAGAGTGGAAACTGTCATTCTCCAATTTTGCTAAGAAAAATTGAACACTAGTAGGAAAGGTGAAGAGGAATGAACAGTGGAGAGGTAACTAATACCATCTACTTCAGTACTTCACAGAAGTTGTCATGAAGATTAAATAATATTGTGAATACAAGACAGTTTATATACTGCCTGGTGTACATAAGTGCTCGAAAAAATGGGCTGAGACCCAAGAAATGTCATTCTCAGTCAGTCCAGAAAATTTGGTCTATGAACACTGGAAAAGTCTCTCTTCCTAAAGATCATGAGATGCCAGTAGGTGACCTTAGAGCTGCCAATAGCTGTTTTTCCATGTGAAGCCATATAGAGAAAGTTTGTCTGTTGCAAGAGAGTATAAAGAATAGAAATCTCTAAGAAACCTTAGGAGACGAAGAAAGAGAGTCCTGATAGTGTCTTCCAAATCCATGCATCCAGATATGTCTGAAGTCATCTCTTCCCTTGGAACTCCCAGTTATATGAGCCAATAAATTCTTTTATATTTTAAGCTAGTTTGAGTTTAGTTTCTATTACTTGTAAGTGAAAGGGTGCAGACCTATACAACCTTCAAAATCATGAGTTGAAGCATTCTGCTCTTTCCCACAACTTGTCATCTTTGTAGCTAGTTTGTTCAAGTATACCTTATCAGGGCACCCAGTCCTCTATCAACTCCTCCACTTTTCCCGTATGCATTAGTCACCCCCTGCCTTCACTTTCCTCCCTTTGCAACTTAGATTTATAGATTGTCATTTCAAATACTCCCTTGCCTCCATTTGGCAAAAATTCAATCCATGGAGTCTTACTAACGCTTTCTCCATACTTAAACATGAATAATTTAAAAACACTAGAGAAAATCACACAAAGAGCAGATAGATTTCACCCTAAATGTATGCTTATACCTCAAATGGGCTCTCAGAGTGGTTTAGAAACACTGATGCAATTCTCTGGTTGGCTTTCTCTTATATTTCCTAATGATAACACCAAACCTTTCATCATGCTCATCTCTCCCCTAACTCTACATCAGTTGATGACCTTTGCTTCATAGACAAAATGGAAACCATAAAACAATCTACTAACATACCTTATCTTTTATCGGTCCTCTCTTCTCATAATAAAGAAATTATGTTTCCTATTTAAGTCCCATTCATCTGAGACTTGAATCTCCTCCCCTCCCATTTTGTCAGAAATTGGCACTTTTTCCCTATATCTCTAATCTCTGCTGAATAGCTCTGTTGGCCTCTTCTTTATCCTTTTCTACCTTGCTTGTGCTGGGTGAGACTGGAGTCTACATGAATTGTATCAGCAAGCTTCTTTGCCCTCTATTCTCTGGTGGGATTGGCCAATGGGAAGAGCCAGCAAGAGATCTGAGAGAGAGAAGAATATAAGATAGAATTATTTATTTCTCTGATTTCTATCCCTCAAAGTCTTCTTGAGTTGGCTGTTTCTTTTGATCAAAGTCATTGTCCTCTCAACCCTCTCCTTCTGGGTTCTGGTAATTGCTCCCTTCCCTCATCCCTTTAAATCTAAGATAATTGTTCCACTGTTTCTCACCTCAGGGTTCTCTACAATCTCCTGTCAATTCCCTGTGTTGTAACTACACCATTGTAAATAGTTTCTCCCTCAGATTATCCTGATCTGAGTATTTCATCTGTTTCACACTGACTGACACACACTCTCCCTCTCTAATGGATTCTTCTTATCAACATATAAACATGCTCAAGTATCCTAACCTCACAGATCCTCAATCTTTACCCGTTATCTGCTTTTTCTACCTAGACCCTTGATCACATCCCCGATTTTGTTATGAATTGGAATTGTTCTATCTCTGAAATCTTAAACTCCAATATCAAAGCACAATCTCTTACTCTTATCAATGCAGAGTTTTTAAATTGCATCAGAAACACTAAGTACCTTGACTCCTCCACTCCACCTCTGATTTCTCAGTCTCATCTTATTCTCATTTCCTTCTCCAGGCAGTTTAAAACCAAAGATACATTTTCCCAATTGTTCTCCTCTCTTGCATTCTAGGACAATACTCTCAATTCGCCTTCTCCTTATTTTTCTACCTATCCATCCAGAAAAATCTCAATCCTGGGTCAATCCAACTAACCACCTTGTCAACCCTATACCTAACACTAATAGAGAGAAGCAAGCATTTGTACATATCGGTGTCACTCTTCTTTTAAGGTCTCCAGCCTTGCCTCCAGCCCTTCTAGGTATCCCTAGTCAACCTTTCCTCTTTCCCCTCAACAATATGATTTCAAACCTTCTTAAACTAAAAAGATAGATCTGCACTTGCTCTTTTACCTTTCTCACCTCTTTTCTCACCTTTATTTACGTCAATCTCTTTCAGTCTCACACTGTCTGCTGAAGTTGCTTTTGCTATGGTTAGCAGTAAATTACTAATTTCTCAATGCAATTGAATTTTCAGCCTTTGTCTTATTTTGTCTCTCAAGACATTTGACATTGTTGTCAATTTCCTTCTTGAAACTCTCTTCTCTCTTTCATTCTAGGACAATATTATCTCCAGCCTTCATCTTATCTCTTAAATGTTGACATTTCTCCAGGGTTTCATCCTTCTCCCTTTTCTCTTCTCACTTAAAGCTCTTTTCATCTCTGTAAGTATTTTCATCCACTGTCAATGGTCATTAGCATGAGTAACCCATGGTCCCTGACTAAAGGTCAATTTTTGCTTCTAAGTTCAAAATCAGCATATCTAATTGCTGAGGTTTTTCACTCTATCTCTAGCCAGTGCCCAAAAATCATGTTACAAATTAAATGATTAATATTTCTCATCACATTACGGTCTACTCAAGTCCTCCTTTATTGAATGGCACCATTTTCTATCTTTCCTGTCGTTGGAACCCAACTGTCTGCAGACATCTCTGACTGCTAATGTACCAATTTTTACTCATTCATTTGACTATCAAGCCCTTGTTGATTCTATTTCTTTCTCAATAGTTCTGAAATCTATTCATTCTCTCTATTTCTCCTGACCTCATTATTTCTTGCTTAGAATGTTACGAGAACCTTCTAACCAATCTCTATATTTCTAACCTACACATCTTCCATACCACCAAAAGAATTATCATTACAAAACAAAAGTCCTGTCATATTACTTTCCTACTTAAAACCCTCTAGTGACTTTCCATTGTCTTGAGGGTAATAAGCTCTAATAGTGAAAATTCCTTAGGTTTCAAGGAACAAAAAACAGTTTCCAGCTAACTCAAGGAAAAGAGAGAGAGAGAGAGAGAGAGAGAGAGAGAGAGAGAGATTTTTAGTGTATTGTGTGTGGGGGGGGGGCGGTGAGAGAGAGAGAGAGAGAGAGAGAGAGAGAGAGAGAGAGAGAAGCTTATTGGAAAGATATTGGAGAAACTTATGGAATTGGAGGAATTGAACAACTAAGTGCCAGAAAGAACCTGGACCCTAATAGCTCTGAGGATGTCAGCAGAAGAAGATCAAAAACCTTAACCAGGGCTACTACTCATAATTGTGCTGATTGTACACTGTTTGTGGTGGCCCTTCTCTCTATGAGGTTTCATTAATGTGACTCAACTTAAAGATTCCTAAGCTCTGTATCCCTTACTTCTACTTTTAAAATCCCCAGAAATAATATTCTAATTGGCCCAGCTTGGATAAATCAATTAATCTTTAGACTCATGGGAGACACACATGGCACAGGTGTGACCATCGGGGACTCCCTTCTGTGTATAAGGCATTCTTAGAGAACAGGGAATCATTGTGAGCTGACAGTATATCTAAGGGGTGTCCACTATACTCTGTACTTCTTACTGTTCAATTTTCTTTCTCCACTATTCCTCAAATTGTATATTATTTTCCAGCCATGGTGTATGCTTTAGACTAAATGTTTGTGTCCCTTCAAATTAATATATTAAAACCCTACCCCCTAGTGTGACTGTGAGAAAATAAATTACTGCTGTTTAAGCCTCCTAGTCTCTGCTATTTTGTTATGGCAGCTAGAACTAAGACAGTGTGCTACTTGTTGTCTCCTAAAACAAGCCATGCTCTTTGAGACTATCTCGTCTATGTGACCTCCTTGGCTTTCTCATCCAGTGTTCACTGGGGCTTAAATACAATTCTCTTCTCTACCAGTATATCCTCCTCCCTACTTTATCTTTCAAATACTCATACGTCAGTCAGGAATCAACTTAAGGATCATTTCCTCCAGAAGCCCTTCCTTGACTCTTCTAGGCTGATTTCATATTTCTCCTCTATATATCCATAGCTTCCCGAGCTTAACTTTATCACAGCTCTTATTGTAATTCCCTTTTAATGAATCTGTCTCTCCTACTAGCTTGTGAGATCTTTGAGATCAGGGGCTGGTATTTTTAAAATCTATACCAGCACAGGTTTATATAGCACTCAACTCATTGTTGATACTCACCACACATTTGTAGAGTAAATGACTGAAACTCATGGCTACCTAGCTCCACATTCCATCTTCCTTCAATAACATACTATCTCCAACTCTCTATGCATTGCCTTTGTGACACAGCTGGTTATGAATGTGTGGCTCTCACTCATGAAATTATAAATAGCTAGAAGAAATTTTCTTAACTTTTATTTTTGTATCACTCATGACATATCACTCTGTACTTTGCACATGTTAGGTAGACAGTACATTTTCATTAAAGAAGTAAGTAGGGTTGACAAAAAAAAAAAGCTAAGCTTCATTAATAAGTATGCAGTGTAAAAAGAATGTTTGTACCTCATAATTTTCTTATGTGGATCAGATATATCACTCTGTACTTTGCACATGTTAGGTAGACAGTACATTTTCATTAAAGAAGTAAGTAGGGTTGACAAAAAAAAAAAAGCTAAGCTTCATTAATAAGTATGCAGTGTAAAAAGAATGTTTGTACTCCTAATGATTCTTATGTGGATCAGATCACATCTGAAGTATTGAGTTGTGTTCTGGGCAACAATTATGCATTCCTTTCTTCAACAAATATTTATGAAGTGCCTACTTTTGTGCCTGCACCTTTCTTTTCTGCCTAGGTCTTGGATATTAAACAGACTTAGGTTCAGACCATAGTTTTGTCATTTACTATGTATACTGGTCAGGATAAACTAGGTTTTGCTACAGAAACAAACAATCCTAAAATATCAGTGGCTTATCACATCCTAGTTTTGTTTCTCATTCATGCTATGTGTCCACCATGGACTGACTATGGCTCTACTCTACATAGTCTTCATTCCAGGACTTAGGCTGCCTTCATCTGGAACATTGCTGGTTCCATGGCAGAGAAAGCGTGGTGAACCATGTACTGACTCTTAAAGTTTCTGCCAGGAATGATACACATCATTTTTGATCACATTTCATTAGTTAAAGCAAGTCATATGACCACATCTGGATTAACACAGAAAGGGGCAAGTAAGTGTGAACAGTTATATAGTCTACTATACTATGTGTCCTAACCTGTTCAAGTCCCTGTTTTATGATTTGAAAAATCATGATCATCATCATTACCTCTGCATTGAAGACTGAGGTGAGGATATAAAATAATATTTACAAAGTGTTTGATACATTGAAGTCTGTCAGGAAATGGTAGTTATTTCAGTTTAAAAGTTTAAAAGTCCTGATATTCAGCTTAAGAAATTACTGTAAGTAAAGCCCTCTAAGAACTTCAGTATAAAGTAAATTAGTTCTCTTCTTTTGTACTTTTTCTTTGAAGATCTCACTTACACTGTCTGAACTGTGTTTCTAATATTGGCTTGATGTTTTTTCCATCAAGATGATTCCTGACAGAATCGAGGTCATCTGTGAAGAAATAGGTTGGATAAAAATTTTATGATTTATTATTCACTTTTTCATGTTTAAAGTCTGTTTTCTAAATAGGAATATCAGCAACTGGGACAGGGCCATATCTCATAACTTTTCGTATCATTGGAAACTAGCACCGTTCCCTACTCAAGGGATTTCTTGGTGCTGATAAAGCTCTTCGGAAATGCAATTGGGATTTTATGTTGCCATTTCACAGTATCCACTGATTTTCTAAGTTTATTGCTAACATTTTGGCGATAATTTTTAAAAGCTTCTTATTTATCGGTTAAATTTATACTCTATTTTCTACCATAATTATAACAGAGGAAAGTGCATGGTTGTCTGACTTGGTATATAGGTCAAGTTACATGAATGCAGGTAAAATTGCTTCTGGATTCACCCACTAAAATAAGTAGAATAATAGTTTACCATTTTTTCATTATTCTTCCTAGAATGATTAAAAGAAATCTACATATGTAGAGCTGAAAATTCTTCTCATGAGGTAATTAATTCTAGTTCTTTTAAAAATTTGGAAACCATGTGACCTATCAAACATGACTTAAAATGATTATGCAATTGGAGGCATTCCCAAGTGAGACTTTGAAATATATTACATATCTTCCAATTTAACTTCTTAAAAGGAATGGGCTCCAGCCCAGAACTTCTGAAGACTCTTTGGGTAGTAGGGCCTTGGAATCTGTGTTGTTGTTGTTGTTGTTTTTAACAGTTCCTTGGTGATTTTGGTTATCTGCCAACTTTGGGAAGTATTGAGAGGATTTTTAGACTATGGGCTACCATGGTCTGTCCCTTTAGTAAAAGAACTATACCTAGGGCTTGGATGATTTTGGCAATTGGAAAGATCTGGTCAGAATCATAGCACCCCACCCCCACCCCCAAGCACCCACCCTTCTGCATCGTTCACTTCTCACAAATACCCCACACTGTCGAGGAGCGCAAACCTATGCACCAGAGAATGTTCCGTGCAGGGGCCTTAGTGACTGCATGTCCATCAACATGGGAGTCCTAAGCCATCACATCCCCAGGGGAAAAAATTCCCTAGTAGTGCCGCCAAGCTGCACGTATTGCTCAGAATTGATTTTCACTCACTGTAGCTGCTCCCATCCTGTTTACACTGCATAGTATCTGTCCAACATCAGGTAGCTAGCTGATTGCTAGTTGATTTTATCCAGAATCCCCTTTTCCTTGAATGCTTATAAGCAGTACCTGCCAGAGGAGCTGTTTTAAAAAGAGAAATCTGTGTGCACATAATTCAAATTCTACAGTTCCCAATGATAACACTATTATGTGTGATTGCAATTCTCTAAATTCTTTCAGCTTATTTCTTGCCACCAGAATGACAAATGCTTTGATACGTTCCTGAATTTCTGTGATGCACTGCTATGAAGTCCTGTAACATGTCTCACTGATGGTGTTGATCTCAGGGTTAGCTTTAAGTGCTGGGCTGTTTCCAGAAAGAGCAGCTTCTAGTACACCTCCTGTCTTGTGCTTGCCCAGTGAGATATGATAGCACAAGGGCCCAATTCCTTCCCTATCATGCTGTCTTGTTGGAAAATGTAATGATTTAGTGTAATTTTAGAAAACTACAGATGCTTGTTTTAGAAAGTGAGTTTAAATGTGTGCACATATAGCTGTACATTATAGAAAATTATAGATGCTTATTTTAGAAAGTGAGTTTAAATGGGTATGCACATTTAGCTGTGCATATACATTTAGCTGTATAAATGCGTGTGTGGATATGTGTGATATGTGTACTCTTGCAGTACATGTGTACACCAATATACAATAAAACTCAAATTTTCTGTGATTTTTGTAACTTAGAGAGCGTTATTATGGCCATTTCTATATCTAGTAATCATAACAGAGCACAGTTATCACTTGTGGAGATATAATTAACCCTTGAAATAACTGAAATGTTTCTGTCATTGGAAGTCATTATTCAAAGTCGAGAAGTGATACCTAGATGGAGGATAAGGCTCAGGAGAATGGAATGGAGGGCATCAGTCTTCTCTGCTTATCTCCGCCATTATTCTGGTTATAAGATAATTTGACAAATCCATTCCAATCCAGTTATGGAAGAGGATTGAAGTTTGCAGAAAAGAATCAGAATAAACTCTAGGAATTGTTTCTCTCCTTTCCAAAACAACTCTCCTTCCTGCTAGTGCCCCCAAGTTGTTTGTCGTCTTTTATTTTTTATTTTCCTAATTCTAGAGCAAAATATTGGGATAAAGTATAAATAACATAACACTTATCATTCTGACCATTTGTAAGTATAGTTAACCCTTGAACAATATGAGGTTTAGGGGCACTGACCTCCATGCAGTCAAAAATCTGAGTATTAATTCTTAACTCCCTCCAAACTTAATTCTAGTTAACAGCCTACTGCTGACTAGAAGCCTCACTGATAACATAAACTTTCAATTAATATTTATTTTGTATGTTATATGTATTACATACTATATCCTTATGATAAAGTAATCTAGAGAAAAGAAAATGTTAAGAAAACCATAAGGAAGAGAAAACACATTTACAGTATTTATTGAAAAAAATTCTACGTATAAAGGGACTTGGACAGTTCAAACCCACGTTGTTCAAAGGTCAACTGTATACAATTGAATTAAAAATTGTATACATTTAATTAAATCTCTGTACTTAATTATGAATTCCATGAGTCCACCGTGCTTGTTATAGATAGCATATGTGGCTTGTGGGAGAGATTAACAACAGTGTACTAGTGAGAACCATGGAAGCCTTCAATCTCTTCACCTTCCTCTACAGTTTCCTTAATGGTTTACTCATTTTTCAGATCAAAGAACTTTTACTATGGGAAGGTAACCTGTAAAAGGCTATGCCAGGTTGGGTGGGAAACACATTTCCTATCCTCTAAGAGCTCCTCATCTACTGGAGAAAAAAGTCAGACTAAAAAAATAATCATCATAAAAAATACAATTCAAAAAAAAGCTCTAAAAGGTGGAAGGAGAAGAGAGAATTAAGTCTAACTAGGGGACGTCAGGAGCTGAATAGAATTTCTAAAGGAGGAGAATAGTGATCCTGTAGAACAGAGTAATGAACAGTGTTTGACATATAGTAAGTACTCAACTCTTATTTATTGAACGAATAAATAAATGAGGGTCAAATCTGAGCAGAGACCAGGAACTGTGAAAATGTAAGAGAACTTTGATGAATGGTATATAGTAGCTGGTGTGTTCAAGATGTATAGTGAAAGGTAGTATCAAGATGATACAGACAACATTAGAATCAGATTAGGGAAAACTTTACCCAGAAAGGCAATTCTAACCAAATTCACATCAGAACGAAAGGAAAAAAAGAACATAAAGGAAAGACTATAGATAGAGTGAAAATTTAAGTCAATCTTGCCTTTAGGAGGGCTCTCAGGACACTGGTGTGAGAATGGGGTAGAAGTGAGGCCTGAGAATTAAGACAGAAATTTAGACCAGAGAAGAGATTCTATAAAAACTCTTGTTTAGTGAGTCATAAAACAGTGAAGCGACACCATGCATTTGACAAGCATGGACTAAAGGCTTACTCAGGCCATCTCTGTGTCCACAGATCTGCATAAGACAGTCACCATATTTGCGGCCTTCATTCTACTTTGAAAGACAGGAAAGTAAATTAATGACTTTTATATGCTGTGAAAAGTGCTATAATAGAGATTACGTGCTATATGAAATGGCGAATAGTAAGAGAGATTAGTGCCACAACTCCAGGGTCAGGAAAAACCTCTAGACAGATGATATGTAACCCTAGTCTTTGAAGTACAATGCAGAAGCTCGTCAGTCAGAGAACAGGCACAGGGCATTCCCGGAGAGGGTACAACACAGACAAAAAGGGGCATGAAATTTTACAGCAAGTAAAACATTGCTTCATACTCTAAGCAGCTGCCCACTAATCTACACAGAAATACCAAGACTGCTGGAGATTAACCATCTGGAGGACCCTCACAGCTGCTCTTTGAGATCCACTGTGTTAGTGGACAAAAGGAAACCATGAGAAATAGCAAACCTGGCCAAAACGATCAAAAGAGCCAGAAAGTAGGACACTGCCATGCAACCCTCATACCACTGTTTGGATTAATGACAAGTTGTTAGTCAACTTGACTCCTCACAAATGAACTTTGTAATTAGTCTACTTCGATTCCTTACAAATGTAAATTGATCAATATTATTACCGTCTTTTTCTTCTACACATCAGAAGTTAGCATTTTTCCTGATGGTCACATTTGTGCACTTTACCCAAGAGGCCTGTAATAAACCAGAGGAGCAACAGTTCTACCAGGAGGGTGGCCTAATGCTAGGGAGATGTTGAGCATTTGTTCTTATTTATTGACCATCGGGTTGGTCTCAGACTCATTTTTCTAGGCTGGCATATCTACTTATTAATTAAAGTGAAGCTTTTATATGGCTTAAAATATTTTAATGTGATCATGCCCTGAGGGTCCTCAACAAAGAGTTTGGTTTAATAAACTTAATTACTAATTAAGACACCCTTAATTTCAGCCTCCATTAGGTTAATTTTTTAATGAGTTTCAGAATGTCTCTCAGGACATTTCTTCCCTAGATGTGGTGAGAAACACACACATGCACGCGCATGCACCAGGTGTGGATTTTAGTCTTTGATTTGACAGGTAGTAGCTGTACAACCTTGGCAAAAATCGCTGAATCTCTCTAGGCTGCTTTTTCCTTATCTATAAAGGAAAAAGCTTGGACAAAGTTTTCAAAGTTGCCTCCAGTTCTTACATTTTATTAAGGCAACAGTTTGAATAGCTAGTCTCAGTACTTTCTCTATAGGGGTGCAGAGTGTACAAAACTGTACAAAATATATTGTGTGAGTGTGTGCATGCACGCACACATACACACACATGTTTAAATAAATCTCAATCAGGTGGCTGTGCGCAAATAGTAGAATTAGAATTGAGTATGTTATTGGTGTTCAGAAAAATTCCTTGAAATATTTTATTAACTGGCTGATGTACAAATAAAATTTGGAGAAAATCTGGAGTTACCAAGATGAATTTATTTTTCCCAAACTACTTATCACCCCTGCTTCCAAAGGCTTGAATCATTTTCCCTCCAGGAGCTGTACCTTGGAGGACCCACCAGCAATTGATGGGCAAGATTAGCTCTAACTAACCTGCCTCCCTCCAGTAGGCATCTTAGGGAAAAGCAATTGACCAGCCTCTCTCTTTTTCCCTGCCTTTCCCTTATCACTATGTCAGGCAGATCACACTGTTGGAAATTTACCTTGATGGGGGAAGAATGAGAAAACTTCAGAGAAAGGGAAGGAGAAAAATTTAAAAATGAACTATTTTTTATCTATTGCTGCAATTGAATGGCCCTTCTTCCCAGATTCTATAGTCCTGGGTTATAGAATCTCTATTTTTTCCTCTTCCATGCTAACACAAAACACACACACACACACACACACACACACACACACACACACACACACACACACACACACATTAGAATAAAATGGTGAATCTGATAGCCTAGTGCTTACAAAAATGATTGACATTAAAAAAAAAACTGCTTTATAATTTATTTAAAATCCTAATCAAAGTGAGCTTTTGCTTTCACCTTGAACAGTAATTTGGGGAGCATGACCTAAGGAAAAATGTGGTCTGAACTGTCTCATTCATTGCAGCCAAACATTGATTATCTAAATCCATGACAAATCTGCCTTTCAGGTTCTTTGTGACATTATTCCCTCTCCCTGCATATTTAACTCATCTTTAAGAATGAGAAGCTGGCCTGCTTTCCAATTTCTTCAGAGCTGGATCTTCTCAGAATGGCAACATTATTTTATTTAAAGTCCATTGAATTCCCAGGATTCTAAAAACATCCATATTCAAATGTTAGAATAAAAACACATTGCCAAGTATGATGAAAAAGTTCACTCTGTTCAAAAGCATGGAAAATTAGGAGTTGACTGTTTGGGAAAGTTCCTGCTGTATCAAAATCAGTTGAAAGCATGGCTGTTTTCACTTTTACTATTCATAAAGGCCCCAGTAACAATTTTGGGGTCATAGCCATGGTAGTTAAACTCACTTGCCAGTTAATGCTAAGACTCTTAAGTCATAATTATTCACTAAAGTTAGGTGACTCTTTGCAATGCTCAGGGACAGGGTGACGAATACTGCAAAAAAGAAACTGAAAAACATACAAAATGTGTATTTTTTCCTATATACCAATAATAGGAACTACAGTGATGATGGAGAATTGGGACTCAATTAGAAAGTTCTAATACCTACATTATATCTTTTTTAAAATCTCAAAAAATAAACTCTATGTATGAATAATTATGGCTTAATGTGATCAGCTGATACCTTTATAGTATTGTTCCTATAAGATAATATTCATATTTCTGAAATCTAACAAAATGTGCCCTAACCCTATACCCTCTGAAGAGACAAATGAAATAATATAATAGACAGGATGGCTTCCAGACTTTCTTTTTTAGGTTAAAAACCTTCTTGTTGGGTTTGTGTGGCTCTGCTTCTACTCAAATGTCCAAATTTGGAATAGAGGCTGAGAATCCCAGGTCTTTGGAGTACCAGAGAACCTCAAATCTAATAATCTGACTAATTTTTAAAGCATAATC
Organism: Pteropus alecto; assembly: GCF_000325575.1. NCBI lineage: Eukaryota > Metazoa > Chordata > Mammalia > Chiroptera > Pteropodidae > Pteropus > Pteropus alecto. The sequence continues at coordinate 37,008,155 of NW_006441955.1, read as the reverse complement.
AGGAAATAGGAGACTGACTTTCTGCTGCTCCAACATTTCTTTTCTTTCTCATTGCCTTCTAACAGTCCTTCTCTTATATATTCCTTTTATTTTCCCCCTTTCCTTCCCCCACTTATAACTTTTGCCAACTGGCACTCAATGACCCTACTGGACATTAGTTTAAACCAACACAGGGGCAAAGAAGCCTGCCAAACCCTGCCTGTCCAGAACCAGTAGGCAGGAAAGATCTTGCCTGTGCTTTGCTAGGCTTGATTTATACACAGGTGCTGCTCTTTTGCCATGTAAAAGCATGCCTGAAGTAAGCATGCAGGCATGATCCATGCAAGACTCACATTTTTGTTATGTTACCTAACAAAGAGAAGCTCCTGATGATTCCTCAGCATATTAGGGCAACGATATTGACTCCTGCATATCAGCCTATCACACAAATCATTGTCCCTACATTGTGGAATTGGGAAGGTAGAAACCGTGGTAAACACCCCTAAAACCAGTTAGATTTTCCCTTCCTTCTTGATAGGATGTTTGTAAATGTAGTCATAATAATAAACACAGAATAGCTGGCTGGAAAGGTTAAAAGCAGCTTTAAAAATCCTCCATACCAGCAGTTCCCAAACATAGTTCAAGCATATCAGAATCATTCATGGTGCTTGTTAAAAAGCTGGATTGTCAAACACTTAACCAAGACCTTCTAAATCATAATCTCTAGAATCAGGACCCTAAGACTCTATTTCATGTAAGTATCTCATAGACAGTCAGGTTTCAGAACCACTGATAGGCCAATCCACAGTTACCCATTTGCTCTACATGCTGTCTTTTGGAGGAGCAGATGCCCCCTGAGAATGACCATGATGACTTCTTGGAGAGGGTCAGGTTTGAAGGCAAAGTTAGAGAAACTAAGATCCTTAAAAGTAAACTGGTGATTTCTTTGAACAGACCTCCAGGTGACATTGTCAAGCCCTGGTCCATGAGACATTTACACTGTAAATAGCCTGTGCTTAAAATCAATGAAGACTGTACAGCTAGTTTAAGCCATCTTTCAGCTGTTGTTATTCAAATAACCTTTGCTCCTGGAGAATGAAGTTCATTGGTAGGAGCACAGAGTTGTCACTGGGTCATTGTCCCATTCTGCCAGAAGCCTCCTGATTCTCCAGGCCAGATTTGTTGTCCTTCTTGTATGTTCCCTTGGAACCTTAATCACTGAGCCTATCATATAACACATGTCACAGTGTATTAAATCAGTAATTGTTTAGTTACATGTCTTTTTTCCACTGTAAGCTCCATCTAAAGTATCTGTTATCACTGTATTGCCAGCATCCCAGCAGTAAGCACTCAGTATTTGCTGAAAGAATGAGGAGTGTGTATTTTAGATAGTTCCAACTTGGTCAGAATTTTCTCTGCAAGATTCTAAATACATTAATTTTGAAAAGCAACTTATGCGCTTTATAGTTTAAAACACTGTCCCACCTGAGAACAACATTCGCAAAGGTAAGTCCTACCTGCCAAATTCAGATGGCCTGGTTTTTGTAAATAAAGTCTTATTGGAACACAGTCGTATCCATTCATTTATTTTAATCATTTCCGGCTGTTTCCATAATAAAAAAGCAGAGCTGAGTAGTTGCAACAATGAAACAGAGACTGTATGGCCCACAAAGCCAGAAATATTTACAATCTGGCCCTTTACAGAAGGGTTTGCCTACTCCTGCCCTAGAATAATGTACAGTCAACTATGTGACATTGGGCACATTGCTTAGCCTCTCTAAATCTCAATTTTCTCCTCTAGATAGTGCGAATAATAATGGTGTTCTGTCCTACAGGATTCTTGTTAGGAATAAATGGGATAATCCTTATAAATCTGCACGTAGTAGGTGTTCGGTAAGTATTAGCTGTTAGTTTTAGAACTTTAAAAAATTCGCCTATATTTTTTTTTTCTTTTTTCTCCTATTCCTCATCTGCTTAAAAAAATAAAGTCAGAACATTCTCTAGCTTTGATAGAGGCACTGTCATTTCAAAGAACTTTGGGTTCAACCCCTTTTTGATGATAAATTACTTAGCTCCTCAGAACAAAGACTCTAAAAAATTCTTTAATTCTATAAAAAAAAAATCTAAGGCAAGATTTTTGAGTGTTTTACGAAGACGCTTTGATATGAGATGTTTATTTTGCACAAGTGTCAATCATAATAGAGAGAAGTGGGGTTTGACTTCACATTACATTTATCCCCTAATTTGGGATCTGTCTTACATATCACTTCATTGTCTCTAAAACCAAACACCCATAGCACTTGTATTAAATTTCTTGAAAAAATGTGGAGGCAAGAATGGAGCACTAAATATTTCAAAATAAAAATTTTAAGCAAAAAAGATCTGAATGATAGATAAGAGACCAAGCCAAGAATCTCCAAAGGCATCTCTTGCTTAACTTGTAACTCTAATTCCGGGAAAGCCTACTGACTGCTCTTGTTAAAATAAATTGCCTAAGTCCTTTAATCAGACAGATATCCTGCAGAGTGGATTGTAGCTCATGCAAAGGACAGTTCTCAACATCTTATTTACTAGTTTCTCTTTCTGATCATGGTGCTTAATGGATTTCAGTTCTTTCTTTAGTATTCTAGATTTCCAAAGCCTTGGCATTTACCAAGACTCTGCCCTACGGGAATTTACAGCGGTAAGCAACTCCTATCTTGACTCCTTCCAGGACTCATCCGAGGAGTTACCTGCTTGGGCACTGGGTCTAGTTGCCCATAGCAATGAGAAATCATAGTGTTTACTACTGTACAAATTTGTGCTCTAAAAGTTGGATTGCAGTGTGGTTTTTAATAGTTGGGATAGTCACATATTAGATTAGAATCTATGTAGATTTAATAAATTTCTTTTGGCATTTTACCCTGAACTCCAAAGGATAAGCTCACTCTGCTCTTGTGTTAGTTCGGGTCCTTCAAAAAGCAGTCACCAAGAAAGAATTACACACGTCTAAGAATTACTGGAGGCAAAGCCCACGGAGCAGGCAAGAGAGTAGTAGGAGGCAGGAAGAGCCTTCAGACTGTGATGCAGAGCTAACATTGTGAAAGGAGAGAAGGAAAGGAGAATTGAGTAGAAAGAACCTCAGACTGAAGCACAACTCTATGGAAGTCTCAGCCAGGCTGGTGGAGAGCACCGGAGCTAAGACGATCCCTTACAGGAGTCTTATGTTGGGTAGAAATGACTCAGCTCTAGTACCCTACCATCTCAGTCATTGGCTGGGACCAGACTGGGGAAACTGTGGTCTCAGAGTGAACACTGGGTTGTATCCAAAGGTGCAGTAGCTGTGCTACATTTGCATCTGGTTCTCTTGAAGGGAGATCTAAGAAACACTCTTCCATGGTTACCACTGTCCACCTCTTGCATCTCACAGATCTACTTCTCCATGCAAGTTCAAACAGCAGCTCTTCCATGGTTCCCATAGTTCTCTCTTCCTGGGTAAAAACTTAGGAAAAGGAGGTTCGTGAGACAAACTCTAGTCCCATCTCTGCAGTCCATCTTAGTCAAAACTGGCACTTACCCTCTCTCTCCTCTACTGTCCATTCTAAATTTCCCTCATTCTCAACCTTCACTTTGACAGGTATTGATAGTTCTCCTGCTGATTGAACCCAAAGCCTCATCTCTGAGGGGTTTTCATACCCTCCCAGCACCAGGATTGCTATATGTGCCCTTTCACACTTACAGTTGGGTAACAGATTATTGAGAGGTGCCCACATGGATAATCTGAGTTCCCATTGTGTGAAAGCATCTCTTTTGCTGAGCAGGACCATTTATTCCTGATTTTACTTTTTATCTGTTGGTCTCTGAACACAAGAGTTCCAAAGTGTCCAGGTGGAAGCTGTATCTTGTAAATCAGTGGGACTCCTTGCTCTGTCTCCTGGTAAGAGGGCACTTTCTTTGAGGACCAGGACCTCTAATCCCGCAGAGCCCATTATTACTGGGATGTCACTGGGAGTAATGGTAAGTGATACCACTTGTGTTTCTACCCTTTGTATTCTTCTTAGAGGGGAAATAGTCTCATAAAGAGGTTTCTAAAAAGTTCTATGTCCTGAAGGATGCCACTCCATATTGTAGGATATTGCTACTAAATAGGCACTTCAACTGTACCTTTTAGTCAGCCATTCGAATGCTCTAATGGGCCACTGCTACTTGCCATTGATCAGGAATCTATTATAGAAGGCAGTTTCTGAAATGGCTCCAAGTGGTCTCTACCTACTGGTATTCATGTTCTTATGTAACCCTCTCCCCTTGAGTGTCAGCTGAACCTAATGACTTACTTCTAACAAATAGAACACAGCAAAAGTAATGGGATATCACTTTTGAGATTAGTTACAAAAAGACTGACTTCTATCTTGTCTACCCTCTCTTGTTCTCTTGCTTGCTCACACTCGTGGAAGCCAGCTACCATGCTATAGAGAGTCCCATGTGGCCAGGAACTGAGATTGATCTCTGACAAACAGGCAACAAGGACCTGAGGCCCTCAGGCTAACATACTGTGAGAAACTGAGTCCCGTGAACAACCACGTGAGTGAGCTTGGTCACAGATCCTCCTTCAGTCGAGCCTGAAGATGACTCCAGCTTGGCTGACATTTTGATTGCAGTCTTATAAGAGAAGCTGAGCCAGAGGAGCTAGCCAAACTGCACCTGGATTTCTAACCCATAGAAACTGTGAGATATGTGTTGTTTTAAGCTGCTAAGTTTTAAGGTGATTTGTAATGCAGCAATAGATAACAAACATACATTTTTGTCTTGGGCTACTTCTTCTTCACAAGGTAACTATTCAGGTATGCTGCTCTCAGCTCTGCCCATTAGGAACCTTTTCTTTCTTCACCCCTTTCAAGTGCATCTCTGAGGGTGGCTGTAATGTAGCTGCTGTCCATTTTTGGCTTGCTCCATATGCAAAGCCAACCCATTCATAACTCCAGCTCAAGCATTTTCCTTCTGTTTAAGCTAGTCACTCAGGGACCCACCATATGGCATAGGTAGGTGCAAGGTAAGGAAGAAATACTGGTGTAACTGCAGTGAGTGACATGGGGGTCTGAATTATTTGCTCCTGAAGTTTGCTTGTGTTTTCTGGTACTGCTTGATTTCAAACCCACATGTATCAGTTCCAACTTTTAATGGCCTATTGCTAGATCTGTCTGACTTTATGACTCGGTGGGCCCAAAATAATCCAACTCAAAAATGGTAGTTTTGGGTACTTGGTGTCCTATGGTCAAGCATTCTATGTCTACTAGGGTTCAATAACATATCAAGACCTATTTCTCAAAAGGTGCATAATGTTTAGTGCAGATGGCATGACCATGCTCAGGAGGACTTCAGGGGTCTGTATTGTGATTCTCCCACTGACGACTTGAACAACATAGGTCTGCTGGAACTTTTGGCCCAAGCGGCCTGGCTGCTTGTATTGAACCTGCTTCCTTCTCTGTAGCCGGGAATGTAAAACACAATAATGCACCTCTTACCTTGGAGGCATATCCCAGCACACCCCTGTTAACTCTATTAATGTGGCAGATCCCTGCATCTTTATAGGGCTTATTTCCCACCTTCTGAAGTGCGTGTATCTTACCAAGGTCTCCAGCATGTGAATTGCCTCCTGTTTTTTTTCTTTTTCCTCATCATCATGATGTTATCAATGTAATAATGTTCTCAGGGCTGTCCAGTTCTCTTCTTTTGGACTATATTATGACAAGAGTGGTAGTTAGCATAACCCTGGAGCAAAACTATAATTTGTGTTTTATCCTCTTCACTTTCTCCATCTCTAAGTTCCATGTTTGTCAATCTCAATTTTACGCTTGAGAACAAAGGAAATAACCCCATTTGGATCTGTGGGTCCTGTGGACCCACTGTAAACTGAGCTTCAGCCAGGACTCTAATTATAAGCTCATGAACCTACTGTTATTTATTCATTTGTTTAGTTTGTCTCTCCAGCTCTTTGAGAGCCACAGCTTTGTAGGTTTTAGTCTTGGCTGTATCTCCAGCACCTTCAACGGTGCTTGGCACACAGTTGGTGCTCAATGATTGAGTAAATCAATCATATGCATTGTTGTTTTAATTTACATTGCTTTAGTTATGAGTAACATTGTATTTCTTGTTCTGTAAACTGCCTTTTCCTCACCATCATCATTATTATTAAAAATATGATAGTTACAGTAATAATAATAAATTTTGCTTCCGCTGTTCCTGGACATGAGCAGTTGCCATCTCAGGGCAGACAAAAGGGTAATCCACTCTCAAAAATCTAATTGTCTAAGTGTGAACTTGGCAATGGTCTAAATTATTTAGAGACCATGAATATATCTTAACTTCTTGTGTTCCTTTAGTATCCTGTTGTCAGCTGTAAAGAGGCATTTGTATTGTGTTATAATTACCTTTTTACTTGTTTATTACTTCTCCTAGATTAGGTTCTTTGAAGGAAGGAACTTCTTTTCATCATCTATAACCAGGACCTATCACAATGCTTGACAAAGGTTGGGAAATGAATAAGTTAATTAAATGAAAGTTAATGAATGAATGAATCAATTCAGCCTGCCAGAAGATGGGAAATAAGCAGCAAAAAAGAAAACAAGTTTAATTTAGATAAAAACAAATTCTTTCTGAGCTTCACTCTAAAGTAATGCTCCATATTCAAGCACCAACATGGCAAATGATTCAGTTGTATAGCTGGATCTGGGCCAGAACTGGACTTAACTCTGGGAGTTTTGAAAAGAAACTTTTTCTGGACTTTCACCTCAGGGCATTCATTGCTCTGTGGGATATGTGATGAAATAGCTGCGTCTTTAGAAATAAACATTGTCTCAAAATAGAAAAAAGGAAAAATGATCATACTCTGTTGACAGACTTAAAAGTTATGGAACTATGAAAAAATCTAATCTTACATACATGTATGTATGTGCATTTACGTGCGTATTATGTGTGTATACATATATACACATGCATACATTTATAAAGGATCATCACTAAAGTCTAGTTTGGCTTAGCAGGAAAATACAAAAAGACAAATAGAAGTTAATGGCCCAGGAATTTGTCTGTATTTCTCCTATGGAAGATAGTCATTTGGTAGTTTAAATAGATTTACTTTAATGAAATATGCCAGTGTATTCATTTAACAAACATCCAATTAATATGTACAATATTTAGTGCACACCTGCAATGTCCCAGGCATTCATTATTCTAGGCACTTGGGATATATTAAAGGAAGAGTGAAAGAAAGAAAGAGAGAGAGAGAGAGAGAGAGAGAGAGAGAGAGAGAGAGAGACTCTGTCCATGGAAAACATAAAATAAACATAATAAAATTACATAGTATGTTAGATGATCTTAAGAGCTATGGTTAAAAAAAAAAAAAAGAGCAAGTTAAGTGATTCAGAAGTGTGCCAGTATGTGTATGGATGAGGAGAAAGAGGGTCAAGAGTTGGGGAAGGTGTAAGTTTACATAATTAAACGGGATGATTAGAGTAAGCCCATTAAGGTGAGATTTAAATAAAAACTTAAAGAAAGAGAAAGAATTAGTAAAGTTAATATCTTTGAAATGAATGTATCAAATATCTATAGGTCTTGCCATATAACAATATTTTAACAAATATTTTAATTAAACTAAGAGTTTCAATGGTTATAATCAAAATGAATATCTGAATTAAGACAGATATATTTTAAAAATCAAAGTATTAAACAACTATAATTAATGAAATTTACTAATTATTCTTTTCTGTTGGTCGGAAGAAGCCTATGTTTAACTGAAACCTATGCAATGTAAAAATAATTGAGGGCTATAAAAAAAGGAAAAGGGTAACAGAACAAATATTAGCATTGTCAATATGCCAAAGAAATGCAGTTATTTCATCTAGTAGCTTGAGTATTCTAGGTCTCCCACTATACAGTGAAGACTGAAGTCGTTCAAAAAATGCAACAATAATAAATCATTATTTGGGTGGCATTTGCTATTGACCAAAACCAGGGTTGTCTTTTTCATGGATTATTTCATATAATTATTTCAAATAATATTCATGCTATAAACAAGAAAACTGAGTCTTGGAGAGATTGTGTTATTTACCCAAGACCACACAATTAGCAAATAGCCAGGTCTTAATGTGATCCCAGATTTGTCTGACATCAGAACCCACCATCTCACACTTTAAGCTCTATTGCCTCTCCACTACATTTTATTATTACATCTGTGCCTATGTAGGCGAGTTAAATCTTCACAAGAGCAGAGGAGAAATGTAAATAAGATTCGACAATCGTGTTGCATTTTTACCTGGTCTCAGAACTTAAGAAAAGGTTACTCAAGAATGTTATGGCCATAATCCACATTCAAACCTTAGGACACTATAGCCTTTGGAAACCAAGGCTATGTGACTATGTCTTAAGTGAGAACACACCAACAAACACTTTTCTGGCTTTGGAATTACTAACACACCTGTTGAAGATCTAAGATAGTCCCATAATGCTCCAGTTCTATACTTTAGCAGACCATATTATTTTGAGGCTCCATTGCAAAAAGTCAGAAAGAAAATGCTGGCCTATTTCTAAGCTATGGAAGTAATTTTGACTCAGGATATAGTGTTACATAAACAAAAGATGAACAAAGCTCTGAGGAAGGCATGATAGGGTGATGAAAAGATTCCTGGATTGAGCATAGATCTGAGTTCTTGTCCTGGCTCTACCATTAACTCGTGTGATCTCCAGCAAGTCACTTCCTCTCTGTGAGCCTTGGTTTCCTCATACACATGATGCCCAACACTGTAAAGCTTAAAGAATGACAGTGGGTGTGCTTCCTCCCGGGACTAATGATTGGTTGTCACAAATAATTTATTTGTACATGTGTCTCTGGAACCAGAACATTTGATTCAGGAAGTTTAGAGTGGGAAACTCCTGTGCTGGGAAGCTATGAATACTAAAAAGTAAGGATCCTCGTTAGAACCAGCAGTATGGAAATGAGTTGGTTCTCCCAGCTTCTCTCTGTGTTCCGTACCCTGAGTCTCATTACAATGCAGATGAAAAGAAACAACACTAAGGGGCCTAATTCATGAAGTGGGGAGAAGAGTGGAGGGGAAAAAAAGACGGGAGGCAAAGAGATACTTCTAGCCCTTAGTTTGGCACAGTAAGCGCAATATTCAGGAAAAGTCAGCCCCTTTCTATCAGGAAGGGAGAGTGACTCAGACTCCCATTCAAAGCTCTGTTAATTTCTCAACATAGTTTGGAGGTGAAAGAATATTGACTTTATTGAGAGAAGTTTCTGGAGTAGCATGGGTTTTAGGAGTTCCTTGTCTTTGTGGCCCAGGAATAAGCATGTGACAGAAAGACCCTAATGACAGTTACCGGTGTCTATTTAGTGTCTGTAATTTGACCCTGGCTGACTCACTGGTCAATTTGCCTGTCATCCCTACTTCCTTGCTAGCTAGCTTTACCTTAGAAGGGCCAGTCCTTCCTTTCATTCCAATTACCTGAACTCTGAGTAGGTTTCAGTTTCTTTAAATCAAAAGCAGCTTAACCAGAAAGAAGACCACCATGTGCCTTCTGGCTCATAAAATAGGCCAGAAACAAGAGCAGTGTTTCTCCTCAGTCTCCCTACACTCACATTCCTGGTGGCAAGTTTGTAAAAGCTGCTAGAGTGGAGGGACACAAGACTCTCCTCCTGGGTTTTTAGACTTTGGACCAAGCAAGAAACACCTCCTCACACTCTTGGTTTCGGTGTCCCTGTCATACCCAGGTGAAACAGCCCCTGTCCCTGTAGGACTCACTAAGGCAAATGGCCACCCCCACTTTTAAAGCAGGGGATTCACACAGTCAGCTTTAAGGAAAAGTCACTGGGAGTTAGGGAGCAGGCAGCAGTAACAAAGAAGGGAGATCCCAGCTGTGGGAAGAAAGCAGCATGATAGCTCCCAATAAATGGATGATGTGAAGTTGGGTAAGAACATCCCTTAGAGGGGTGACCGAAGCATCCTAAGGAAAAATCGATGTTTCTCAGTGTTTCTTCAGATCTGAGTGGCTGCCCCTAGTCTCCACATTCCTTCCCAAGTCATGTCCATGGAAAAGGTGTACTGGAAAGGGTTGGTCTGAGCTTGACCTTGAGTATTAGACCTTACCATCTCAGGAGAAAACTGAAATTGGAGGGGTTAAAATATCCTATCCACATGGCTTCTGGAGCAGGGCCAGAGCCGAGAGGAGGCAGGGCCCTAGGAATGCCAAGTCGTCCCTGCCAGAGCAGCTTATGGATTCAGCTCATAGGGAAGCCAGACCAGGCCAGTAATGCCAAGGCAGGAAGGAAGTGGTGAATGGGGATATTATATGGTGGGTCAGAGGCCAGAGGGAAGGTAAACCAAGGTATGAATACTAGAGATGAAGCTTAAACAAATGAGAGGCAAGAAGGACCAAATGGAAGTTGGGTAGAAAGGGGATAAGTCTGTGGAGTAGAATAGAGTTTATTAAGATGAAACCGGCAAACTGCCACAGCCATTAGTGAACTTTTAGTACACTCGCTTAATATCCTTGAAGTGTCACTTTCTCACTGGACTTGCAGCACATGGGCCACGGCAACATGTGCTGCAACACGGAACAGAGAAGAGGCCCTTAGCCAAAGTGAGAGGGACTTGAAAGAGCCAGAGGCAAAACTAAGGCAGAGGTGGTGGCACCCCAGAGGAAAGGCTGGTAATGAAAGATCAAGACCAAAAGAAGGTTTAGAAAATACTGCCCCATTTCATAGCTGCCAAGGTCAAAGAGATGACTTTCACGGGAGAACAGCCTAAGGAAATAGCCTCAGTGGCCTCTGGTAGAGCCCAGCGGTGGGGGATGGAATGAAGGATTGTTAGAATGGACAATTGTGAGATGTAAAGCTAAATCTTCCAGGAAAGTCTATGCAGTAGAAGGTGGAGAAGAGCAAGAGATGGTCCAGCACAGGTAATGGGACAGGCAAGGGTGATACAGGGAAAGCAGATACCAGCTTGATGGTGGGGTACAGGATGAGACTCCCCTGAGTGAACTCAAAAGTCCAAAAGAATCAAGTGGAATTAAGCCATAGAGGATATCCAGGGACATTCAGAGAGAACCATTGCCCAAAGACACTGAAACAGTTTTCAGACCTTCATTGACTAGTAGGGAAGGACTGTTAACATTCTTTCCAACCAGAGTCTTCTCAGGCTTGAGATGGAAGTGGTACAGTACTAATAACAAACAGTAAAGATGGAATGAGAGTCAGTATAGAATCTAACAAAGAAAGACTCAGACAGGAACCAGCAAGAACTCCTGAGGCTCAGTGGAACTTATGCTAACTCATAGGAGAAAGAAATCAAAGGCTGCTGTGGTAAGATGGCCATTCTGATATGCTGCTGCCAAGATCGTGTGTTAATAGGAATATTCTCTCTGGGGACCAATTTGGCATTATGTAGAAAGATCCATAAGAATATGCCTAGCCTTTGGCCAAAAACTTCTACTTCTAGGGATCTAATTTAAGGAAATAAGTGGAAAAAGCAAAATCAAATCAAAACAAAATAAAGCAAACAGAAGAAGAAAGTGGCACATATAGAATAATTTTGTGACAAAATTTAAATATATACAGAAAAAAAGATTGAAAGGAATCCTGAGCTGTTAATAATCACTATCTGAGATAGTGATATTATAGATTATTTAAAAAATTTCACCAATTTTCTAAAATGAGTCTGTATTATTATAAATAAAAAACATATACATATTGTTTAACACCTAAAGGGAATTAGGGGGTGGGGTGGAACTAATTACATTGAGGTGTTTTGCCTCCTTATGTGACCCTTATAATTGTGCCTCAAAATTATACATGTGCACATGTTTTGAAGGCTTCTGACATCTTTAGAACATTGCTGTTTCTGATTAAAAATAGACCAGGCACACAAGACCCCCAATTTTTTTTATTTCTAAATTACTGAAATTTTTAATTCTGTTGAGAAGTAGCTATACCTGACCCATATGCATAACATAGTAAAACCAAATGAGACCCAACCTTGCTGCAACAAACACAAATGTTTATTACTTCATCATTCAGTTGGATCAGTGTTATCATAACCCAAGTGCCTTGATTTATAAGGCATGCTGGAGCTTCTGCAGCAATGGATTGGGAAAGAGCTGAGGGTAAGAAGGACTAGCCAAGCTATAGTAATGAACAGTCCAAGTGTCAATGTCTAATATGGGACTAGATACTCAGATCACTGTGACAGTATCCAAGAATTCTAATCTGATGGAATTCAGAATTGGCAAATAGTGGTTTCATGGCCTGTGTCTTAATGTTTCAAGACTGGAGATAGCATTTAACTTATTTAATAGCAGAGAATAATAAGATATTATAGGGATATAGAATGTAAAAAAGTCAGGGAACACTCTTAATAGCTACACAGCTGTACCTCAAAGAGACCATAACATTTAAGAACTAGAAGCTGCTTTAGAATATAAAGCAGCTTGGGTTATCCTGTGGGTTCCTGGGCACCCATCAGCTTAACTCTAAAGCTCTGTCATTTTTACAATGATGCAGCTACTCTTGGTCATTGTTTTTACTGTTCCTGCCACTTACTGTCAACTTCCTGCATTTATCTTTTTGTCTTATGGTTTCTGCCACTAATGGCATCTGGTACCCTCATAATTTCTGCTTTCTGTGTGTTTTTTCTCTGTGTGTCTTTCCAACGTCTGCTCCTACTACCAATAGCAGGGGCTCTCCAAAAGGCCTTCTATTTAGAAGATTTCTCCAACATAGGTCTTATTGGTGCTGTTGTTTACCTTTTTCCTCATGGGGTAGAGCTCACTTGCCAGATTACTTTACAGAACACCGATAGGCCTATAGATGTGCCACCTTTGGGTGAGACTTCAAAATTTGGTAGAATCATCTAAGGCCAGAATGTAGGAACTGTGGCCAGCTTTCTTCAGATGGAGCAATGGACATTCTAGAAATTGAGAGTAGAAGAGATTTCTCTTTAATGCAGAGTCCACCCAATTTGAGGCAGATCCCAGCCAGAGGTTACGGTAAGGCAGAGCTATGCCCTTAGATAAATAAAAGCTTGTGAGATGATCAGAATCATCATCTCAGGAGGGAAACTGAGTCAGATGCCAATCAGATAGACAGGGCACACATGGGAAAAGACTGCCACATAATTCACATTGGCATGGTCATGGCTCACCCCAGCCATGTCAGATTTCAGGCTTGGGACAGTGTGACTAATGATGGTAGATTGGTAGATGGACTTCCTATCACAATAAGTCTTGGTCAGATTAGCTCAGAACCAACACACTGGGTGCCTCTTGTCCTCTGTAGAAATTCCACAGATGCTTTTGCATTATATAGGGAGGAAACTTTTCCTCTCTCAAGAGTTTATTCTTTAATTGACAGTGGGTCAGGAAATACTTCATGAACTTTTGACTTGGGAATTCTGATTTCAAACATTCAACACAGATTCCTCCAGTCCATCCTGAAAGGGCATTACGGTATTCAAATCTTTTTTAACATATGTATTAGTTTCCTGTGTTGCTGCAACAAATTATTGCAAACTTGGATGGTTTTAAAAAAAAACCCAAAATTTATTTTCTCACAGTTCTGGAGGCTAAAGGTCTAAAATCAAGGCATTGACAGGACCCTGTGAAGCCTCTAGAGAAAAATCCTTCCTTGCCTCTTCCTAGCTTCTGGTGGTTACCAGCAATTCTTGATGTTCCCTGGCTTATAGCTGTACTGCTCTAATTTCTACTTATCTTTATATGGCCATCTTCCTTCTCTGTAGGTCTCTGTGTTTCTCTTTCTCTTCTTATAAGAATTCCAGTGATAAAATTAGGGCCCACCCTAAGCCAGTATGACCTCGTTTTAACTAATCGTGTCTGTAAAGACCCTATTTCCAAATAAGGTCACATTCTGAAGTTCCAGGCAGATATGAATTTTGGGGAGACATTAGTCAACCCAGAACAACATATTAAACATTTCCTAATCTTTGGTCAAATTAATCATGGAAAGAAAATCTTATGTTTTTCTTAGGCTCCATTGAATGAGGCCTATTTGTTACTTGTATCTCTGAAATGGATATGGGACACAGAGATGCCTGGGATTATGAAACCTTAAATCTTTGACCACCTGCTTAACACCACTGTAGGCTCTCAAGGGATCTTGGTAGCAAGGACACCTGGTAAAAGAACACTGCTTATGACTAACTGGGACCTTGGCTCTAAACTCCCATGGGGCCCCCTATTCCTAAAGATTTGAGCTGAAACATGAGGCCTCTGGCCTGAAGCCCTGAACAAAAGCAAGAATATGTCTTTTTACAGACCCAGAGTCAAGACTATCATTTTTCATAGTGACAAGAGGTCATAAAGGATTCACTCAAATGAAAAATATCCCAAGGAAAAGAGAAAGTTGATCTCTCTACCTTGGAAAGCAGCAGACCCAGAGGATAAAAGCACGGGCTTTGGAGTCAAGTTTGCCATGAGTTCAGATCCTGGTTTCACCACTTACTTGCTGGGTAATCTTGTTCAAACTAATTAGTCCCTTCAGTCTCAGTTTCCTCATTAGAACAATAAAGATAGTAATATCTTCCTCACAGAGCTATTGTGAAGAGTATATTAGATAATCTATATTATGCATTTAGTACATGGAAAGTGCTAGCTATAACCATTACCAAGGCCTAGAACAACTGGCTTAAGCTGCTCATATTAGGCCTCTCATCTCCTGGACTCCACACTGATTTCTATTGGAATTTCCTAGAGCAAGAAGGCTTTTTCCTGTGGGAGACACTCTAAAACCCTCTGTTACCAGTTGCATGAGAGACAAGTTCTCTCAAAAGGTAAATCAAAGAATACTCTCATCTAAGCTAGAGGTTTTAACCTGGAGATTGCAAATTGGCAGCTCCCAGGCCAGAGTCTGCTCCTTATGAGATATACTTGACCTGGACAAAATTTTTAAAAGTTTGGAATTTCTTGGCCACAGTTAAAAATTCAATGAAGTTCTTTAAAACTCAAGTTTCTGGTTTGAAAAATCAGAACACCAAGCAATACTATGCCTAAACTTTTCTATGACCAGTTGTGTGTCCTTAAACTGTATTGTATGAATTGGTACACTTTTGAGAGTGAGAGGAGGTCCTGTTTATAATTATGCCTGAACAACAAGGCATTAACTGAAACTGCCTGAGGCAAACGAAGATATGTGATTTGTCATCCTACTTCAGTGGCCTGGAGCTAAGTAAGAACAAACTCCTCCTGTCAGGGGTCTGGCTCTCTGTTTGCCCCTACTTCTAGGGTTTTGAGTTTTCAATCTCTATTTTACTTTTGTGTATCAATAATTTGCCCTCCATCAGCAGAACCCAACATCTCTGACCTGGTCTTCTATCATCTTCTTTCTCAAAGAAGAAAAGAGTGTGGAGTAAGTCATCAATCAGTACATTTCATTCGGTGCTATCAGAGATTCTGATAGAATTCCCAAAAGCATGGCAACACTTACACAATGTCATTAACACTTTGTCATTATCTGGTGTTATTAATTAGTCCTTCTCTGCATCTATAGGGCATATATCATTGGGCTATGTCACATGTGTCACAATAATCATTTAGAGACATTACAAGATTCTTAAAATGTCTTCTGAATCATAAAATGATTGGTTTGAGAGAAACAAATAAATCCTTTGCAAATACTTAATTTTCAAGGCGTCTCCATTCAATGAGTGGATTGTGTTTCAAAAGTTTGCTTGTAAGTTCAAGATAAAGAATTGAAAAGCATATTCCTGTGGAAACGATGTTGTTGCGATCCCACCCCACTCACATAAAATAAAAGATGTAGCGATCATAGGGAAAATTTCTTGAGAACAAAACAGATCACTGATTTATCAGACTAGGTGTTATGAGCTGAACTGCGTTCCCTCAAAACTAATATGTTGAAGTCTTAACCCCCAGTACCACAGAACGTGACTATATTTGGAGACAGAGTTTTTAAAGAGGTATTAAGTTAAAATGAGGCCATTAGTGTGGGCTCTAAACCAATATTGCTGGTGTCTTTCTAAGAAGAGAAGATTAGGACACAGATTATGTGAAGACAGAGAGAGAAGAAAGCCATCTACAAGCTAAGAGAATCCTCAGAAGAAATCAAACACGTCAATGCCTTGATCTCAGATTTTTAGCTTCCATAATACTGAATTATTCTGAGAAAATAAATTTCTGTTAAACCATCCAGCCAGTGGTACTTGGTTATGGCAGCAAGCTAACATACAAAACCACTTAAGTTTTAAGAATCAGATAATAATACTAGTAATGGGGTCTGGTTGGACCCAACACCATTTCCTTCTCCAACCCCATCAAAATATTAATTAAGTCCCAGTCTGCCCAAAAGTTGCCATTATTCAGCTCTTTAAGTGGGGCATTTCTTCTTCATAATATTCACAAGTTGCAATGAGTCAGTATCACTCCTACTCTGGGGTGTGGGCCAGGATGCAGCATCATATCCATTGTAACATTGTCATTAAAATCAGAAGGCAGAGTGTTTACAAGCCTGGTGTTCTGTGAGTGTTTCAGTGGGAGGAGGCTGATTGGTTTCTGACTGGTTTCTGCCCTAGTCTCTTCATTGGTACCAAACAGAGAAAGAGTTAGATTAGCAATTTTAAGGATATTATTGCTGCCACTGCAATTAATATTGGTGGCTACTAAATAATAGTAATTCCATCACAGTTCTTGGTTCATAATAAGAGCTTAATAAGCATTATTTTACTCTTCTTTTATTTTGGGGTCTATAGCATTTCACAGTGTACTAAGCTCTATCACATATATTATTTCAATTTATCTTCAAAACTAGTCTGTGAAATATGAATTATTGTTATTCCTATTTAGATTTCTGATAAGAAAACTATCTCAGTAAGGGTAAGCTATTTATCCAAAGTTGCACAGTAAGTTAATAGCAGAGATTGAACTTAAAGCAATGCCACTTGTCTCTTCAAGCATGACTCTTTCCAATACACCCACCAGCTCTAAATAGTCGTATTCCACACTGTAAGTTTCAGATAATCCGCTTTGATCAAGAAATGACATTTTCTGTATTCATCAAATATTCTAGGTAATAAAAAGCTTTGATATTTATTATACAGATTGTACCTATCCTATCAAGGCGTTGACATGTTTGATTTCTTCTGAGGATTCTCTTAGCTTGTAGATGGCTTTCTTCTCCCTCTGTCTTCACATAATCTGTATCCTAATCTTCTCTTCTTAGAAAGACACCAGTAATATTGGTTTAGAGCCCACACTAATGGCCTCATTTTAACTTAATACCTCTTTAAAGACTCTGTCTCCAAATATAGTCACGTTCTGCGGTACTGGGGGTTAAGACTTCAACATATTAGTTTTGAGGGAACGCAGTTCAGCTCATAACACCTAGTCTGATAAATCAGTGATCTGTTTTGTTCTCAAGAAATTTTCCCTATGATCTCTACTTCCTTTATTTTTTCCTCCTCCCCATGGTCCTGCCCTGCCCCCACTACCAAAACAGTATAGCCCCCTCAGTTTTCATAGCATTTCAAACAATGATTCACAAATACAACATTGCTATTGGCATCAGCACCTCCATGTCACTGACTTGTTGATGTTCAAGAAAAGCTTATGTAGATTAAAATACCACTTCTCTGTGCAACATCTTCAAAGAGTCCTTCTAGAATCCACTGTTCTACTTTTTTAAGTCCCTAAGTAGCTCCAAGGTCTATAGCAAGACCCCTTGTCTACCGGTCTACGCATTTCCTTAGATTCTGGTTTCTTGGTAAGCTTGTTTTATCTTTTAGTCATTTTTCCAGAATGGAATTCTTTTTTTTCCCCCTCTTAGTTGTTGGTCATTACCCAGAAGGAAGTCATTAGAAGCTGTCTTGATCTTGTTCATTCCAAGAGTATTGTCTTTATTCACAGGAGAGATCTAAAGCATGTTTCATTTTGCAGCCTAACTTAGGCTAACTTGTAAGCAAGGCAACTTGCTGTTTCCATGCCTTGTTTGCCAGTCCATCTGTTCTCCACCCTGCATATACTAAGCCAATGGTTTCAGTGATATTACATAACAGGTATTTCATCATTTTTTTTATTTTTTGGCTAGCAGTATATATAGTTATGCTTGTGACCTCATATACTCTAATACCATGCAGCTCTCAGACAAAATTTAATTATACTGATGAACATCTTAAACTAGATATGTCATCAAGCATAATAAAGTTTGTCAAATCTATTCTGGCAAAGGATGTCAATCCATCCATGACAATTATTCAATATTTTTCAAGGTCTTTGAAGCCAAAGTTTATAGACATTTCGAGGCACCAATATTTCAGAATTGTTAACTCATAGTACTATCTTTTCTTGTATTTTATTTCTTCTAACTTAAGCCCCACATTGTCAGTTATTAAGATAATTTCAGAATAAAATCGTTTAAACCCAGGTACCTAAATAATTGGATAATAATAGTTCTGATGCTGTGGAATGCAATGTCCTATTGAATGAATTTAAGAGGAGACTTTGCTGAAACAGATTTTTAAAACTAAATATTAGTTAACTTTTACAAGCAGTCACTTCTCAATCTTCTGGCAAGCATGCCACAGGCAGCCACCCCTATATAAATACGCAGTTAGAAAGATAAACACTCATTAAAGTCCTTAGTGGTAGCATTGTTTCTCAGGGTTCAGCAATATTTGTTCAGTGGGTAGATAAAGAAAGAGATTAGCAATGTTTCCACTGGGCTCCGCTCCTCCCTAAGGCCAGCCAGCCCTCTCCCTAAGAGAAAGGCAGTGCTCTTGGCAAATGCTCCAGAATGCCTCAGGACAACTTTCTACTTCAAGAGCAAACCACGAGCTTCATTGGTTCCATGTTAAGCCACCCAATTTTTTTTAGGGCCATTATTTTTCAGTAACTTAATGAGTCAGACCTCTAAAATAATAAGAGTAAATTTGTAGTACAAATTTCACATTTAAACATGTTAGTTTAAATATTTACACATTAAACTAAGAATGATCAGGTGCACTGATCTAATTTCATAGACTTACAGACTTATGAAAATCTTAATCTATCAGTTAATGTAGAAAGAACCCTGGTCTTGGTTCCAGTCTAATTAGTCAATGACTAACTATGATTTCTGGAAAAGCTGGGCTGGGCTTTCTTTATAAAATAAAGGAGAATGGAGTAGATGAGCTCTAACATCCCTCTGACTCTGAAAATTATGATATTTTCTTGGGAAAAAATAAATCTCATTTTCTCATGTCAGAAAGTTTTTGTGAGGACCAAATGGCAGGATTTACTCCACAGCATAGTGTCATCCATCAAATAAAATACACAGGTGAGAGGTGGCTATATTTGCTTTCTTATCTAAGTCAGCATTTGTTGGAATAGATGAAAGCAAAACAATAGCAGAAAATGTTTACCCCTCCACTTAAAGAAGGAAGGAAATAATTTAAGATTCTAGAGGTATTTATGTTTTTTTCAGATAGATTGGGTGAAGAAATTAAACTTGGCATGCATTATTATGTTGGTTATTAGCAGCTAATGTAAAATCTTTGTCAAGCAAAACAATATGGTCCTCTTATCTGATTAAAACTTAAAAAATACTAACGAACTAATCTTTTCAAAAGATAAATCTAGTATTTCAGCATATGTACTGTTATTTTCTTTAAACGTTTTCATTTATTGATTAATTCCAAGTACTTTTCCAGGGGCGGGAGATACAAAGGTGAACAAAACAGGCAAAGTCCCTTCCATCACAGAGCTAATATTCCCACACTAGCAAAAGAAAATTAAAAAAAAAATGTACAAATAAACTAAACTATACCAAACCAATAGAAGGATAAGTGCTATGGCAACATTTAAAGCAGGGTTAGGAAGATAGGGAGAAGCAAAGATAGGGAATGCTGTTCTATGAAGTGGCCAGGGAACATGCCAATGGTATAGAACATATGAAAAGAGACTGGATGGGAGTAAAGAGCAAGTCACATAGACATATGGAGGGAGGCCATTACAGGCAGAGGAAACAACGAAGGCAAAAACCCTGAGGCAAGAAGAGACCCTGGGGTATGTGGGGAACAGCAAGAAGGCCAGAGAGGCAGAAGAATAAGAGGAGACATTCTCTACGATATTCTTCTAAGGAAAGTATAAGCAAACTTATCTTCATCTTAACATCAATTTTCATTAAGTCCAACAGAAACTCTTTATTGAACTTTTGTTCTGTGCCTCAGTTTTTCATTGGTAAAATGGGCATGATAATAGTACCTCATAAGGTTACTGTGAGTACTACATGACTCACTAAATATAAAGAACAATTAAGATAGTGTCTAACACAGAGTAAACCATGGAGGGCTAGTTTTTATTACCATCATCATCATCATCATCATCTCTTTATTCACAACAATATCACTTGGATTTTAGGCCAATGGTATTATTTCGCAACAACCATTAATTTATGGGAGAATTTCCTTATACATGTTGTTAAGACATTAAGGAGGGTCATGCATGGTACAAAGACATTCATGTTAGCAAATGTCTACAGAGAGCTTAAAATAACATTTTAAAAACTAAGTTTTGAAACAATATGTTAATCTGGAAATAAAATTAGTATGATATCATATTCATACACTCACTTGAGTTTTTCTTTATTTTTTCAGTCTTATTCAGTTTCCTTTCCTCATGACAACACAGAATTCTTGGATGTTTGCAATGTCTTTCACATTCATTTCCAGTATGTAGTCTGAATTGATTCATTGTTTCTCAATTACAACCATCATGAAATCAAGATTAATAACCTGCTTGGTGAGTTTTGTCCACTTTGAAATCTGGTGCCTTTGTAGTCAGTGTGGCCTGTCTGAGCTTTCCGTGATTCTTTCTAAATGCTCCAGCAGCGAGAAGCAAGGACAACCGCAGTGATAGGGAACCTGCCTGCCTTTAGGCCACCCCTGCCTGCTTCCATTATTTTATCTCCTCTCCCAAGTATTTAATTATGTTTGAGGAGAGTCTGAAAGCAGATTCAAAGTTCACTAGTATAACATCAGTGCTTAGAATAATGCCTGGAAGACTGTCACTGAAGTGTGGCTGACAGGAAAAGCACTTGTCCACTGTACTCTCCTGTGGGGTTGGTTTCCCATCTCCACTGCTCATGTGGAGCATCTGCCTTCATTATCAGTCCCTTCGCCTCAGGGCATAGGGTACCTGGGATAGGCTCTGCTTTAGGCATGTGGGTTTGTAGCCATTGCACTTGGTTTCATTAGTTACAAGTTGAGCAGAGCTCATGGTAAAAAACAAAAACAAACAAAAAAACTTCTTGGAAGGATTTTTATTCCTGGGCTCACTAGTCATTTCCTCAACACTCTTCCAGAAAATACTTAGTCTCTTCTATACCAGACACAGATTTAGGTAATGTAATACTGTAGACCTTCACAATCTAATTAGTATAAATAAACACTACCAAATAAAATACTGCATAAGAACCACAAGTGCCACAATTACAGGATTCTATGTACCATATAATGTCAAATGGGATGATTGATTTTCAGTGAGAACAGGAAAGTTTCAGCAGAGGTGGTACTCTATCATGGAAAGAATGAAGAACATTTCAATAGGCAGCATGGTTATGTGTTATTAACAAATATTGTAATTATAAAATAGCAATACTATACTATTTGTCTTATATGTTTAATTATTAATCTAGCATCCATTATGCCTCTGAATTTTTTCTTTGATTGTCTGTAATTCTTTGTCCTCCAAAGCCATGATCCTGAACAACTTTAACAAAGAAATATTTATATGTAAAAATAAGTTGGTGTAGAAGGTTATGTCCTGGGACAGTTTTATAGGATTTGGGGGAGGTATTACCCTTTATTCGTTCTTTTCATTACCGAACACATGAGGTACTTGTACCAGATAACAGATTTTTGTTCATTCTTTCTCAATTAATAATTGCATTTATTTTCAAAATTGAATTGCCATCTTTCTCTGTTTTCAAATATCATATTCTTTCTGACTAAAAGAGTGGAGAATATGGCAGAGTTACCATAAAAGTTAAGGGGAGGATGAAATTGAGGAACTTTCTCAAATTCCCCTCCCATAATTTTACCCATTTATTCAGCTAATATTCATGGAGTGTCTGCTATGTCCCAGAAAAGACAACAGGAAAGGTGTTCTTGGTAGAGTGGTTGTGTTACATAGATATACAACACCCTCACTATTCAAGAGAAATGCTGTACTTTTTTTCATGTATGATGTGTGATTCAACCTCTAAATAAATGCTTTAATTTTGGTTGTTCATTTCTCCGACAATGTCGATGGGTCCAATTACTTAAGGAGCATTTAATGGTAAGAAAGAAATAGCATAGTTAGGGGAACATGCATTCAGTTAGTATTTATTGATCAACTTCTATGAGCCAGATACTGTACACAGAAGTTGATATTTTGAGTAATTTAGTTTTCTGAAAAAGACAATCAGTATAAGACAGAAAAACTTGGGTTAGTTTTAAAGTTAAGCACAGAATACATTTTTTGTTCCCTAAGGGTGTGGGAAGAAGGCAGACAAAATAAGTTGAAGACCAGGTCTCTGACTGGAAGGAATTCAAGGTGTCCACTGAAAAATCTCCACATAAACAAGGACAGAGGACCTGCTCATTGCTGGAGTGCAAAAGGTGACTTGTTCCTAAGGTTCTCTCCACCTGTCCTACGGCAAGGCGCACAGTGTGGTAAATACGTCCTGCAACGTTGAGGTCTACCGACTAGAGTGCAACTGACAACCAGCGTCTCGCGCAAGAGAGCCAGAAGCCTCCCCCATTTGCGGCAGGGCGCCGAGCCACGCCCCCGGGCGTGAGGGCCAATGGGCTGGGCCTCAAGGGGGTGGGGCGGGGACAGGTGGGAGGAGCGAGTGTGGGGGCGGGGCGGCGGCGGCCAGCGAGGTGCTGGAGGTAGCTACAGGGGCTGCAGCGGCGGTTTGGCCCGGCGTCCGCGGGCCGTGGGGGATGGGGTCGGCGAGTTCCAGCGCTCGGCGGCGGCGGCGGCGGCGGCCGTGAGCGTTGAGCGGACGTCCTCGTCCGGGACGCAGGATGGAGCGCAGCGGTGAGTGGGAAGCGGCAGATGCGATTTGGGGCTGGAGTCACCCGTGACCGCCACCGGCGAGTTGCGGTCCAGGGTCCCGGCAGCCCACGCGGTGGCCCGGAGCGGAGGCGGCTGCGGGCTGCGTTGGGGACATGCCGGGTCCTCGGGGCTCCTGGTTCTTCCGGAAGGGGTCCGATGTGGACCAGCGGGGCGCTGCAGGAGCAGAGCAGTGGGGAGGGAGCGAGCGGTCGCTGCGGAGACACTGCGGACCCCGGTTGGGTATCCCGAGTTAGGCAACACTGTAGGAGCTGTCGGGGAAAGATTTGCCCGGCCAGCTTCCATCTCGTTCCAAGTCCCCCAGAGTTTCCTGCAGCCCCTCTTCCTTTTCTGGCCACATGCCCTTATCAGCCTCCATGCAGAATGCAGAAGCTCTTTTCCTCTTTTCCCCCATCGGTTTTCATTGGCTTTCTTCATTTGGGATCTTTTTTGGACATTTGGTGGCGTTTTCTGAAATTTCAGCCTGACAATTACAAAGTCTGAGATAAACAGACAGCTCGTGTTCCATATCCACCTTATACTACACCTCACCAAAGCCCAGGCTCTTTATCATTTGCGGGGTTGGGGTGTCCACTAAAGGTAGAAAAA
>NW_006441955.1:36979057-36984305 GCF_000325575.1 Pteropus alecto | reverse complement strand
TTCCACACCTCTCCTCTTCCACCATTCTTACCCCTTCAGTCTGTCTTCCTCCTGTAGCTGTCCCTTCACTAACTCTACTTGCCCCCACCACCAGTCCCTCCTTCTCTGTCTTCTAGCCACCTTTTCACAGCGTGGCCCAAGAGAGCAAGTCCTGTGCTTTGCAAAATAGGAATTGACAGGTGAGGGATTGCAGCTACTACGAGGAGGAGGAGAGCATATCCCTGTGAGTTTGCTTCCCTGGATGTCCCAGGCCCTTATGATCAAAACCTCCTGCTCAGGATAGTTTTTCTTTGGCTGGAAGAGTAACCAGGGACTCTCCTTGTTTTTGAGCCTTTCTGACACGTCTATCTTGCTTTTTCACAACGACTCCTCTCTAAAGACAAAGATGTGGTTTCTTTACCACCACCACTAGCCCCACATTGGGTTTTTTGGATCTTTGATATCCTCTGCCTTCTAACAGTGGATCTTTAGGGGGTGTTAGGGGATGGGGTATTTTGTGAAAGTTACAAGACCCACAGGGAGGCCGAAATAGCCAAGATGCTTTTTGTTCCACATTTCTTTTTCCTTTCCTCTTCTTTTTGTGGAAATTAGCTTCACCTCCTATTCAGTTTGGAGAGGGTTTCCTCTTCATGAAAAAGAATTTTAAATTAGATTATGAAAGTGAATTTTTAGAATGAGTAAAGAAATCACAACAAATTACAAGAGTCTTGGAGATTTATATCTCTTTCTTCAGAGATTTCGTTAGGCAGTTTGCCAGAAACGCATGCTTAGAAATGCTTCCTGAGTGTAGGAACTGTACAAGTGAGCAACCCTGATGCTGAAGCTTCATTAGCTTTTATGTTACAAATGGCTATAGTCTTATGATTCTGAGAAGAATTTAAAAGTGAACTTGAAAGAATGTAAGATAGGCCTGAATAGAAAATGTTTTCATCCTCGAATTGGCAGGAAATAGAACTTTGGCTGAAATGAAGAAAGCACTGTTCAAGGAATCTGTGGTGGCTGGTCAGTTCTTGCTCTGCCCACTTCCCTAAAATAGAACATCCATCTAAATTATCAGCACCTTCACTTCTCAGTTGTAAAGGTCCTTGATCTAGGAACGTGGCCTTCTGCAACCACTGCTGTTGGCCCTAGGAGTTACTAGTATGTTGAACAAAGCTCATGCCCAGAAGGCACCATGGAAGGATTTGTATTCCCTGTGCCATTGGTGATTAATTTTAGAATTCACTCACAATTTAATGTGATCTCATTCTATGTTAGGTTATGTGGAACCTTCAGTCTATTGCATATAAGTAGACAATTCTGAATAAATAGGGCCCAAGACGTAATATCTTGGGTTACCCGTGAAATGTATGTTGAATGTCCTATGGGAAAGTAGAGGAGTAATTTATTTTCGGTGGAGGGAATGAAAAGGCTTCTTTGAAGAGGTGGTGTTTTGTATGAGACGGCAGTTAAGAGAATGATTTTAATAAGCACAGAAGGCAGAGGGCCCTTCTGGCCAGAATTGCTGTCTGAGAATTTTAGTTACTCTGCATCTTGCCCAAAATTTGGTATTTAGCTAAAATTAAGAATTCTAGTAAATATTTAGGGCTATCTCATTGTGGTTAAATTTGCATTTCCCTGATATTAATGGTGTTGAGTATTACTTTATATGCTTATTGCCCAGTCGTGTATCTTCTTTTGCAGAGTATCTGTTCATGTCTTTTACTCATTAATTTATTGGGTTGTTGTTTTCTTATCCAGTTGTAAGAGTTTTTGATTAATTTGGATACAAGTCCTTTGTCAGATATTTTTCCCAATTTATGGCTTGTATTTCATTTCTTAATAGTTATCTTTCTAAAAGCAGAAGTTTTGAATTTTGATGAAGTCCAGCTTACTAATGTTTTCTTTATGGTTCTTGCTTTTTGTGTTTGAGAAATTCTTTTCTGGATTTTCTCCCATGCTTTCTTTTAGAAGTATCCTCAATTTTTTTTATTACTGGACCATATTGGAAATATCTTAGGCTTACAAGCTATAGCAACTCAACTACTCAACTCTGCCATTTTAGCTCAAAAGTAGTTGTTGACAATACATAAATGATTGGGCATGGCTCTGTTCCTCTGAGGCTTTTATTTATAAAAACAGGTAGCTGCCCCCTCTGACTCCTGAAGTTAAAAGACTGATGGTTTTAAGTTATATGTTTAGGTCTATGATACATGTTGAGCTAATTTTAGGATATGCTGTGAAGTAAGGGTCGAGGATATTATTTTTCCTCACATGGATATTAAGATATTTGACTACCTTTTCTCCCATTGAATTACTTTGGCACCTCTTGGAAATCAATTCACTGTATATTTGTGGGTCTATTTCTGGACTCTATTCTAGTCGGTTGATTTAAGTCTCTCTTTATACCACTATCAAACTGTGTTGACTACTGTAGCTCTATACCAAGTCTTGAAATCAGGCAGTGAAAGTCCTCCAACTTTGTTCTTTTTCAAAGTTGTTTTGGCTATTTGGTATCTTTTACATATTCATGTACATTTTAGACTCAGCCTATCATTTTCTACAAAAAATTCATGAGAGATTTGTTTGTGATTGAAACTATAGATCAATTTGAGAGAAATTAAAATCTTAACAGTATTAAGTCATCCAATCAATGAATATGGTATGCTTTTTGATTTATTCAGTTCTCGAACTCATCATTTTGTAGTTTTAAATTTAGGGTCTTATACATGTTTGGTTAAATACATTCCTAAAAATATTTTGTCCTTTGATGTTATCATAAATGGTATTAGTTACTAAAATTTTATTGTCCAATTGTTTTTTGCTAGTATATAAAAATAAAATTGATTATAGTATATTGGCCTTGTAGTCTGTGATCGTGCTATATTCAGTTATGTGTCATTCAGATGTCAGTTGTGACAAGCTTATTTATAGGTTCCTTAGGATTTTCTAGGTACACAAACATATCCACCTGGAATAAAGTGTTTTACTTCTTTCTTTTGGATTTGAATGTGTTTTATTCCTTTTCTTCTTCTATTATACTGGCTAAGATCTTCGGTAACAATATTAATCCTGATCTTGAGGGGAAAACATTGTCTTTCATCATTAACTATGATGTTAGCTGTAGATTTTTTGTAGATGCCTTTTATCAGGTTGAAGAAGTTCTTTTCTATTCTTCCTTTGCTGACTGCTTTAGTCATGAATGGGTGCAGACATTTGTCACATGCTTTTTCTGCATCTATTAAGATAATCGCATTTTTTTTCCCTGTTGAATATTAAACTAAGCTTGCATTCCCAGGACAAACTCTTCTTGGATAATGTAATATCCTTTTTATATATTGTTGGATTTGACTTGCTGACACTGTTTTAAGACATTCGGCATGTTTTCTGGTAATGTCTTTCTTTGGTTTCAGTATCGGTAATGTTGACCATGTAAAATGAGTTGGGAGAAGTGTTCCTGTCCCCTCTATTTTCTAAATATTTTTGTAGGATTATTTTACCTGGTTCAATAAATTTCATAAGTGAGGCCATCTGGTCTGCAGTTTTCTTTCTGAGATATTTTCAATTTCATATATATAGATGGCTATTCAGATTTTCTATTTCTTATGTTAGGTTTAGTCATTTGTGTCTTTTAAGAAAATTTTCCATTTCATCTGGCAAATTTATCGGCAAAGTTGTTTGTAACATTGCCTTGTTACTCTTTTAATATCTGTAGGGTCTGTACAGATGTCCCTTCTTTCATTCATGATATTAGTAATTTGTTTTCTTTGTTTACATTTTGATCATTCTAGCTAGATATTTATCTTTTCGAAGAACCAGCTTTTAGTTACATTGATTTTTCTCTGTTGTCTGTTTCCTCTATCATTGATTTCTACTCTTACCATCATTTCCTTCCTTTTACTTTCTTTTAATTCTTCATGTTCTAGCTTTCTAAAGTTGGAGCTTAGGCATTGATTTTAGACCCTTCTTTCTTTTTAATAAAGAAAGAAGCTATATATTTAACCATTGCTTTGCAGTATAACTTACACATTTTGAAATTAATTTTCCTTCATTCAGTTCAAAATATTTTCAAATTTCCCTTAGGAAACTTGATCTATTGATTATTTAAAAGTATATTTTGTAATTTACACATATTTAGGGATTTCCCAATTACTTTACTATTATTCCAAATTTAATTTTGTTTGGGTCAGAGAACATACACAGTCTGATTTCAATCCTTTTAAATTTATTGAGATTTGTTGTATGGTCCCATATATATTCTATCTTGGTGAATATTTTATGTGCATTTGAAAAGAATGTGTATTCTGCTGTCGTTGGGTAGAATTTTCTATAAATGTCAGGTCAAGTTGGATGATAATATAGTTCAAATCATCTATATCCTTACAGATTTTTCTGTTATTCTATGAATTAATGAGAAAAGATTATTGAAATTTTAACTGTATTTGAGATTTGTCTGTTTTTCCTGACATTTCTGTCAGTTTTTGCCTCTTCTATTCTGGAACTCTATTTTTAGGTGCAAATACTTTTAGGATTATGTCTTTATAATGAATTGATTCTTTTATCACTACAAAGTGTCACTCTTTATCCTTGGTAAAACTCCTTGTCTGATATAGTAGACCTGTTTCTACAATTTATGATTAGTATTTTTTCTGTCATTTTACTCTCAATATGTGTCTTTGTATTCTAAGTCTGTTTCTTACAGGAAATATGTAGTATCTTTTTATCCAATTGGACAATTTCTGCTTTTTCATAGATGTTTTTAGAGTATTTATATTTAATATAAATTTTGATATGATTGGGTTTAAATCTGTCATCTTGCCGTTTGTTTTTAATTTGTCTTATCTGTTTTTGTTTCTTTTTCTTCTTGTCCTGCTTTCTTTTGGATTGATTAATTTTTTGGAATTCCATTTATGTCCACTATTGGCTTACTAATTGTACCTTGGAAGACTTTAATACAAATTTTTTTACTTATTATATTATATTTTCAAATGATATTATGCTACTTCACATATAATGTAAGAACCTTATTATATACTTTCATTTTCCTCCCTTACTTTGTGCTATTGTCCTATATTTTACTTCTGTATATATTGGAAATGCCACAACACATTGTTATTACTTTTGTTTTAAATTCAAAAAATTTTAAAGAAATTTATAAAATGAGCATTGTTTTGAAGTTTCATTGGGGTGAGTCTAGAATTCCATTTTTTATTAGGGGTGGGTTAGACACTTGATCTTAGCCAAAAAGGCCAAGAAGCAATATTATTAT
>NW_006441955.1:36962445-36979023 GCF_000325575.1 Pteropus alecto | reverse complement strand
CTCTCTACTCTGGCTGATGAAAACTCAGAGATCTCCCAGCCTTTTGGGAGCCATGGGAAATGTCCTGCTACTGCTCCCTGGAAATTCTTTGCCCATCCTTGTGGAGTTTCGCCCTACATGTGTGCAGCTTTATATTCAGCAAGAGAATTAAGAAATTGCCTATGCAGATTTCTGGAGTCTTCTTCCTTCCTCCCTGGTGCTCTGCCCTACACATTCCATCCTCTCCCAGTCTCCCTGAACTATAATCCCTGTCTCCTCAACACGAATACCTTGCCCTGCTTGGCTGCCCCCTTCTTGTGCCATGGTCTAAAATGCGCCTCCAGGCAGAAAGTTGGGGTGATTGTAAGGTTTATCTCATTCGTTTGTGATCTCTTGAAGATCACAGTTCTGTGCTGTCTATAGTACAATGTCTTAAGATAATATAGAAGGACAAGTCTGATCTTGTTTATTCTTCACTTGACATATCTAAAATTTTAAGACTTTTTTAATCTATAGATTTTCTTTTCATCTTATCCTTGCAATTTATTTGTTTAAGTAATTGTGTTGTTTGCTCTAAAAAATGGCCCACAGTCTAGATTTGCTGAGTACATTCTATGATGTAATTTAACATGCTCCTCTTATCTTTTATATTGCTTATAGAATGATAATTGGATCTAGAGCAGGGTTTCTCGACTTCGATGCTATTGACCATTTTGGTCCAGATAATTCTTTGTTAGGGATAGGGGTGGGAGGGTTGGGGGTACTCTCTTGTGCAAGTAGGATATTTAGCAGCATCCCTGGCATCTACCCACTAGATGTCAGTACAACCTCCTCCCCAGTATGACAGCTAAAAATATCTCCAGACATTGTCAGATGATTTTATACTCATGTTCTGTTATGAAAAGTAGGCTACCTAAAAACTACAGAATCAGCTTCAGGAATTTGAAGACATCTACCTAGCAAAAATAACAATACTATGTTAATACTGCAGAGAACACATGAAAAAGATGATTTTAACAAAATGTAAGTAAAGGCTTCACAGAATGGCTGACTCAAGAGCAACATTATAGAGAATATGAATTTCTGTTTGGGAAGGAAAAAAATACTAGACATTAATAATGTAAAATGGCAAAAACATAAGTAGTTTCTAGTCAATTATATATTTCTTCATTAAATGTTTTTCTGTAACTTGTTGAACATTTTAAGATGTCAGAATTCTACAATGGATATACAGATAATTTTACTTTTTAAAATTTTTTTTTAACACTTTACAGTTTAATTATAAAACAAGAATTTTGGACTTGCAGAAAGGTATTATTACAATAATGTACTTTTCTTACTTGAAACATATATCTAATATAACATTAAGCAAAATGTAAGTGGAGGATTAATATAATCCTTTTAATTTAAAAGTAAACCACTATTTTTTTCTAATGTTTCCAAATGTCATCATTCTCTTTACTAAGGAAGAAAGGTAGAGAAGATGATAGATAATTATCATATTTTTAAAAGGTTTAAGAGGAGGATTGAGATTGAGAGACTTGTTAAAATTTCCTTTAGATAACCTTACTTGTAATTTAACTAATATTCATAGAAGACTCATTCTGTGTCAGTCTTAGGCATAGTAGTTGGCTGTTTTGAGATGGTTTAGAGGTATATCTGGTGGGAAGGGTCTTGAGATTAACCCAGAATAGTTTCGAGGGTAAGACTTTCCTCCATTGAGCTTCCTGAGAGTTGCCCTGCCACTACCCTCCTTGGCCTCCAGAATCCTTCCCTCTCTTTCCCCATTAGTGTCCTTCAGTTTAGCCATCAGTGGTTTCCATGGTGAGTGTCCATGCCACATCATTCTCCTCCAGAGAGAAACATTTGGATGTTCGGTATCTCTAGCATTTCTAGTGCTTTTAATCTTCATACAGTTAGGTTTAAGGCTTAATGGGTAAGTTTTTAAAAATTAACTCTGCAAAATAACTGTAGAATCCAGGTAATCAAGGAGCCTGGAGTTCTCATATTTATTTATTTTTTTCACATATCAACCTAGGGGCCTAATTGGCTTCACATCCCTAGAACTGTGAGTCAGAGGCATCCCTCTTCCCTTTCTCCATCAGTGGGTAGCTCTATCTCTTTCTCTCTTTATCATCTCTATTTGTCTCTCCTATCTTCCTTATTCTGTCTTCATCTTATTTTCTCATTATCTGCCTCCACTTCTCTGTGCATCTTTCTTGGTCTTCTTTCCCGCTCTTTTTCACCTCTCCACGATTGTTTCTCACATCTCTGTTTCTCTTTCATTGCTTCTCTCCTTCCCTCCTGTATGCTCTTTTCTGTCTCTTGTCCCACTACTACCTCCACTCCATATACTCTCTTCCCATTAGGAACTTATTCAAGACATTGTCAGTGACATTGCAAGTTCTACTTTAATAAAGAACACAATCTTTATTAATGGGAATAGTGGGTAAGCACTCTCCTCATGTGCCCTCTGTTCCTCCCTCATTTCTTTCTGAATGTGCCAGCACATTCAGAGGTAAATGACTTTGCTTGTTCTAGTGAATAGTATGATTGCAAGCCTATGTGCTTTCGGCCCGGGCTGCTTTCTTTAATTATTTCACCCTTCTAAGAATTTTTCTCATTCTGAGAGAATTTGAGAGTGCAGTTGAAGAAAGTAATATAATATTGGTCTAAGTGGAAAGTATTCCCCTCTACAGAAGGCCAAGTCGACTGGTTTTGAGGGAGTTCATTCTTCTGAAAAGGAGTTGAGCCAGGCCTGTGCTGTGTTACACTTTATCTGTGTAGGGTCCTGTTTTTGTTTTTGTTTCCTTAAAGCAGTTGGAGAGGGAGGAACAGGGTTGCCAAAAGATGTACCTCATAAGAAATGTAGATTGCTTACCTGAGAAACTCCCATTAGCCAGATATAGTCATCAGGTGACTTGTTCCTAAGGTTCGCTCCGCCTACCCTGCCGCGAGACTCACAGGGTGTTTAACACGTCCTGCAAAGCCGGGGACAACCTGTGGGCTCGGGTGCAGCTGACAGCCTTAGCCTCGCGCGCGAGCCAGCAGCCGCCCCACCTGCTGCAGGGCGCCGAGCCCCGCCCCCGGGCGTGAGGGCCAATGGGCAGGACCCTAGGGGGCGGGGCAAGGTCGGGCGGGAGGAGCGAGGCCAGAGGGCGGGGCGAGGGCGGCCGGGCAGTCTTGGCGGTAGCTGCAGCTGCTGCGGCGGCGGCTTGGCCGGGCGTCCGCGGGCCGTGGGGGATGGGGTTGGTGAGCTCCAGCCCTCGGCCGCGGCCGCGGCGGCTGTGAGCGTTGGGCCGGCGTCTGCGTCCGGGACGCAGGATGGAGTGCCGCGGTGAGTGTGAAGCGGCGGATGCGGCTGGGAGCTGGAGTCACCCCCAGCGGCCGCCGGCGAGTTGCGGTCCAGGGTCCGGGTGGCCCCGAGCGGAGGCGGCTGCGGTCTGCGCTGGGAGTTGGGCCGGGGTCCTTGGGGCTCCCGGTCCTTCTGGAAGGGGTCCGACGTGGGCGAGCCGGGCGCCTGGCGGGACAGGAGCAGAGCAGTCGGGAGGGCGCGAGCGGTGGCCCAGAGCAGATGATGACGATGATACTAAAAGCAGACATACACAGCATGTCCCTCTGTCCGCATCTTGCTCTAAAAGCTCTCCACTTTTAACTTCTTTAATCCTCACGTGTCCGAGATTATTTAACTCGTTTTTTAGATGGGGAAACTGAGGTTAAAAACCTGTCGGAATACACCGGCTAGTAATTGGTAGAGTGCAGATTTACACCACGGCAGTTTTGTTCCAGAATCCGTGCTCTTGACCACTAGCGTTTAGTTTTGCTTCTGATCCCTTCTCGCTCCGGATCCCTTCTCGCTCCCACCTGCCCTGACAGCAGTCATCTCTTTAACAGGGTCTCTCTCATTCCTGAGATATTTTAGGATTTCCGTGGTGCATTGTTCTCCTCTTCTCTTGTCTTTTGAGCCGAGGAGGGGCGTTTCGTTCTGTGTCAGTGGTTTTCCCAGTTCCGTTGTGGATGTTTGGGGCTTGATGGTGTTTTTTTTCCTGTTTTTAAATTTTTCTTTTTGACGGATGAGGTCAAGTGCGAGAGATTTCAGTCTGGAACACTAGAGACTGACGAACCTCATATCTCCATGTTAATCTTTTTTTTTTACTTTTTCTCAAGAAGAAATTAGCCTCACACCTTTTCAGAGAGCAGGACTGTTAACTGCTATAGGAGGGACGTTTGCGCCCCTACACCTTTCTCCAGCCATCTCCGTGACGATATCTCTTGGCTCTCGCTATCAATGTTCGCCGCCCTTTTTGCTTGATTTTCCCACTCTGTTTTTAAATACTGGGATAGAGAACGTGCTTTTGACATTGGGTAGTTTGGGCTGGTCAAGGGAGAGCCCTGCTTGCCAGGAATGCTAGATATTTTGGAGGCGTGGGAGGTTGGGCAGCTTTTTAAAACGTGCTGGATTCTAACTGCACAGGAATGAAGTGTATGCGTATTGCAAGCCTTTCTTTAGAAATTACAGTTATTTACACACTATCGATAAAACTTTTTAACATGCTCCTATTTGTGGATAGTGTTTTTTAAAAATACAGTTAAAGACCTCCAGAATGTTTTTTTTTTTTTAGCATTTAAGTAGAGTCTCACCAAATCGGAAATTATGCTGAAATTTCAGATTTCTGAAATGTCTGGCGGTTTTTTCCAGAGGTAGAAATAGTAAGATGTGAACTATTAAGAACAGATATTTGGGCGCAGTTTTACACTTCAGTTAGACAACCCAATGCCTGAAACGAAAATACTTCTATAGTGATACGTTTGGAAAGGAAGTACATGGGACAGGGTACGTTAACATGGGCTACTGCAAGTCTTGGAAAAGCTACATTCCAGAGTACCAGGAAGTTAGTGTTCACATTTCTAATGCACATATTACTTAGAATTTAGAACATATGGAGAAAGTTTTTCACAGTAATTTTCTGTTTGCAACAAAATTCTTGGAGAAATGGATTGAACACATTTTTAATGTTGAAGATTTGGAGTTTGAAGAGATGCATGAGAACTAGGAGAGTTTCACAAGTATTTTGCTCAACATTCTGTTTGCACAGTTCAAACTTCACTTGGAAGTGATTTAGTAGGTTTCCACGAAGTCAGTTAAGTTTCTGAAATTGTTTCTAGTCCTGTATTTCTTGCTCACAGTCTACAGATAAGTTGTAGTGAAGCCATATCTTGTTCATTACTTATGTTAAAAAATAATCTGCCATAAAACACTGCTAGTAATAATGGCTAACAGTTATTGAGTCTTCATTTTGAACCAGGCACTGTACTAAATGCTTTCCATATTATTGCCTCATTTAATTAAATTGCCAGTTGCAATCTGTTACTACATTTTATGTTACCACAGACTAGAGGATGTTCATTTTGAGACATGGGAAGGTAGTGTATATGGTCTTGGAAAGTTTATATCCTCCAAACTTCCTCATTATCATAGTTCAATTTTATGAAAGCTTGACTTAACTTTGTTATTTAAATTTTTTTCCAACTGTTAATATTCTTTTTTTTAATTTGAAGAATGAAAAGTGGTAAAGTATGTATAACAAAATTAGGATATTACTCACCATAAGGCTGAGTAATTCTAGAGGTAGAATAGTTCCTCCTTTTCCCACCATTTTTGTTTTTTTGTTTACAGATTTTTCTTAGTCTTGGCTAAAAATGTTTAAGCATTTTTTGAAACATTTTTTACAGCTTTAGGTTACTAGTTTGACACTTTGTAAAGTAAATTCTTTTTGCTGAGATAAGTGAATTGTTCTATTTGGAACTTGTTATATATGTCTTTAATTTTTATAACCATCTTTTTTATCAGTGACAGTGACCAAATTTCTAATTTATTAAACTAAAAGCCATCAAAATTAATCAGAATGACTTTTATTAAGTAAGCTGCAAACGCGTTAGGTTAATAGTGTTCTCAAGAAGTGATTTGTAAAAGTGCTGCCCAAACACAGCACTTGAGTGTTTTTGGGTTGTTGTTGTTGAGACTTAGGCATAATAATAGTGCTTAAAAAATTGTCCTGGGTTCATTTTAGAAATTATCTACATATTTAAGTATTAACGTTAGATAGGTTTGAAACTAGTTTAAATATAGAAATTACATTCTCAGAAATAATTTGAGATTAATAAGACTATTGTATAAAGAAACTGTAAAAGCTATCAGAGAAGTGTTAGGACACCTTATTTAATAATCAGAGGTAGAGAAACAATAGAAATCCAACTTTGATTTCAGTTTTATGTAATCGTGCCTTTACTCAACTTCATATGCTTATTTTTTTTGTTTGTGTACGTGTGTATTTCAAAAGACACTATTTTAGAGAAATATTTTTTAAAATCATTTGTATTTTCCATTCAAAATACTACAACAATCCAAAGTTAACCATTTTGGTTTCTATAAACATTAATTATAACTATAAGTTTATAAGCTCATTCATTCTGCAAATAGTTTTGAGTAGTTCATCCCTCATATGCCATGCTCTATGCTGTGAACAGAGAACATGTGGTTAGCAAACAGACATGGTCTTGATTTCCTTGAGTTTATAGTCTAGATAGGAAGACATGAACCATCTACTTGAACTTGGATTAGTGCAATGATGAAAAACATAAGACTCTCTAAAGCATCTCACACGAGATTCTGCTTTATTTTGGTGGTGGTGGTGGTGGTGGTTATGGGGTAAGGGATGGTCCACGAAGGCTTCTTTGAGGAAGTGATCTTTGAGCTGAGATTAAAATGAGTAAACAAAGGGGAAGGAGTAGTCCAGGCAAATGGAACTGTGTAGAGATAGGACCTTGAGTCGAACAGTTGTTGTTTTTCAAGTTGTAGGGTCATGGGCTAATTATGACTTGAAACCAATTTGGTGGGTTGCAACCAGCATTTTAAAATATAAAACAGGATAGGATAGAAATCATCTGAGTACATTACCTGGCTCCTTATCCAGAATCTGTATTCTGTTTTATGCATTCCTACACGTACCATCATATACAAACACAACATATTTGACATGTATACGGGCCCATGATGTAAAATTGTTTCCTACTGTGGGTCACAATAAACAAATATTGTTGGAAGAATGAGAAGAAGGTATGTGTGGCAGGAGTGTTGAGTAGGAATCATGTCTCCAGGTGACATTGCAGAGGTAGGTACGAGCCAGATCTCATGTGGAGCCTTATAGTGCATGATAACGTCTCACTTGTCCTTTGGAAGAGTTTTGAGCAGAGAAATGACATGATGAGATTCGTGTTTTGAAAAGTGTACTCACTGCATTTGGAATGGGATGTGGAGAGATCATCAGAAAATTAGTAACAGTAGCTAAGACCAAAATGGTAGTAATTCACCTAGAAGTGGTAGAAGAGATAGAAGTGGATAGAGAACTATATATAGATTAAGAAGAAAACAATCTCTAGAGTTGGGTCAAGTATAGGAAGGAGTAAATGGTACAGTAATATATCTTACACATGACCTGGAAATGAATATTACATGAAACTTCTACTGTGAATTTCACAGGAATCTTTAGTCCTTCATACATTTTGAAAGTACTCAAATTGTCAGTATAAAATATTTTTAAATGTGTTATTGATGATGCTTGAGCTAATTTAATTCCACCAGTCATTTCCTTTTTGATTCCGATATATGCAAACAAAATTAGGACTTTCTATTCTAAAAAGGTAAAATGTAAGGATGAAGCAGAAACTAAATTTTTGTGTGTGTTCCAACTATATGCCAGGATTAGGTGTTTTAACATATAGAGTCTTAACTTTGTGTTTCCTTTTAAATATCACATATGAAGTCTTTTAATTTTGTGTTTTTTAGTCTTTACACAGCCTTTATGCAAATTGTGTCACACATTCAAAAGTATTCAACCAGGATTCAAATCTAAATCTTTCTCATTCCAAATGATTGTGTTTTTACTATACCATCCTGAAATGCCCAGAAATATTGCCCCAATAATCATACATTTATTTGTTCAGCCAATCAGGGTGTGTCAAATTAGTGGACACCCTTGGAACTTGTTTTCAACAAAGAGATATTCTTGCTGAATTTTGGTAATCCATATTATGTCTGTGTGTATGTGTACATGTATATGTATGTATGTGCATGCATTATTATTGAGAACTAACTGTAAATGAACTACTTTTATATGTTGAATGGACACTTCTGTACCATTGTCTCTTTTAATGCTTACAATCATCCCATGAGGTAGGTGCTGTCAGGATGTTATTCCCATTTTATAAATGAACACACCAATATAAAGAGTTGATTAAGAGCTTGTGAAGTCACACACAGTAAGTGATGGAGGGGGATTTTGAAAACAATTTTTTTTTTTTCAAAGCTCATATTTCGTCTTTATTTTTGAAGATGATGTCATGGAGGGAGAATATGTCCTTCCACTAAGTGACAGTTCAGGAAAACATTTACAAATTTTAAAAAATCTACTCTAGGAATTAAGAGCATGGATTTTGGTGACAAGGCAGATCTGGGTTTAAGTACCAGTTCATCATTTATCAGCTAAGAGTTTAGACCAATCATTTAACCTCCAAACCTCAGATTCTTTAACTCGTGAAATGAAGAGAACAGTAGTCTGTGTATCATAGAGTTGTCAAGATTACTGGCACTTAATAAATGGAAGCTGCTACTATTAGTAGTAATACAGTACAGTGTTTATTGTTGTGATTGTTCTTAATACAATACTGAGGTGGGCTATGGGCTATTTGTGAAAACCTAGTAGAATGTTTCCCCTGGTTGATGCAGTATTTTTGTTTCTCTTTTTTTTTTTCTCCCCCTACTCCCCTTAAGGATTTCAGTTTTTCTGACTGTTATATGAGAGGATGATTGCTCACAAACAGAAAAAGACAAAGAAAAAACGTGTTTTGTCATCAGGCCAGCTCTCTACTGATGTTACAACTTCTGAAATGGGGCTCAAGTCTTTAAGTTCCAATTCTATTTTTGATCCGGATTACATCAAGGAGTTGGTGAATGATATAAGGAAGTTCTCCCATATGCTGTTATATTTGAAAGAAGCTATTCTTTCAGGTTTGTCAACTATCTTCTCTTAGCATTCTTACTGGATAGTTTGTAAAATTTTAAATGCCAGCCTCGTTACAGAGAAGTGTGTACACAGTGTTAGGGACAGGGTATTCTTCTGTAGTTATTTTATGACTTTTTTTCCCATATGTTTGATGTTTACCTGTTTCATAATCAGGTACAGTAGAATACATTATAGAAACTTGGTAAGTGTGAGGGAACAAGAATACAAAAAACAAAAATAAGTCTTTGGTTTTTAGCAGGTGAGCCCATTTGATAGAGTAAAATTTTCGATGGCATTTTAACCTTGTTAATGGTAACACAGTTCATTTATTGGTCTTTAACAAGCAAACTGATGTTTGTAATTTAAATTGTTGATACTGCTGCTGGGATTCTGTTTTCTATATTGTTCCTAAAACCTAATCTAAAATCACTGCATTTGAATGTTTTTTTTCCTCAAAAATCAAACTTAATTCTGTTTTGATGTTTTTCAATTTGCTTCTTTAATTAAGAGATAAGCACATCTGTTTAGTTAGATATGGATAATGGAGCATGAGACTTGATTCTTCTTCTGCTGTTCTTTATTTAAT
Source organism: Pteropus alecto (assembly GCF_000325575.1). Taxonomy (NCBI): domain Eukaryota; kingdom Metazoa; phylum Chordata; class Mammalia; order Chiroptera; family Pteropodidae; genus Pteropus; species Pteropus alecto. Next base: position 36,969,396 of record NW_006441955.1, on the reverse strand, counting down.
ACCATCATCGTTGTAAACTTTGGCCACACAGCAAAGAGCTGTTTCACTGTTTTCCTCTTGCAGTGAGGGAGCCTTGTCAGTATTTTGTCAGTGGCCTTGCCAGTATTGCCTTTTGCCTCCTTAAGAGGAAGGATGCCTAATTTTTGGCATTGTTTACAGTTTTTAAATTTATCTCAGTTGTCTGTTAAAAAGCTAAACAGTTAGCTTTTAAGAATATAGAATGTAGGTATAAAATGAAATCACCTTTTGGTGTAATTCAAATAACATTTTCCTTCTATACTTTACCTCTCATCAGGCAGTGATGTACAAAGTTACTTGACTATTGCTTCAGATGTTCAACCATATTGTCGAGGGTAGGCTTTATATTTTGTGGAGCACTTTTACATACAAACAGTATTAAATCACGCAGTCCCCACAAAGGCAGGTATTTTTAGTCCCATTTTACAGGTGAGCTGTATGTATAATTTAGATTATGTGATCTCAACCCCTCTTTCTGATAAATAATGGTTTCATTTGGAACCCAGAGGTAATGAGTGCAGAATGATGTGTTCTTTCCATGCTATTTCACCTGCTTCACATGGCAGGTACTCTGTAAACACACTGCTCAGTTTTCATGATTTTAGTAGCCAATTCTGTTTTCACTGGGGATTATCTAGATCTGCACTATCCAGTATGGTGCCTCTAGACATGTGGCAATTTAAATTTAATTATAATTAAATATTTAGTTTCTCAGTCACAGTAGCCACATTTCAAAGGCTTATAAGCCACATGTGGCTAGTGGCTATGTGAAAATATAAAAATTTCCATCAGCGAAGAAATTTCTATTGGACAGTGCCGGTATAGACATTTGGCCTTTCTCAATGATGAGATGAATTCTTGAGCTATAAATATTTTTTATTCCTACAGCGTTAAAAGAAATCCTAGAAAAAGTTGTTATGGGAGCAAATTTAAGAAAATTTTTACCTAGAAATGAGAACTGTTGGGGTCTCTGTGGACTCCCCTTCCTAAAGTTACCTATGAAATATGTAGCTTTCATGCCCTTCTTTGATTTGAACTAGCGGATCAACTTCCAGCCAGGTTATACAGTTTGGTTAAATTGGTAGTAAGAGGTATCAGAAAGAGCTCTGGAAAGAGAATCACATGATCTAGGTTCTAGGCCTAGGTCTGCTACTCACTAGTTTTGGAATATGGCTTAAGTCATTTAATAAATTTGCTAAGAATGATGTTATCACTTTTATAATTCTGTGATTTATAATTTGATTGGAGTTGGAAGTTCTACACTGTTCTGAATATAGACAGTTCAGAGATGAAGAAGACAGCTAACTATTTGTTTTCAAACTCCATAATGCATTTTAGAGGATACCCACCTCCCTTCCACCACTCTATAGGATTTTTAAATGTAAGTTTTATGATAATTATCTTAAATGTGGTATTTATGAAAATTTCCCAGGTGAGAACGTAAAGCTCATATTGCAGTAGTTGTTGAGGAATTGACTAGAGAAAATAAATTTCTGCCAAAGAGCTCTATACCCCTTAACAGACTTAAGATACCTATGCAGTGTATCTTACTTACAAATAAAAATAGAGAGCTTAATATGGGAGATTAGACTGTGAAAACACTTGCTTTGATAGGGTAAATGATAGAGTTTGTTAATTCTGTCTACCACTTATTTCCAGGAGGAGGTTACCCTGGAGTTTTATACAAATAGCAGATAGGAAATTTGAAGTTTAGATCTCTATCCAGTGTTATTAAGGTGCATTATGAATAATTACAGGGGAAAATATTGCATCTTATATTAAAATGCTAAAGGCCCTCAATTATACACGCATCCTCTGTGTTTAAATTTACCACCACAGATTAATATACGTGCAGTGTAAATACCAATTCAGGTTTATGGTCGTCCCCTGAAAAATAATGTCTTCTGAATTCCAACAAACAGATTCATAAATGTTGTTCTTGTTTTTACGGTAATCTTAAACTCTGTCTTTGTCATATGTCCCCCCATTCCCAGGTAGAACACCACTCAAGGAAGTTCAAAATTTGGGAATTTGTAAAGTGTAAGGCTTTTTAATTGAGCTAGAAAGAATAGTGCAAATACTTAATATTTTTTTGATACTCGATTCTTGGAAGGGTCCATTGCCATATTTGAAGGAAAATCAGTCTAATGCTTCTTGTAGCTTGTTGATTACATGACACTGTTTTTTAAGTGCATTTTAATAAGTTTACTAATGTGACAATGGTGTCTTGTTTTTCTGCATTTTTTTTTTAAACAGGCTAGAAAGAAAGATAAGATATTATTTTCAGTTTCAGATAAAGTAGTTCTCTACTTTTTAAAAGTGTTTTCTAATTTAAGGGTGTATCACTATCACTTACTTTGTGAAAACATAACTGATTTCATAAGTGGTAGCTTCTGATGAATTCTAGATCCTAAATTTAACAGAACTATAGTTAGAAGAAGTATGTTAACTTTCTAAAGCAAATTTTATTGAACAGAAGGAGTTAAATAAAAAGTTTAATGCCATTAAGTAATATGTTACATTATTAGGGAGGGAAGATCTGTATACATTTTCAAAGACTTAATTGAAATCCTGTCTTATTGATTAACCCAACTTTTTTCCAGGGCAAATATACAGCAAGATGTATAAGTTTATTTCAGACAAATTTCAATAAGTGTTAATTTGACTGTTGTTTGACACGTAAGTGTTAATTTGACTAATCATTGACTATTAATGACTCTTAATTAACTTTCAGCCTTTATAGTGTGCCAGGAATTTTGTGGAATATTAGAAACCTTAAATTGCTAGTTTCAAATATGCCTTCCTGCTGTGTTCTTTTCTTTTTTTCTTTTTCTTTTTTTCTTTTTTTTTCTAGGCAGTGACTCTCCTGATGACTGCCGTGTTCTTTTAGAAGTAAACCTCTCTACAAGTGATTTCTAATGGATATCGCTTAGGAGAGGTTAATGTGAGTGTTAATAGGTTATACCTTAGTGCCTAGAAGGTAAAAAATGAATCTTTGAGGAATGAAGTGTGAAATACAGCTAGCTCATTTATTACATGTGCCAGCTCTTAGGAGATTACTTTCTTCTTCTGTACTTGCCTAGAATGGTTTACATAACTTAACACCACTTAAAATAGTAACTGGCATTGGAAGTTACAGCCTATTAAATCACAAATTGTAGAGTACTGCCATTAAACTATTTCCTCTTTAACCATGTTGATATGGCATATTGATTAAGAGCACAAATTACAGTATTAGAATGCCTAAGGTGGAATCCTCATTCTGCCACTGAACAAGGTACTTATCTTCTCTGTGCCTCAGTTTCTACAGCTTATAAAGGAGTTCATAGTACCTACATCATTGGGTTATTGTGAAGATTAAGCAAGTTCATAAATGTAAAGCTCTTAGAATAAGTGTTTTAAAATGTCAGCTATTATTTTTACACCCCTCAAGTGGCTGGATAAGGAAAGCTGCTGTTCAGACTTTACTTTTATCCTGTAAATTCAGAAGTCATTACAGCAAAAAAAAAAAAAGGGGGGGATGGGGGATAGTTTTCTAATGATAAGTTCTAAAACCTTTTTTCCTCCTTGTTGTTTTCACTGCTTTCCCAGAGAGGTTAAGCTGAATTAACAAGACTGATTTTAAAAATTATTTTCAGGTTTGTTTTTTTTTCAAATCCAGGAAAACACCATGGATTTTTTCATTTATTTACTTAAGCATTTCCATGAAGTGTTTGCAATATAAACACTGCAGTATTGTGTTAATGCATGAGAACTAAAAAGTAGAGCTGGCTAATCTGTTTTCACTTGATAAGCTAAATTAAACAAAATAAATGGCACAGATGAGTGAAACAATAAATTAAAATTCAGATTACTATATTACTGGGATGATAGATAAACAAACAGACATTGGGATATAGGAGTTCTACTGTTCTAGATAACTAGTGTTAAGATTTTGGTTGAACATTAATATATTCACATATTTAATATCTTTGTAGTATAAATTAAATTTCATTACATTTACAATGTGGCCACTATAAAATTTAAAAATTATCTTGTATTTAGTTATATTACTAAGTTAAATACTATAATTTAACTCATATGTGTAGAAGTGTTTTTATAAAGCATATCTTTAATTATGATTTTATTTCTAAGTAATTTACCAATTTAGATTTTATATATAAAATGAAATCGAAACTTAACTTTAGTGTTTCTTTTTCATTAGCCAAATTATTGTGGTACCTTGCTATAACTATATTTGTTATTGAACATAATTCTGTATGAGACAAATCTGTTTTCAAAGGTATTTAGTTTGAATAGCTTACAGATTTAATAGTAATAATAACTTCATGTATTAAGACTACAAAGCAATTGTTTCTTTTAATTTATTTTATATTCACAACATTTTAAGATAGCTAGGATAGGTGTTCTTATTAATTCTGTTTTACCGATGATGAATCTGAGATCAGAGAACCTAAGAGTTCAAGGAATGTGGAAAAATCAAGCATTGGAACCCAGCTTTCTTGATCTAAATCTATTGTTTTCTTCCACACCAGTCAGCTACTTAACCTTTCTTCTGTACTAGGAAAGAATAGTTAAAGCCTCATGTGTTTTGCTCATTGCTGCTACTGTGTATGTGTGTTTGTGGGGGGGAATATTTTGTGTTGGTGAAGGAGCTTCTTAAACTCGTTACTTTCATAGGAGGCTTTTTACTACATAAAAAAATTTGGGGTAGCATTATTCTTTTATAAGAGAAAACATTTGTTAAAAATGGAATTTTTTTAGCACTTTTAAAACATAATTAAGGGCTTGCTGAAATTTATAAAGTCCCAGCTGAAGTATTATCAGGATATAGCGATGTGCTAGTAGTTGACTCTGTAATTAACATTTTTAAATTTAGTCATGTTCATTTCTGTTGGTTTAGAAGCGTCCAAAGTATATTCAATCACAGGAAATTGGAATTATAGGGTAATTTGAGGTATTTCTGAAATTTCTTGCAAAATAACTTTTTCTTGCTAAGTTACTGTTTTTCAGTATTTTGACTTGAAACAACTTCATTTTGTGTTTATAAGGGCTTCCTTATAGGAAAAAAAGAATTTCAAGTTGGTAAAATATTTATATTGATAGCTATTGGAATGCTTTGCGGTGATTTTTTAGAAAGATCATAGTAGGGATTCTCTGGAACCCATCCTTATACTATTAAAAATTATCGAGGATCCCAAAGAGTTTTTGGTTTTGTGGGCTTATCTGTTACTATTTACTATTAGAAATTAAAACTAAGGAAATTGAAAAACATTTAATAGTTTTGAATATATCCATTTATTAATTTCCTTGACTCTGAGAAGACCAGAATTTATTACCTTGGTTTATTTAGGCATTTAAGCCGTTAATATTTCATAGTTCTTGCTGAATACCCAGCACTAATTTTGAATATTGATTTTGTTGTCAACACTCAAAAATCAAGCTCTTTTGGCCTGAGACCTCAAAATAAGGCAAAGTATTCATACAGAATTCCCTAAATATATTAATATCTATAGATTTTATTGTGAAACATCAGAGAAGGGGGGTTGAAATGACTGCCTTTCCTTTCTCTTCTAAGACTATGATAGGTTTCAAAGAGTATAGTACAACTCTATAATAGTACTCACTCTACCTTGATTTTGATAAGTAAGTAGTATTACCATAAACAACTTTTATTTAGCTATAGGCCAAACAAAGAATCGACTTTGCAGTGCAAAACTGGGGGAAAATATAATTATTTCTTACAACTAATAAAATTATCTTCAGAAGTTTGTTTGTTTTTTTATTTCAAAGCTACTAGGTTCCATTTGAGACCTAACTTATATTATTAACCTGTTTCTGCTGCTGCATAAACTAATAAGAACAGCTGCAAACATTTATGGAAGGCTTACTATGTTGTAGCCACCGTTCTACGTATTTTACATGTTTTAACTCATCCATTTTATCTATGAAGTATCTATCATTATCTTTTTAAAGGTGAGGAAACTGAGAGGCACAGAGAGGGTAAGTGACTTGCCCAGTGTCTCTCAGCCATGGAATTGGAATTCAAATTCAAGCAATCAGGTTGTAGAGGCTATGTTTTTAACCAATCACTAAGCTATATTGCCTCAACGAAGTAAACCAACCAAACTAACATCCACAGTTACAAAACATTATAGATATTGATTATTTATTTAAGATAATTAACAACTTAATTATTATATAGATAACTACATATTTACATTTCCCTATGAATTAAAAAGTAACCTATATTTATGGGAAAAATTTTAATAGTACATAAAATTCCTACAATCTTTGTCTATTTGTATTTCACTTTTTAAATAAGCTTTATTTTTAGAATAGTTATCGATTTACAGAAAAATTTAGAACATAGTACAGAGAGTTCCCCTATACACCTAAACCCAGTTTTCCCTATTTATTAACATCTTATATTGATATGATGTTCCCTATTTATTAACGTCTTATAGTGATATGATGTTCCCTATTTATTAACGTCTTATATTGATCTGTTAATGAACAATGTTAATCAAAGTCCGTAGTTTATTCAGATTTCCCTAAATGGTCCTTAATATCCTTTTTCTCCTCCAGGATCCTATCATAGCACATTTAATTGTCATGTTCTCCTTAGGCCCTCCTTGGTTGTGACAGTTTCTCAAACTTTGCTCATTTTACTGTCCATGACAGTTTTAAAGAATATTTGCTGGGTATTTTGTAGAATGCACCTTAATTAGAATTTGTCTGATGTTTTTCTCATGATTAGATTGGAGTTAATGGGATATTGGAAGAAAAGTAACAGATATAAAGTGCCATTTTTTTATTACATCATATCAAGAGTACTTAATGTGAACATGATTTATCACTGTTGATGTTGACCTTGATCACCTGTTTCACATAGTAGTCAGGTTTCTCTACTGTAAAGTTACTTTTTGTACC
>NW_006441955.1:36931655-36962074 GCF_000325575.1 Pteropus alecto | reverse complement strand
CTATTTATTAACGTCTTATATTGATCTGTTAATGAACAATGTTAATCAAAGTCCGTAGTTTATTCAGATTTCCCTAAATGGTCCTTAATATCCTTTTTCTCCTCCAGGATCCTATCATAGCACATTTAATTGTCATGTTCTCCTTAGGCCCTCCTTGGTTGTGACAGTTTCTCAAACTTTGCTCATTTTACTGTCCATGACAGTTTTAAAGAATATTTGCTGGGTATTTTGTAGAATGAACCTTAATTAGAATTTGATGTTTTTGTCATGATTAGATTGGAGTTAATGGGATATTGGAAGAAAAGTAACAGATATAAAGTGCCATTTTTTTATTACATCATATCAAGAGTACTTAATGTGTTTTAAAGAATATTTGCTGGGTATTTTGTAGAATGAACCTTAATTAGAATTTGATGTTTTTGTCATGATTAGATTGGAGTTAATGGGATATTGGAAGAAAAGTAACAAATGTAAAGTGCCATTTTTTTATTACATCATATCAAGAATACTTAATGTGAACATGATTTATCATTGTTGATGTTGACCTTGATCACCTGTTTCACACAGTAGTCAGGTTTCTCTACTGTAAAGTTACTTTTTGTACCCCCTTCCATACTATAGTCTTTAGAAGGAAGTCACTATGCTCATGCTTCACCTCCTTGAGGAGATAATTTATATTTATATAAATTATTTGGAATTTTTCTATACAAGAGATTGTCTCTTCTCCATTTATTCAGTCATTCATTTGTATCACTATGGACTCATGAATACTTACTTTATACTTTGAATTATTTGTTGCTCAAATTGTTCCACCTTTGGCTATTGGGAGCCCTTTCAGTTGGCTCTTGTCTACTGTTGGCATCCTCTCTTCAATGTGAGGGTTTTGTGGGTTTCTTTGTTTTTTGAGGGGGAGATTTCTTTTTTTTTTTTTTAGCTCTTACTTTCTGGTACTATAAGATGCTCCTAACTCATCTTGTATATTTCCTGCCCCAATCCTAGAATCAGCCATTTATCTAAGGACTCCTGGTTCCTTTCATTGGACAGTGGTATTAGAAACCAAGATCAGCATGCTAGATGTGCTCATTGCTACAGGGATGTCATTTCTTTGAGGCCCTCTCAGCTGACATAGCAAAGAAATATATGTGTGTATACTAACCTGTATATACACACATACCTATAAATATTTCTACATGTAGCCACCTATATCTCTATTAAGCTAAGCATGAATTCTGACTGAAGTATCAACATTAATTCATCACCACTTGTACCATTATAGCTTCCTCCTCCTGCTTAGTAGTAAGTTTCCAGGCCCAACAGTGATACCTTGGCTCCCACCATCCACCATCCATTTACTCAATTGCTCAGTTCCAGTATACATGTACAGAATTGTTAACCTGAACCTTCATGGAAAACACTTTATCAACAACAGTACAGTATTTATTTGCATTTTCTTTGCCTTTAGCATTATAGACTCCACTCATTTCTAAGGCTACTTAGGCGAGCACCTAGTCCTTTGTATATTTTTTCCTGTCATTAAAATTTGTTGGTTGAATGAGTTAGATTTTCTCCTGAAGGCACTCTGTTCTCTGCTTCCCTGAACTATTTTTCTCTGCCTCTTCTTGGAATACTCGTTGCCCCAATATATATGCACAACTCTTAACCTTGCCTGTTCCTCTTATCCTACATATTTCTCTCTCTTGAAAATGCTGATTATGAATGGAATAGTTGATGCACAATGGTATAATTTCTTGTTTTTGTTTTTTATAGACAATTTTTCTAATGATTGTCTTTTAACATTTCTGAAAAAAAATGTTATTATTATGGATGACACTATTTAAACATGGTTTTTTTATTTTGGTTTGCTTTTAAAGGTATTCAGTAGGGAGGCAGTATAACATTAAGAGCATGGCTTCTAGAATTATACTCCCTGGGTTTAAATTCCAGCTCCACAGTTTAGTAACTTGGTGAACTTAGGTATACCTCAGTTTTCTCATCTGTACAATGGAGATTTTTAAATTATCTGTGTGATAGGATTGATATGAAAGTTAAATGAGATAATATCCTTTACTTTTAGGTACTAAAAGCACATGAGGGCACTGAATAAATTGCCTGTTATTAAACACTAGTGCTATGTAAGGTTATAGAAAGGAAAATTACCTTGGAATATTGTATTTAAGATGGTTGTCTTTTTAAAGTTTTGAGGATTACTTCAGAGGTTTTAAAAGTTAGAGTTATTTTGCTTTCCGATTTGCCTAGGACGATGATCCAGGAATATGCCTGTAAGTGCTCTCATGATTATTAGTAGCACCCCGTTTTCACTGACTGGAGTGTTCTAGTTTGAATGATAAATTATATGGTCACCTTATTTCCAGGGGTTATAAAATGCTGTCCACATCCTGCTGACCAGAGTTGGTGTAAATGAGTGAAGCAGGCTGGGGGTAGACAGTGGAGTCGAGGAAAGAAGGCACATCTATGAGAGCAGTGCCGCTTTGTTCTAGATGCTTGAGGATGTGGGCCTGGTATAACCAGATTTTAATTTTTTAAGAGTAGGCAGAAACCTGGAATTTTTATAACGATCCTCTTTTTCATCATTGGCCACTAATCCAGTTGTTCTAAAATGTACACAAATTCATCGAATCATATAAAGTTATATGCATTGTATCATGTTAGTTATATGACAATTTTTAAAAAGGTCACGTCAAATGGTGTTCTTTATATACCTATACGCCTATGAGTTGCTCATTTCTAGTGTCTTAGAATTAACTTCATGCAAAGAATCAATTCTAACATGAAAATTTAACATGTAAGTTTTCTTAAATATTGATTAATATATCAGACATTGTAAGGCTTTAACTGTTACCATATGTATTAAAAAGCGTATTAGAATAAAAACTATAAGGCAGGAAAACTTCTTATAAAGTTGCTGCCAGGGAAATCTAGAGAGCATATTTAGACTGAGAAAACTGAAAAAGATAATGCTAAGTTGACCATGATGGGGAGAGCCTTTGAAATCCTTAATGACTTAAAAAGATTAAAGATTTTTTTGAAGGCTATACATATAAATTGTATATAATTGCAATAATGAAAATAGAAGTGAACATATAGTAGGCAAAAATTGTGGAGCCAGTGCTTCTACTTGAAATGTGCTTTAAAATAATCTTTCATAGTTTAGATTCCTGAAACTTGGTTTTAAAAACAAATAAATTTTTTTTTCTTTTTTAAGACTGTTTTAAAGAAGTCATTCATATACGTCTGGACGAACTTCTCATTGTTTTAAAGTCTGTAATGAATAAACATCAGAACCTCAATTCTGTCGATCTTCAAAATGCTGCAGAAATGCTTACTGCAAAAGTGAAAGGTAAGAAAGATTTAAAAGTGGGTTGGTGTGGACAAAAAAGATCCAAGTGATACATTTTCATTCATAATGACCTCAGAGCCATCTCCTCTTAGTTTGTGTACTTCAATATTTAATATTCTCACCGTCACACCTAAAGCTCTCTTCCTTTTAAAAATTAAAACTTTGTCAGGAAACACTCTAAAAATACTAACTGAAGTTAAGTAAACTACTATTTAAAGTTTTTGTTTTTTGAAAGAGTCCATGCTCTTTTGAAGTAAGTTATTAGTGTATAAAATGTCTTTGTTATGTGAGGACAGTTGGTGCTAGAAAATGGTTGTTTGTAGTGACTCCACTTAAAGGAAAGAACCAAACGAAGAAAAAGAAGATTTAATTGGAACCTTATTTGAAATATGAAAAAAAATGAAACAAAAATTGTAAAACAAGTTTATCATATATATGTATGTATGTGTGTGTGTGTATAAAGCACGTCTAAAAAAATCATGAATTGAGACATTATCCTTTGATGAAATGACTTGCCACCCAAAGATGTTAGAATCTGTTATTCTGGGCCACAGTATATAAGAAGGCCAGAGGGTAAAGGGAGTATTTGAGAAGAGATGAGACTGGAGGCACTGAGTTCAATGAGGAGATTGTTAGAAATAATGGGCTAGATGAGGGTTGACAGTCTGATCCAAGGCAGAAACTGGGATGTAGTAGAGGTGGAATGTGATTGTTACAGAAGAGGGGATGGATATCGACTTGATGAAACATACCATTGATTGTATGTTAGGAGTTAAGTTGAAGTTTAGAGTTGAAGATGAGGACTTGAGAGTTGTTGATATATAGGTGGTAATGAAAGAAGATGACACCAACTCAGGGTGTGCAGAGCAAATAGAGGACTGAGTATGAGATCCCAGGGACAGAGAAGATAGAGGAACCTAAGAAACACCTAAGAAGTAAGGAGATGATTTGTAGAAAGATGTTATGGAATTTAAAAAGTGCAGGTTTCTAAGAAGTAATCGCTAGTGTTAAATGTCACTGATAGGTAGAATGAACTCAAGTAATGTAACTACTTGAAAAAGTGACTCCCATTGGTTTAGTAAGGAAAGGAAAGGCTCCACTGGGGAGAGGCGTTACCTGTGCCGAATCTCCAAGTTCGAAGAGACATTAACTAGGCTAAAGAGAGTTTCAGGGACTGTGATAGAGGGGCTTGTACAAGAACTCTGGATGTCGAAGAACATGTTGTGATTGGTGAACATACTTATATCTAGAGAGGGCAAAGAGCAAGTGTCAAGGGATGAGGCAGGAAGAAAAAAAAAATCTTTCAATAAAATATAGTCTATTTACTTAAGAACTTCCTCTTCTACTTTTGACATAGATTTATCATATATATGTGGTTCTCTTTTTTCTGTATTTCAAGAACTGAAAAAAATGGAGATAGCTTTTAATGGGAAAATGGATAACTGCTATTGCAACTTTTTAAAATGTGCTTTAGTAACCAAATTTGTTTTTAAATGGACTGTTTGTAAGTACCATTTAACTTAACTTAAGATAGGGAAATTTGTGTCTATAGATAGTAAAATTTCCATGCTTGGAAATAGCGACCACAGTTCATTCAATTGTTGTCATTAGCTATTGTGTGCAGTCAGGATGTCCTGGGGAAGGAGTGTGCCTGTGTTTAGTTGGTATCCACATTCCAGAAAAAGACTTGAAGAAAGTAGCCTCTCAACTGCCTTAAAGATCTTTTTTTCTTTGAGGTAATGCAATCTTTTGAATATTATTTCCCACTATGATTGTCTTTACCCTTGGATTTATTATTAGGATTTTACTTTTGTGTTGGATGAAATTTAAAAGGTTACTTTGGAGGGAAACTTATTCTTCACTAGGACTCCCTGAGACTAAAGGTTAGAAACCTTTAAAAACTGTGTTTTCTTTGGTGTAAGTTTATTTTTTTTTAAATAAAACCTTCCCCCACTCTTGTTCTTGAGGTCATCAAAAAATATCATTGATACCCCAAATGAAAAATATTCAGTGACCTAAAAAAATTGAGATTGAATCAGATCTTTTTTAATTCTTACATTTAATGATAATTTAGTTTTCAAACCCCGGAAAGACATAAGGGAAGTAGAAACTATTTTTGTATGTCTGTTCTGTGGCAATCTGAGTGTTTTGCTTAAGCTATCTACTTTAATATTTTCAAAAATACCTATAAAGCTACATTTTTATTTGTTTTAAAGAGGAAAACAGGAAGAAAAACTACTCTATATTAGGATCAGAAAACCGTCAAAAATGTAGAGATTATCTTGTCTCAACCCTTGATTACATTTAGAAAACAACAGTGACCTGACTTGCTTTGGAGGTCTTTACTGTCAAATGCATTTGGCAAGTATTATACCAAACCATAAAAAAAAATAAATTAACAAATAAATACAGAATAACTTTAGAATCAGAGAGGTCTAATCTTGTTTGTACTATTACAGATTCGAATGCATGAAATCTATTCACTTCTATGCATAAGTGAGAAATTGGAATTTACCTTTTAATAACTTTAAAAGAAAAATCCTTAGCTCCCCCCATTCATTCGTATTTCCTGTGTCTCCTCCTGTTTCCAAGCAGGAAGTTCAGTCTGACAAAATATTTGCAATATGGTAAGAGAGATAGAGCCTATTTTTGAAATAAAGAAATCTTCAGTATGAAGGAATTTATTGTGTACTTAATATTTGTATTTTCATTAGTATTACAGTTATTTTTGTCCATCTTATTTGTAATATAAATTAAAAGGACCGTTTATTTAGGTTTTCATGATCAGTGTTTGCCCTATGTTTAAAAATTGGCAAATGAAAAGAAAAATAAGTTTTAATTACACATCCAAAATTATAGAAGCCTCACATTTTCTTTGTTTTGAAAACTTAATTTTTAATAGGCAATTTATTTACACAGTTCATAATGGAGGTGGTAAAAGAGTATTCAAATGATAAGTGTCTTTTCAGTGAAGTATCTTTCCTACCTCAGACACTTAGTCCATTTTTTTCCCTAGATAAGCAACAGCTCTTACTGGTTTTTGTGTATTTTTTCAGAGACATATGGCACATATATAAACAAATACATGTTTTCTTTTTTTACCCTCCTTTATACACAAATGGTAGCATTCTGCTCCTTGCTCATTGTTCTGAGTTATCTGCACATAAAGAGTTTCTTTATTATTTTGTGTTATTTGTTTTGTTTTGTTTTGTTTCAAAGCTGTATGGTAATCCATTATTCGATGTACTATAATTTATTTAACCAGTTCACTACTAATAGATGTTTGTACTGTTTGCAGTTTTTTTCCTGTTACAAACAACGCTTCAATGAATACCCATGTAAATTCTTAGGTGGATAGTTACTGGATCAGAGAGCATGTGCATTTATATTTTGGATATTGCCAAATGCCCTCTGTAGAGGTTTGCCCTTCCGATAGCAGTGCTGAAAGGCTGATTTCTTGAACCTTTGCCAACAGATCTGGTTACCAAGCTTTATTATCCAGTCTTTATATATCCAGTTATAGTAAAAATTATTATCTCAAAATAGGTTTGATTTGTATTTCCCTCATTTTGGATGTAGTTGAGTGTCTTTTCTTATGTTGTAAAGCCATTTGTACATCTTTTTATGTGAATTGACCCTTTATTCATTTTTTTCTTGATAGTTGTTTTATATTGATTTTTTTGTATTGATTTTTTTGTATAAGTGAAATTAGCCCTTAATTTCAACATAAGGTGTATATTTTCTTTGTTTATCTTTTGATTTACATATGATATTTTGTTTAATTTTTGCTTTTAAATTTATCAATGTCTTGTATGGTTTTTGGGTTTTCGGAATTAGGAAGGACTTCTCTGAGATTATAATAGCATTCGCCAGTGCTTTTTCTTTTAATGTTTTCGTAGCGTCATTTATTAAATAAGCCTTTGATATGTTCTAGAATGTATGTCTAGCTAATTTATCGAATAATTCATTTTTCTTCAATTTGTGATGCCATGTCTATCATAAATACACTAAATTGTCATATAAATTTATATCTATTTCTGGACCTTATTCTGTCTCATTGATTTGTTTAGTCATATGCCAATACCACACTGTCTTTATTGTACAGTGTATAGTATTTTTTAGTATCTGTGAGGGTAACTCCTCTTTCCATTACTTTTTTGGTTCATGATTTATTTTTTTCATCAGGATTTTTAAATTAGCATGCCTAGTTCCAAAATATATCTTGGTATTTTGAGTTAAATTTAAAATTAAATTAAGGAGAATTTAATACTTAACATTTCTATCTGAGAATATAGTATGTATTTTAAGTAGTCTTTTGTGTTTCTCAGAAGCAACTTAAAGTTTCCCTTTTGTAAATCTTGTAGCTTTTCTTGTTTTTTCTTTTCCCTAAGCATTTTTTTTTCCTGTGCAAATGGTGAGAATTTTCTTCCATTATATCTTTTAATTCGGTGGTTTTCAAACAATCAAACCTGATCGATGGCATTAAGTTAGTGGACTGTGACCAACACTTTTTTTAAATTTTTTTAATTTTAATTTTTTTTTTACGCCTACGGCACCTTGTTTTCCTAAGTGGTCTCCCATGCAAGTACTAACTAGGCCTGACCCTGCTTAGCTTCCAAAACCGGACGAGATTGGGCGTGTTCAGGGTGGCATGGCTGTAGACTGTGGCCACCATTTTTAAAATATGAAAAAGAATAGGAAAAAAAACCCCAGAAAGCAGTACTCGTTTTATAAGACTGAAAGTTGTCTCAAAAAACTTTATAGGTGTTATATAACTGATAACTATTATGTGTGTTTGGTATACTTGGTCATGATGTAATATGTATTTCTTATTGAAGGTTGTAGTCAAAAAGTTTGAAAGTTACTATTCTAATAAGTTATGTGTATGAAAGCTGTTCATGTGACTTCTTAAAGAGGTACTGTGTCTTGGCGCTTATTGTAATTATTTAACAGGAAACCCAAGGGAGACAATTATTTGAACCTTGAGCAAAATTTTGACGAGCTTTGAAGAACGGCTAATAGATGAGAGAGAGTAAAGACAGAGAGACACCAAATTAGCAGGTTGTTAAATAGTCCAGACTAGAGATATAATGTGGCCTTTTGAACTAAGGCAATGGTAGTGGGATTGGAAAGTAAGAAAAAAATATTTTGGAAGCATTTCGAAAGCTAAGCTAATGAGCTAAGGAATGTATGGAAACGAGTAAGCTTGAGGGACAGAGTAGAAGAGAAGGTATTCAGTTTAATATATGTTGAGATTGCAGTGCTGATTGGTAGAGACTGGGAAGGAGTGGAAGGAATATATCAAACAGACCAATGGAAATGTGGGTTTGGAGCTCAGAGCTTAAAATTAGACAGGCGGTTTACGGATTCATTCCCTTAAAGGTACGAAAGTGGATGAGATTCTGTGGGGATAATGAATAAAGAAGAAAGCCAAGATGAGAAATGCAAGCTGAGTGGGAATGACTATATGAAGTACAAATTGTCTATAGAGAGATATAGAACACGAGGATGCTCATGTTTGCCAATTACCAAGCACTGTAGTCTAGGTGCTTTACAATTTCTCAGTTGTTCTTTTCAATAATATGTCATGGTACCTGTGAAGAAATTGAAGTTAGGTGATAATATCGAGAGTATCACAGGAAGTGGTAGAGGTCACAGTTTTGAACTCAAGTCTAAAACTCTGAAGCTTTTCTCCTTTTAATTACTATAACACATTGCTTCTAAGTGAGCAGAATACTTCAAGATGGAAGGAAGTAGTTAAAATTTAAAGTAATAATAGCTGACATTATTGAGGATGTACTTACTGTATGCCAGAAACTGTTAAGCTCTTTACATAGATTATCCCACTAATCCTCAGAGTAAATTTTTGAGATCAGTACTATTATATCAGCTCCCAGTTGGCAGATAATGGAGCTGAAACAGAGAAGTTTGTCCAAGGTTGCATACATAGTAAATGGTAGAGATGTTGAGAGTTGCAGAATGGTCAAGTAGGATGAAAACTTAGAAGAAAAGAAGGCCTTCAAGTTTGATTAATAGGAAGTTATTGTTGACAGTGTTACCAGTGGTATTAAATGAAAATAATAACTAACATTTATTGAGAATTTTCCATGTAACAGGGTCTGTTCGAAGTTCATTCAGTCTTCACAACGGTTTCAAAATACATATTATTCCCATTTTATCAATGAGGAAACTGAGGCAAAGAAGGTTAAGTTACCTAATCTAATAAGAGACAGAGTTAGGATTTAACCAAGGCAGACTGGCCTTGGAACCTATTCCGTAACCAGGGGTCAACAAACTGCCACCTGAGTGCTAAATCTGGCCTGCTGACCGTTTTCATAAATAGGTTTATTGGAACACAGCCACTCTTTATTTGTTTGTATATCATTATATCTCATTTATTTATGTATGGCTCTTTTAGACAGAGTTGAATGGTTGCAATGGACTGTATGGTCTGAAAGGTCTAAAATATTTACTGTTTATCCTTTTACAAGAAAAGTTTTCCAACCCTGATAATCATTAACTAGATGAAAAGCTAAATCCGGGTGAATTCAGTCATGACTTATTTGTAGAGGTTCGACAGTAAAAAAATGTTAAAGTAGATTGGGTGGTAGCTTTAAGAAGAAATATGGTAAAATGAAAATTTTTTCAATTGGGAAAGATTTGAGTACGTTAGTAATGGAAGAGAAAAAAATGTCGATGGAATGGGAGCAAGTGAAGTATGCAGGAGAGAATGGGAAGATTTATTATTGAAAAAGAGCCAGACTTTGCAACACTAAGCAGGAGCAAAAAAACAGTGGGATAGGGGGAGATTTTAGAAATATAGAGCTGTTTTGAAGTACAAGCAGGAAATAGGAATTTCTGTTAGATGGCTGTAACCTCATTCAGGTAGGGATGAAGGTAAGGAAAGAAGATGGTTCGAATAATTGTCTTCTCACTGCTCACAATTTTTTTTTTAATCTCCTAGTCATGTTTAGTGCTACGAAAAGAATATTCATAGGAAGTAAAGAATAATAATAGGATTTTGGACAGTGTTACAAAGTACTTTTTTCTTTAAAGTCTAAAGTTTGAAAATATGAGTAGGCTTTACATTTTTGCTGGTTTTACATCATAAATTGCTGTTTAGAGTCTCCTTTCCAATGAGATTTAAAAAACAGCTTTATTGAAGTATTATCGACATAACTGCGCACATGTAAAGGGTACAGTTTAATCAGTTTTCACATGCGTGTTCTTATGAAACCATCACAATCCATATAATGGGTATCCTTTTGTAATCCCTACCCTCTGTACCCCCCTTTCACTAATTTTGATAAGTTGTGTTTTCATTTTCATTCTGTTCAAAATATTTTCTAATTTCCCTCTTTGACCCATAGGTGATTTAGAAGTGTGTTTTTTAGCTTTTTAATATTTGGGGGTTCTCTAGAGATCTTTCTGTTATTTCTCATTTAATTCCATCTAGTCACAGAACATATTTTGAGTCCTTTCAAACCCATGGAGATGTGTATTATGGCCTATAATACGGTAAATATTTAGTTGGCACTTGAAAAGAACATGTTATTTTGCTGTTCTGTAATTTTCCATCTAGTCAAGACAGCTGATAGTGTTGTGAAAGTCTTCCATGTCTTTACCCATTTTCCCTCTATGTATTGGGTCCATTTTTGAGAGAGTTATTGAAAACTCTGCTGTCACTGAATTTGTCTCTTTCTCATTGCAGTTCTTAGTTTTTTCTTCATCCATTTTGAAGTTTTTACTAGGTGCATAAATAAGATTGTTATATCTTGATAAATTGACTCCTTTATCATAGGAAGGAGTTATGAAATTACCTCTGTTATGAAATGACCTCTGTTCCTGATAGTTTCGCTTGCTCAGAAATCTGTTTTGTGTGATATTAGGCCATAAGCTGGGGCCATTTGTGGAGCTTGCCATGTTTGTTTCTTGTCTGTCAGGATTCCTGTTCTTTTTGCCTGATAACCAGTGTCTTGAAACTGTTGTTTCATATATTTTGTATGGGTTCCTTTTAGTTGTTTCAGAAAGAAGTATAAGACTGTTTTTCTGTCTTGGCCAGAGCAGAAATCCAAAAATATTTTTAAAATTAGTTATGGTGGTTCTTAAGTTTTTCTTTTTGTTTGCATAAGGAATACTTAGAAGAATCTGATGGAAGGTGTGGACCTTTGCCCCTCATATCTACAAAGGCTTATACATGTAAAATCTTGGTTGTCATTTCATGAGGTTTATAGGCTGGAGGTTTAATTCATCTCTGCTTAGGAATCCTTGCTTTCCAGAAAGCATTTTCAACCCTAGTTGCACATTATAATCACCTGGGTGAGCTTTTTAACAAATAATCTGTGCTTCACTCAGACCTATGAAATTTCAGTCTTCAATGGTGGGATCTAGACTTTGTTTTTAAATCTCCCTAGGTAATTCTAATGTGTAGCCAAGCTTAAGAACAACTCTGTTTTAAGGCAAAGAATGGCTTCCTCTCTTCTCGGTTTCTATACCTTCCCTTTGTTGGCAAGGATCCTAGGGAGGGGTGGTGGGACACAGGGAACCAGTTGCTTCTTAAATTCAACCTGAGTAGAATCAGGTTACTTTTTCAAAATGGCCAATTCTACCTTCAGATTTTGTCTTGGTGAATTGTATCTGGATATTTAACATAGGTGCATACAGAGAAGTTACAATAAGAAACCTTTTTCAGTTATGTTTCATAATTTGCTTTAACAAAATGCAAAACATTAGAATATCCGTATAGTAAATGTGGACCTCAGAATGCAAGAGCCTGTAAGAAATAAGGTTATAAAAAAATAGGAGTTTAAGTTTTTTTAAAGCATTGGGTATTTTTTGTGTGATATACTTTGGATATAGGTTTTAGGTGATGTCATATATGTATATATGACTTCAATTATTGGTAATCCATAGTGAAAAATGTACTTAAGTTAGCCACAGTGCTTTTAGCTGTTTTTTAAAAATGCCATAAAGCAATAAGCAAGAGAAAATAGTACAGAACACTCTTAATGAGAGAGGTCTGGTGTAACACGGACTCTGTGACTCCAAGACTGATTGATTTCACATTGAGTCACTTCTTAGTTGTATCAAATTATGTAATGCATGTAGTCGTCAGTTTGGAATGCTAGCCACTTTTATGAAAGCTGATTCTTTTATATAATTTCTTTAATGAAGAACTTGAACATCATATCCATTTTGTATTAAGCTGTTCAGTTTCTGAATCTTCTATTGCTTCTGTAAATAATGGTGGATTTTTAAGAGATTAAATGACTTTATATAAATCTAGTTTAAAATATTTTCTCTCTCATTTATTGTAACAAACCTTTCCCTATAGCTGTGAACTTCACAGAAGTTAATGAAGAAAACAAAAACGATCTCTTCAGGGAAGTGTTTTCTTCCATTGAAACCTTGGCCTTTACCTTTGGGAATATGTAAGTAGAGGACTGTCATTTAAAGAAATTTGGGCCTAGGTTTCTCATGAGAGTATGTCACAGTATTCAGTTAAGTAAAGTATTAACCAATGTAAAATATTATCACAACTTTAGAAAAGCTACATTCTGTGTTGTTTATTACTATATTGGAGGAGTCTTAATAGCTGTTAAGAAGTAACATTCATTTGCAAGTGACTGTGGTTTATGTGAATAGATTCCTAGGAATTTTTTTCTAACAGTCTTAGTGAAAAATATTTGTTTGGGATGACATGTTGAATGTAAAGCCCGTTGACAGAGCAATGTAGTGACTTGTCTTTTTTATTTGTTTCTTTTTCCTTTTTAACCTCCCTGGATAGCCTGACAAACTTCCTTATGGGAGATGTAGGTAGTGATTCGTTATTGCGACTGCCTGTTTCTCGGGAAAGTAAGGTAGGCCAAGTGTGAAAACAAAGACTTTAATATTTTTAACTTAATATTTCAGTAATTTCCTAATCTTAATCTCAGCATTACTCTTCACTAGTTTTGAGTTTAGCGAGAAAAACAGATCAGTTCATTTCTAATATGATCATTTATGGTCAGTTTCTAGAGAAAAATTTATAGTTTTTAAGAGGATCTAACATTTAAAAGAACATATCTGATAATTTTATAGTGTCTTATATAATGAAACTATATGTCATGTGTCATGTGGTCCAACATTTTAGTAAGTAATTCTTAACCATTTTCCCTCCTGACATTGTCACAGATCTTACAGACTGGTGGCAACCTAGAAAAATAATGCAAGAAGCGAATTCTATGGTTTGTTACCATAGAACACTTAATAACAGGCCTGTAGGTCTTAATTATCCGTAAGAGCATCTCTATTAATATGTGAGAGGATTAGGGTTTTGATTCCTAATTGGAAGAAAAATTTTATGAAATGATAGAACATGAGGAACATGTAGAATATTTCTTTAAAGATATAAGTAGTGGTAATATTTTAATTTAAATAAATTTTTTTCGCCAAATGCAAGATATTTAAACAAATTGCATCAGGATCATATGTTGATCATTTGCTGTTAAAGATGATAAAATCTAAAAAAGGATTTCAACAAATATTTGGAAATGGGCCAAGTACTTGTATTATATCAAAATAATATAAAAGCTTCAGGTCTTTCTTAAAACAATACAAAATATGAATGACTACTTAAGGCATTTGTTACACATACTACGATACTGAGAAAAAAATTTGACTATTTCTGAAGTCATCCATTGATGAATCATGGAGGATAGTGTATAAACCATATCAGAATGATGAAGAATTTTAAGGTCTTTAAATATTTTGCTATCATTCACAACTTTTCCTCAATGGTATCTTTTCAGATTTGCTGTGAATTCAGAAGATGTAATAAAAATTATGTCTATGTGACAGGGCTCTAAACAATTTAAAATTTAGGTGTGAATCATGTTTCCTGTTCCTGTGCTTCTATTGTACACACATATTATACTTAAGGAAAATACTTTTTCCTTTTTTATCTTTTGCACCCTTTTTTCCTTTTTGCAATTTTTAATTTACCCTGGAGATTGAAATAAAGTTGATGATATAATACTACTAATGAAATAAAATTATTTTGTTTGAGAAGAGTTTTGAAAAATATCTTCAAATATAATAGTTGCCATTTATTAACAGTGCTTATTATTACTATGTACTGTGCAAAGCCTGTATCATCTCAGTCCTTAAAATAGCCTTGTGAAAGTGGTGTTCTTATTCCCATTTTACAGAAGGGCAAACCAAAGTTAAGTGAGCTTAAATATGTAGCACCACAGTATCATACAGCTAATAAGTGGTAGACTTGGACTTGAAACCCAGGACTCTGTGATCCCTCTTGCATTGAATACCTGCATACTCTCTATTGCCCAATTAAATAGATGAAATTTGTCTGAGATTTTACAATTTTGGTAGATAATGTTTTCCTGCACTGTCTAATAAGGTATCCTCTTGTCACATGGAGCTCTTTAAATTTAAATTAATTATAATAAATAAAATTAAAATTTTACTTTTCAGTTACATTAGCCATTTTTCAAATGCTCAAATAGCTACATGTAGCTAGTTAGCTACCTTATTGAACAGTGCAAATATAGAATATTTCCATCATCATAGACAGTTCTGTGCTATGCTCTCTAATAGACTTTCAGAGAAAATGCTTGTCACTTAATAAAATGGTAAAAGATGGCTGGAAGAAATATAAGTCTTTGTCTTCTATTTAGATAGCAATCTATTTAGATTGCTTCTATAACTTCCTGGCTGATATTTATGAGATCTGCAGAGTTTAAAGTTTTAAATGGATTTATTAATGTTAACTAATGCTGTTAGTAAACAATGAGGTTATTCATTCTTGGACCTTGAGAACTGCTCTTGTAAAAAGCTATATAATTCTTATAAAATGTTCTGGCATTTAAACACAGTTCTCAGGCTCTTTGAGTTCTAAATACTTGAAATTCTTTAGCAGGAATTATGTCAGAGTAACAAATTAGAGTAAAAAAAATCTGAAGCAAAAATCTGTTACCTTCTATTCTAATCTTAAATTTGTTATCTTCCATGTTGTAAGTCTTTTGAAAATGTTTCTGTGGAATCAGTGGATTCATCCAATGAAAAAGGTAATGCTTAAAGGTACTTAAAACTTTTGTCAAAATTTTTGCAGTTACTTTTGATAAATGTTTTGAATTTTGATAAATGTTTCGAATCTCTTCTTGCTTAGTAAACTAATGTATTCATTTTAACATAAACTGATATATAAAGTTTTTCATAAAAAAAACTTAAGGAAGAAAACCTGCTAGAGCAGATAATGTGATAGAGATTGCTCAAGAATTGTATAGGGCTTGTAACTTCATGAATAATAGAAATACACATTAAGATAAAAAAAATATAGTATAATTTGAAACCATTTTAAGTTTAAACTGTGACCCTTTAATTCTAAATTTGTTACTTATATTTTTTAAACCCGTTTTCATTGAAGAGCATCTTAGGATTTGAATGCTTCTTGGTTTTGAGTTACGTGATCATTAATCTATACTTGCCTTAATATTTTTATTTTCAGGAAATTTTTCTCCTATAGAACTAGACAGCATGCTGTTAAAGAACACTGACTCTATAGAACTGGCTTTGTCATATGCTAAAACATGGTCAAAATACACCAAGAACATAGTGTCATGGGTTGAAAAAAAGCTTAACTTAGGTAAGTGGCCCTTTAGGGGCATCTGATTAACTTTGGAATGTAAGAACTAAATTGTTTACAATTAATTTTCTATAGACTATGAGTAATATGATTCCAAGATAGTAGCTGTTTCATTGTAGTGAATAAAATTGTTTATTTTTCCCTCTCGAAATAGGAAAGACTCTTCTTACAGTGAATGTACTTATCGAACATTACTATAAGACAACCAACAAATAGTATACTGTCTTTGCCTTTAAAGAAGTCTAGTGGGTGAAAAGAAATATAATTAGATGATATGGTAAAGGGACTTAAAAACAATAGATGTATGAGCTTTCTTAATAGCTAATATTTTCCCAGTGTTTACGGTTGACAAAATGCTTTCACATCCACTATCTCATTTAATCTTACCAAAACCCTGGTAAGTAGGCAGGACAAGAATTATTAACCCCATTATATAGGTGAGGCAAACGAGATAGGTGATGTGCTTAAGGTCAGATCTCAGGCTTGCCTAAAATCACATAGCAGTAACTGGAAGATTATCGAATTTACCCAAAGCCTGTCTTTCTACTACATTATTTGTTCCTAATAGGGAATGCCCATCAGATTCACCTGAATAGCCTTATGAAAAGGACAAAACACAGGCCTAGGTCCCATCCACCAGAGAGGTGAGGTCTAAGCAAGTGTATTTTGAAAGTTTCCCAGTTGATTTTGACAAACACTTCCGATGAGGAATCATAGCATATCACAATGTGAGCTAGTATTCGTGATCACTTTTTAATTGGGGTATTACAAATAATTTTAGAGTATCAAGGGGAAAAATAAGTTAATTTTATCTTCTAATGCCTTCTTTGACCTTTTCAGAATTGGAGTCCACTAGAAATATTGTCAAGTTGGCAGAGGCAACTAGAACTAGCATTGGACTACAGGTAAGTGTTCAGTGAACTCCTAGGGTTCTATACCATGATGAGCTCCTGATTGTACGCTGCAAAATCAAAACATTTCATAGTTATATAGAAAGTAATTTAAGTGCTAAAATTTTTATTCACAAAATAAAATCCTTTTGAATTTACCTGGATGCCTATTATGAAAAAACGAGGAAATTCACAATTATATATGAATGTTGATAATCTTGTTAGCTACTATTTTTGCTAGTTTAATAATTAATTATAATTAATTTTCTTCAATATTTTCCACATAGTCATATTTATAACTAATCATTTTTCTTTAAAAAAATTAGAAACTTAAAATTTCTCTTTTTGAAGAATGAGGAGTCTAGAATTCTAGTGCTGTTTCTGTTGGAAAATTTACTTTTCAATTCTAAATTCTAGGAGTTTATGCCACTGCAGTCTCTATTTACCAGTGCTCTTCTTAATGACATAGAGAGCAGTCACCTTTTACAACAAACAATTACAGCTCTCCAAGCCAACAAATTTGTGCAGGTAAAAATGTATATGTATAATACACATTTTTTAAACAACTGCATTGCATACCTTTAGAAAACAGCTTTTTTTTTTCTTTTTAAAAAATATCCTTAATAGCCTCTACTTGGGAGGAAAAATGAAATGGAAAAACAAAGGAAAGAAATAAAGGAACTTTGGAAACAGGAGCAAAATAAAATGGTTAGTATTATAATCAAGTTTTATCTACTTGTTTATGGATACCTAAAGTCATCTGCTGTATATAAGCACCTACCCTGAGAAGATGCATACCTTACTCTGTAGTTTTTCTAAAATGTTATATTAACTATCTTGCTGAATATTCATGCTAAAGTAATGTATTTATTATGTATTTAATAATACCTTTTTTTTCTGTGTAGCTCGAAACAGAGACTGCTCTTAAAAAGGCAAAATTGTTATGCACACAACGTCAAGATGAGTATGAAAAAGCAAAATCTTCCACATTTCGTGCAGAAGAGGAGCATCTGTGCTCAAGTAGTGGATTAGTAAAAAATCTCAACAAGCAGCTAGAAAAAAAGCGAAGGCTGGAAGAGGAGGCTCTTCAAAAAGTAATGATTTTTCTTTGTTATTTGCAAGTTAATTAGCAATAATCTGGGAAGGCTTTGGTTCTCAGCTTTAGCATGCATCAGGATCACTGGAAGGCTTGTTGAAACTGCCAGGCCCTTTCTCTAGATTTTCTAATACAGTAAGTCTAGTGTTAGCCCTAGACAACTTGCATTGCTAACAAGTTCCCAAGTGAAGCTGCTACTGCTGCTGGTGGGGATCCACACTTTGAGAACTACTATGCTACGAGACTTTTGCTTATCTTTCGAATTTTGGCGTTTCTTTGTGAAAGAAGTATCTTAGAGAAGTCAATATTTTTGACTTCATTGTTTAGAAAGTTCACGCTTTAGGCACCTGTGTGTAGATGTGATAGCAAGGCTAGGCTGAAACTTTGTATATTATTTATGAAATATAATTTGATAAACAAATTCTGTAAGAAGGTTATATAAACATAGTCAATGTAAATAGAAAATACTATTAAATAGAAGTGACTATTTATTTAATAGACAAACATTATATTAATTCTAAGTGGTACTTGAGTATCCATGAAAGTCAAGTACCCTTGAGTCACTGACCAAAACAAATTGTTATCTTTAGAAATATTCTACTTAAAATATAGACTATTTCAGAATTTTTGTGCATTAAGTCTTTTCAATTATTTCACTTGAGCTATACTACAATAAGTATTTGTTTTAAAATATAGATTCTAGTGACTAGTGTTAATTTTTGTGTGGTATTCCTGAAGGTAGAAGAAGCAAATGAACTCTACAAAGTTTGTGTGACAAATGTTGAAGAAAGGCGAAATGATCTGGAAAATACTAAAAGAGAAATTTTAGCACAACTCCGGAAACTTGTTTTCCAGTGTGATCTTACCCTTAAAGCTGTAAGTACTTTCTTCAGTGTTTTGAAGAGGGAAAAAAAAAAGAGTCTGCGTATCTGCAAAAGAGAGAGGGATGTTCGATGAGTCATGATTCTTATGAGATTTAATTTCTGAGGTTAATGGAGCATTTAGAGTTTGAAAATTGACTTTCAGTTTTTAATAGTGTTATACAGTTTGAGTTACATTTTTTATCTGGTCCCCTCCCCCCCCCCAACACCCTGTGGATGGATGATTTGTTTGATTAAAATTGAAGTCAGACATTTTAAAATTGCCTCTAAGCCATTGTCTTAATTTGGTTGGCAAAATGGATTTGACCCCTGAAACTTCTGTCAGCACTATGAGATATATTCTTCAAACTTTGGGTAAACTAAATATTAAAATTGAACCCAGTGATTTATTTAAAACAAAACAATTCTGCCCTCAAGTGTTTGGATTTGCCTCTTTAAAATAGTTTTTGTAAAAAATTTACAAAAACTGTTCCTTTTTTTGGTATACATTTCATGAGTTTTAACACGTGTATAAATTTGTGTAAACGCCACCACCACAATCGGGATTCAGAACAATTCCATTACTCCAAAAAAATTTCTTTGTTCTGCCCCTTTGTAGTCAAACTCTCCACCCTCCCCTAACCCCTGGCAAGTATTGATATGTTCTCCACCTTTATGGTTTGGTGTTTTCCAGAGTGTCATAGCAGCGAAATCACAATAGTATGTATGTAACTTTTGGAGACTGGCTTCTTTTACTCAGCATTAATGCCTTTGAGATTTCTCAGTGTTATCTATGAATCAATAGTTTATTTATTCTTATTGCTAAGTAGTAATTCATTATATCAATGTACCTCGATGTTTATCCATTCACCAGTTGGACATTTGCGTTGTTTTCAGTTTTGAGTGATTGTGAATATTTGTTTACAGGTTTTTATGTGAACATAAGTTTTCATATTTTTAGTGTAAATACCTAGGAGTGAGATTACTGGGTGGTATAATAAATGTCTATTTAACTTTATAAGAAATTGCCATACTGTTTTCCGTAGTTACCATAACATTTTTCACCAGCAATGTATGAAAGTTCCAGTTATTCTGCTACCTTGACAGCACATGTCTGCTGCTGTTTGTAGGTTTTAGCTTTTCTAATAGGTAGGTAGTGGTAGTGGTCTTAATTTGTGTTTCTAAAACGACTAATGATAGTGAGCATCTTCTCAGGGGCTTATATGCAATCTGTATTTTGCCTATTTTTAAAAATAGTTGTTTGTTTTCTTATTGTCGAGCTTACATACATTGGTTTCCAGTCTAAAGTTTCTTATTATTCTTTTGGCAGTGTCTTTCACAGAGCAAAAGATTTTAATTTTGATGGGGTCTAACTTATCAATTTCTTCTTTTATGGATTACGCTTTGGTATTATATCTAAGAGTGCTTTACCTAATCCAAGGTCATAAAGACTTTTATGTTTTCTACTAAAAATTTTATAGTTTGACTTTGATATATGATCCATTTCGAGTTATTTTTTATATAAGATGTGAAGTATAGGTCGAGGTTTATTCTTTGCATTCAGGTGTTATATTAAAATTATGCCCACTGGATTTTAATTTATGGAGATGACTGAATGCTGACTTTGAGAAGTCAATGCTATTGAAAGATGAGTTACTTACATTTCCCGAGAGACAGGGACATGCTTATGCCACACAGGGCCACAGGAGAAATACCAGGTTTGGTCAAGGAGAGTAAGAGTAAGGGGAAAGCTGAATATAGAGCTTTTATTGGGGTTTCCAAAGAAAAGGCAAGATAGGGCAAGATAACCAATATAGGATTGGCTATTTTGAATAATTCCAGTGGGCTTTAGGGTATAGGGATGGTCTCTAGTTGCTTGGTACCTGGGATGATATATAGCAGGAGAAAATGTTGGTTTGGTATATGAAACTTAGATAATGAGGTGGTTGGAGTTCCATAGGAAAGATGCGCTCCCCAACTAAGAGTTGGCTAGCCCTGGGAGGGCTAGCAAGCTTTTTAAAATGTCAAAACATAAAATACAGAAAATAAAAAACAATTACTAGAGGTACCCACTTGTTCAAATACAATTTGTTGAAAATATTGTGTCATCTCCATTGAATTGCCTTTGTATCTTTGTCAAAAATCAATTGACCATATTTTTGTAGGTCTTATTTCTACAGTCTCTATTTTGTTCTATGGATAAATGGGTCTATCCTTTTGCCAAAACTGTACTGTGTTGATTACTCTTGCTTTAAAGCAAGTCTTAAAAACACTCAGGTTGCATGAGTCTTTCAACTTTATTCTTTTTAAGAATTGCTTTGAGTATTTAAGATCCTTTGACTTTCCATAAGAATGTTGGAATCAGTTTGTCTGTGTCTACAAAAAAAATCCTGTTAACATTTTGATTGGGAGTATATTAAATCTTAGCTCAGACTGGGGAGAATTGACTATATATGTAGCATTTTAACTCCATAGAGTTGTTCAATCCATGAACATAGTATGTCTCCCCATTTATTTAGGTTTTTGATATATTTTTATCAGCATTTATAGTTCTCAACATGTAAGTCTTTACATGTTTTGTTAGATTTAAATTTATATGTATGTGTGTTTATTTGGGGTCTATTGTGAGTGTGATCAATTGTTTACTACATAGTGATATAGACACATACACATAATTAAAATGAAATACAAGAGATTATACACATATATAATTTATGTGTGCATGTATCTATACACACATACACACATATTTATTTAATTTCAAAGTCCAGTTGTTCATTGTTAGTATTTAGAAATACAATTTTTGTGTGTTGATCTTACAGCCTTGCTAAACTCACTTATTAGTCTACGAGCTATTTTGTTGTCATTGATTGGGGTTTTCTACATAGAAAATCGTGTTATGTGCAAATAGGAACAGTTGTATTTCTTCCTTTCCAAACTGTATTTCTTTTATCTCTTTCTCTGATTGCACTGGCTTGGACTTCCAGTTTATTATGGAATAGGAGTCATGAGAGAAGACATCCTTGCCTTATTCTTGATCTTATGGGGAAAGCACTTAGTCTTTCCACATTAAATATGATGATAGCTGTAGGTTTTTTGAAGACATCCTTTGTCAGGTTAAGGAATTTCCCCCCTTTTTCTGGTTTGCTGAGGGTTTTATCATGAAGTTGTTGGATTTTGTCAAATGATTTTTATATCATTTGAATGATGCGATCATGTAGTTTTTCTTTTTCAGTGTGTTTATATGTTGGATTACGTAGATATTTGAGTGTTGATTTAGCTTTTATTCCTGGCATAAGCCTCTCGGTTGTGATGCCTTGCTCCTTTTACACATTGGTATCAGTGATTCTGGCCTCATAAATTGAATTGGGAAGTGTTTCTTCCTATTCTATTTTTTGGAAGAGATTGTATAGGATGGGTGTTATTTCTTTAAATGTTTGGTGACATTTCTTGGTGAAAGCAGTTGAACTTAGAGTTTTCGTTTTTCAGAAGATTTTTTACTATATATTCCATCTCTTTGATATAGGTCTAATTGAGTTAAATATTTCTTTTGGGGTGAATTTTTGGTAGTTTGTGGCTTTCATGAAATTGGTCCCATTCATCTAAGTTGTCAAATTCATGTGCATGGAGTTGTTAATAATATTCCCTTATCCTTTCAGTGTCTCAGTGGGCTAGAATGATATGCTCTCTTTCATTCCCGATATTGGTAATTTGCCTTCCGCCACCCCCCTCTCTCGTTAACCTGGCTAGAGGTTTATAAATTTCATTGATCTTTTCAAAGAAACAGCTTTCGATTTTATTGGTTTTCCTCTTTTTTAAAAAAATTATTTATGCTTCCTTTGGGTTTATTTTGCTTTTGTTTTTAGTTACTTGAAGGCGGAAGCTTTGATTGTTTGTCAAGATCTCCCTGCTTTTTTAAATACAAATATTATTTAATTTTCCCTCTAAGCACTGCTTATCCGCATCCCACAAATTTCGAATTATATATTTCCATTCTTGTACAGTTCAAAATATTTTCTAATTTCCTTTGAGACTTTATCTTTGACCTTTGGATAATGTAGAAGTTTGTTGCTTAATTTCCAAGTATTTGAGGATTTTCTGAATATCTTCCTGATATGATTTCTAGTTTAATTCTTTTATGCTAAGAGAAATACTTTGTACGATTTTGATTCTCTTAAATCTGTTATGGTTCGTTTTATGACCCAGGATATGGTCTATCTTGGTTAATGTTCTGTATATGCACTTGAAAAGAATGTGTATCCTGCTGTTGTTGACCAGAGTGTTCTGTAAATGTCAGTTAGTTCCCATCAGTTTGTGTTATTTCTTCTATATCCTTGATGATTTACTTTTTACTGTTCATTACTGAGAAAGGAGTTTTGAAGTCTTCTACATATTGTATATTTTCAGTTCTATCAGTTTTTGCTTTATGTGTTTTGAAACTCTGTCAGATGCTTATACATTAATGATTGTTGTATATTCTTGGTGAATTGATCCTTTTATCCAATGAAATGTCCCTTTATCTTGGTAATTTTCCTTGTATTTTAATGTACCTTATTTAATATTGATATAGTTATTTCAGTTTTCTTTTGATTATTTTTAACGTAGTATATCTCTCTTCATTTTCTTTTAACTTTCTCATATTTAAAATGAATTTCTTATATAGCATATAGTTGTCTTGATTTTTTAAAAATCTATTTTGACAGTCTGTATCTTTTAAGTGAACTATTTAGACCATTTATATTTGATATAAAAATTGTTCAAATTTAGGTCTACTATTTCATTATTGATTTTCTGTTTGTACTTTCTGTTTTCCTTCATCTGTTTGCCTTTAGCTGCCTTATTTTAGATAAATTGATAAATTTTTAGAATTATATTTTAATTTATCTAGTTAATTTATCTAGTATAGATTTAATTTAATCTGTTTTTATTTATCAGAATGATAGTTTCATTTATCTAAAATATTTATTTACATTTTAATTTATCTATTAGTTTTTTAACTATATCTCTGTGTAGTTTTGTTTTAATGGTTGCACCTAGGGATAGACCTCTCCCTTTCAGAATCAGAATGTGCATTTTGAACAAGATCCCCCACGTGATTCATTGGCACATTAACTTTTCAAACACTTGTTTAGGGAACTTATAAGTTACTTGATCAAGGTCGTCCAGTTATATAAATTGTAAAGCTGGGATAAGAACCTGGTTGAATGACTTTAGAGCCTTTGCTCTTAAATACTGTGCTGTCTTGCTTAATGATTATTCAGTCTGGGTTTGAACAACTCCAAAATTAGTATGATGTTTATATTGAGCTAAAAAAAAATCTGTTTCCCTGTGTACCTCTCTACTTTACTAATATAACTCCTCTTCTACAAGACTACATTTTAAATATTTAAAGATAATTACTATCTTCCTTCCCTGGGTTTTTCCTCCACATTAAACACCCCCAAATCTGATTACTTTTCTTCATATAACATGATTTTAAGTTCTCTTTTGAGAGAAACTTTTCCTGTTAATTTGAAATTGTGAAAAATTTTTTCACCAGCTGTCAGAAAAATTTATGTTAATCTAGGTGCCAGTGTACTAACTAAAAATTAGATGTTAGTGATAAAAGCTGGCCATAGACTTGGAAGTCCTGTGTGGTTGAGTGAGCAATACCAGAAAACGTGCAGATTGCAGTATGACCTTGACTAATAATATTTTCTACTACTATTCATTTGGTCATTTCCCATTTATGACGTATTTGGGACACTGTGCTACACATTGGAGACCTAGAAGAAAAAGACTAAGCCCCTGACTCACAAAGCAGGTTGAAGGGCAAAAGGGTCTAGAAACATCATGTTTTTTTAGATACCTATGAGCCGCCCCCCAGCTAAGATGCCCAGCAACTCCTGCAGGATCTACCTCATGGAGGCCTTACTTGTTAGCATTTCTGTTAAGTGAGCGAGAAGGCTGAATGATTGAGAGAAAAGAGATTTCGAGATGGGGCTTCCTATATATATTATTGCTTAAGTCTTTTATTATTAATAAATACCTAGAGACGAATATTCAGCAGATGAATTTATTATGTCTGTTGCTATTCATTTGGCTTTTCAAATTATTGGTGTTTTTAACTAGATTTATAAAATTTATTAAAAAGTATTACAAATAAGTAGTTAAACTTTAGGATCAAGAGAGTAAGTTCAGTTTACCATTAAGTGGAGAATTCCCTGATCATAGTTAGTTACTAGATTTAGGTTTTACTATCTGCAGTTTGAATTTCCTTTATTTCTTGAAAGAATTAAATAAGCTATTCTGTTGGTGCACTTTTCAAATACTATTTGTGCTGAGTTTTAGTTATCCTAGAGGAATGCCTGTTTACCTCGGAAAGGACTTAGAGGCTAATCATAAGCTCACCATATCGTCTGGTATATCAAGAGAGATGAAGAGGAAACATGGCAGTGTTTGAAATAACATTAAGCCAGTCAAATTTGGCATTCATTCACATTCTCAGCACAGGAGCCACTGGCATTTTAAAAAATAAATCAGATCATGTTATAGCTTTTAATACTTTAAAACTCCCCACTGGCTTTCCTTGTACCTAAATCCAGACTCCTTAATGTGATTTAGATGACTGCTTCCCTTTCTGGCTCCACCTCTTTCATTGTGCTACAGCCATATTGACTTTCATCTGTTTCTTGAGCCCAACAAGCTCTTTTCCAGTCACTCTTGTCCTAGAGTCTTTTGTCTGGGTTGGTCTTCTCCCTAAAACTTTGCATTGACTTGCTCTTATATCAGGTCTCAGTTCTAATGCTGCCTCCTCAGAGAGGCCTTCATTAACCTACCATGTCAAAAATACCCTTCCACAAGCACATACCTGGCCATATTCCATAACTTACCAATCTTATATAGTAGTATTAGCAGTTTTCAGTACCAGAAATTATCTTATTTACTTTGTTCTCTCTTCAGTGCCACCCTCAGGAGAACATAAACTCTATGAGGACTGGAATCTCACCTGTTTGTTTACCATAGCATACCCAAAGCCTAGGTTTTTGTGAACATTGGTTAATTCATGTAAAGTTTCAGAATGCATCTGGTATATTGTAAACACCCCTCAGTTGCTATTATTGTTGTTACTGTAAGCAGTAGTAGTAGTGAGAGTTATGTTTAGGCATTTGTAGAAATTCGGTGGAATAATATATTTTGAATAGATTCAATATATACCTACTTATAAAAATTGAGTGCTATAGGATACATTATACATATAAAGCATTTATATTTTTATAGGATTGAAAAACGAAAGTCTAAATAATAGTGTTCTGATTGAAATTTTTCCCTTCACGTTTTCTACTTAAGAGTTTAGACAGTGTGGTCAGACCATCAGAGTAAAGAGCTGGGGATTCTCAAAAATACTCTTATCTCCTAAAATTGTGAGCCAGTAGGGACATGGGGTTATATTTTTGAACTTTTCAGTTTAAAGCCAGTTTTGCTGGAAGTGATCGCTCCTAGATATTGGATTAATTTTTTTTTTTTTCTCCTGATCTAGACCATGCACGAAGTCAGGCGATAGAGTATGCTCACAATGATATTCAGTGCTGTGTGCTTCACTGTGTGACCTTTTTCTCCATGCTGTCACTTGAAATAAATGCATATTTACATAGCATTCTGTATATCATGAGTTATTTTGCCTTTTATCTCTGTGACCATAGGTTACAGTTAACCTCTTCCAGATGCAACAACTACAAACTGCCTCCCTCGCAAACAGTCTGCAGTCTCTCTGTGATAATGCCAAACTGTATGACCCAGGCCAAGAATATTGTGAGTTTGTCAAGGCCACAAATTCAACCGAAGAAGAAAAAGTTGATGGGTGAGAATTAATGTGTAGATGAAGTTTTTTTTAAGAGATTAAATATCTCGTCTAAGTTTCTCTCTGGTATAAAGTTGTATCTTTTCTAACATTGCCAGATTTGACTTTAAAATTTTCTGGAATTTTTTATATTATTTAAGGTGTAACTCAAGAGTAAAAAGCTTTCCATTTTGACACAAGAGCTCATTTCTTTGAGATTTAAAAATCCTTCGAGATTGGCAAATAATGGTCATATCTATTTTGAATGTATAGTGCACAGATTTAACCTGCATTTTCCACAGAGATTATAGTAGAAAAGTTTACCTAACATGAATAATTGATTTGACTTTTGCTACTCTTTTCTATATTTCAGCTGTAGTGAGTACAAATAATTAATAAGTTTTATTCGCATCTCCTTTAAGAAGTCAAGCCATATAATATGGTCTGTTCTTAATATTTAGTTAAATTACCATACATTCATTAACAAATTTTTCTGAAATTAGAGTAAAATAGGTGGATTATTAGTCATTTTTCTGAGGATGAGTTTTATTTGGGTTTTTCTTAGGAATGTAAATAAACAGTTGACAAACAGTCCCAACGCGTCTGGGTATGGACCTGCCGACTCTTTAGAGGACGTTGCGCGCCTTCCTGACAGTTGTAATAAAATGGAAGAGGACAGATGCTCTAACAGCGCAGATACGACAGGTACTTTTCACGTTAAAGACAGCATTAATTCACGAAAGACCAAATTGTTTGAATGTGATTATTAAATGAGTTGCAACTCTGGAATTTAAAAATCAGGCCTTGAATTGTAATTTTATGAGGCTTATTCACAGTTGTAAGCACTGTGCCTGTCTTAAAGTGGATTGTTGATCATAAAGAAACTTGACTCGTCTCATTTATATGTCATTATTTTGCCTGATAATCTATCTGTAGCCAAGTTTAACTTCAAATCTTCTTTTCTTAAAGGTCCTTCTTGTATAAGGCCATGGACATTTGGGATGTTCAGTGACTCTGAGAGCACTGGAGGAAGCAGTGAATCTAGATCTCTAGATTCAGAATCTATAAGTCCAGGTATATAAATTATTTAAGTTTAGAAGTGAAAATTCAGTGAACAATTGAAGTATTCCTTTGGGGGAATATTTCTTAAATACCTTATATTTATAATGAACTACCTCTTAGAGAGGAGTATGTATATATATATGTGCACTAAAAAGAAAAATAATAAATCCTTACATATTCACCACCCAGCCTGAGAAATGTAGAGCATTATCAGTATATTAGAAAGCTCCTGTGTGTAACTTCTTGGTAACATTGCCGTATCCTACCAGAATAAGCCATCATCCTGAATTTTGTTAATCATTCCTAGCTATGTTAAATGTTTTAGTACCTATATCTAGTTAAACTTTGCCCTCTTCAGAATATTGTACAGGTGGAATCATACCCTTCTTTTGTGACTTCTTTCATGCATTTTTTTGCTTGAGATCCATATTGATGAGAGTAGCCATCTTTATTTTATACTATACTCTGTATACTGTTTTATTCCGTGAACATTATTAGTCTCGATCTTTTGGATCGTTTTGTAGTTAATTGCTAGAATGAACACCATAATTAACACTAGTTCTTGGGTCTATGATTATGTATTAACTTTTTATAAATGTACTTTAAGGTGCTTTGATAATCTCATGTTCCTTAGAGAGGCAGAGTAAGTGTTTTGAACTCTCCCGTGCTGACTTCAAGGAGGATAACTTGCCATGTGTTGCACAGCTAGCAGAAGAAGGTAGCACTTGAACCCATAAGATTGTTACTTCTACATTTATTTTCCTCCACTCCTTGACCAAAGACTGCTCCAGTCCTGTTCTTTCTAGCTACATTCCTTCCTCCTAGGATCTTGGCACTGCGGGAGATGACATTATAGGATTTAACCACAAAGTTCAAGGCCTTTTTTTTTTGAGTATTCAACATATTACAGAAATTTTATTTGTAAATAAATCTCTTGAATTTAAAGTTAGAAATACTTCCATGTAGCACTGAGGTTAGTAGGCTTACTTTGTGTCTTCCTTTAAAATTAGCTCTGTTCAAGGGACATTCTGGAGATGTGAGCCTAAATATTTAACTGAGTATTTATTATTAGCTTTGTAAAAACAGTGTGGTTCCATTTAGTCCCAAAAATTAAGACCTATCCTAGAGAAAGCCCTAAATTATTTAGAATCCTGTAAGACTGCCTGTGATAAAGATTTGGAAACTGGTTACATGATAAATGGATGAAGACCTAGGGCTGCCTGGCCTGGGAAAGAGGAAACTTGAGGACATGACAGCTGTCTTCAAATATTGGAAATGTAAAGAGATTAAAGTTAGAGTGCTTTTGTTTGCTCCTTTAGGGAGAATTATGACCTAAGACTAGGATTTATAGGAAGGCAGATTTCTTCTTGATAATATAAGGAAGCCATTTTACAGTTAGAATAGTTCTAAAATGGAACATATGACCTCATAATTTCTTAGTCATTGGGGACACATTCAAAACAAATACCAGTTGACTACCTATGACTACCTTTTAAGCTTATTATGCAGAGGAATCTTTTTGGGGTGAGGTTGCTGGTTTAAATCATTTGTAAAGCCCTTTCTAGCCCTTTCTAGAACCTTAGACTATTAAAGCCTTGAGTTAAATGAATTCTTCCACTTAACTACAGCCATGTTTGTAATATCAGCAGGGAGCAAATAAATTTCATTATCTAGGTGGTCTACTTCTGAACATGCTTTGATACACATGGCAGAATCCTTTGCTGGTATAGTTTGGATCCTGTGCTCTCAGCTCCCTGCCAGGAATCATTTTCCTGGTTCCAGTCTCCTGTCTTACTGGTAACATAGATGTCATGTTCCTATTGTATTAACCATGTTTAAAGATTTTTATATACACAGTTTGGATTATACTGTATGCATTTATTTATAATTTAATTCAAGAAGCATTTAAGGACAACTTTACTATTGTGTTAGCCACTCTTGTCAGATGTTAGGTATAAGACACGAATAGAAAATACCTGCTGTCCTCTAGAGCTTACAGTCTGACACTGTCACAAGTTGCAGTTAAGGTCTCATTGAGATGTAATCCTCAATTTTATATTTTATTTGGAAAAGTCAGTTTTGGTTCAATTCACTTTTGCTCCCAGGAATAAGTATCAGACTTCCTTGTATCCAAAGTCTGAGAATGGAAGCAAATATTTTACATGGTCACTAATAAAATAGTATGACTGCGCTATTCAAAAAATGTTGTCATTCTCCATTTATAAAATTCTAAAGTGCATGATCAGGTAATTACATCCATATTTTTCTTACAGGAGACTTTAATCGAAAACTTCCACGAACACCGTCCAGCGGAACCATGTCTTCTGCAGATGATCTAGATGAAAGAGAGCCACCTTCCCCTTCAGAATCTGGTATTAACACTCACTAAATCAAGTTCTCACTAAACCAGTTGACTCAGTGGTTCTGCATGATATTAGAAAAATAGTATAACTTAAAGAATTACGTTGCCGTGTATTAAACAAAAGGCATTATAAAGACTTAAATATATCCCAACTAATATGAACAAGTATAGGTTGATAATATATTAATCAGATGTTACCAATTACAAATATTACAACAAGCAGCAAAACTACTAGATCTAAAATGTATCAGCATGGTGCTAAAATAGGCTAGATATTTTGATCTTTTGCGAACTTAATATAATGACTTAGCTATCAAAAGAGTTGCAGT
>NW_006441955.1:36929090-36931596 GCF_000325575.1 Pteropus alecto | reverse complement strand
AGGAAAAGTAAATAAGTATATTTCTTGAGGATAAGGAAAATTGTGGATGTTAAAGGTTATAAAAGAGATATCTGTTACCTTAGTGACTTAATTTAGACTCATATAAATTAGTTTTGTGTATTTGAAACCTGCAGTTACCTGTTTTGGCATCACTTCCTAAAGTAATATAACATTTAATCTCCAGTAGGATATTGATGTATAACTAGCTAATACTATCTATAATTTTATCATAATTTAAGAATAGATTTATCCTTAATGCAAATAATGCTGACACACTGACCTCATACAGCAAGTTTTCTTTGAAGCTTTTATAGGGGCATTTTCTAAGAATGTAATGCCACCTACGTAACGCCCTTTCCATCTCTATAAAGGACATATTAATAACATGTAAATTTTCTAATTCTGAAAACATTATACCGTGCTATTTTAGAAGTATCTTATTGGTTTGGTGGTGATTTTTACTCATCACTAAAATGTTTGATAAATGTGTGCCTTGTGAGAGATCTCTAAATTAGATGCTTATTTTGATGTTACATAATATAGGAATGATTGCAAAGTCTAAAGATTTTTCAAAATACACTATCGTATGTTATAATTTTTGTCATTTTATAAGTCTTACATAGTAATCTATTTCTGTTGCAAGGACCCAATTCCCTTGGAACATATAAGAAAACGTTGATGTCAAAGGCAGCTCTCACCCACAAGTTTCACAAACTGAGATCCCCCACAAAATGTAGGGATTGTGAAGGCATTGTAGTATTCCAAGGTGTTGAATGTGAAGAGGTAAGATCTTTTTGGAATTACATTATCCCCTTTATGCTTTTGCTTTACTTTTTTGTTATTAATTTTACTGACTAGGCTGTTTTGCAAATATAATTTTAATAAATTGAACCACAATGTACCTTCCATAATATTATATTTTATTTTGCTATTAAATGTATTTTAAATACCACAAATAATACCTTCTAAACGCATTTTCATTGTGTTACACTACCTATAGTTTGTTGTGAATAGTTTTAAGGTAAGTTAACCAGTTTTAAACTATCATTTTCTTGCAGTGTCTCCTTGTTTGTCACCGAAAGTGTTTGGAAAATTTAGTCATCATTTGTGGTCATCAGAAACTTCTGGGGAAAATACACTTATTTGGAGCAGAATTCACACAAGTTGCAAAAAAGGAACCAGATGGCATCCCTTTTATACTCAAAATATGTGCTACAGAGATTGAAAACAGAGCCTTGTGTCTACAGGTATGTTGTAACTCTTAAAATAAAAATTTTTAAACAAATGCCTGTGTGATTTGTTCTCATGATAAGGAGACTTTAAAAGAAAACAGTGCTTATCTACGGCCATGCCACCCTGAACAAGACCTATCCTGTCTGATCTTGGAAGCTAAGCAGGGTCAGGCCTGGTTAGTACTTGGATGGGCGAGCACATAGGAAAACCACGTACTGTAGGCTTAAAAAAATAAATAAAAAATTTTAAAAATACGGGATTGTAAACTGACAAGGTCCTTGCAATCTGTGAGGTCAACCAAGAGTTGCCTCGCCTAAAAAAAAAAGAAAAGATAGGAAAAGAAAGCAGTGCTTTTAATTTTTAAGAAGTAACTGATTTTATTCAGATTTATTTGGAAAATATTACCTTATTTGGCCCAAGTTTTTTTCTAAAATATTAATAAACATTGAAACAGACACATCAGATATTTAGATGTCCACATTTAGCCATTTGTACTAAAGCAGAATTTTAAAAAAATTTTCCCCTTTCTTCTCAAGGGAATTTATCGTGTATGTGGAAACAAAATAAAAACTGAAAAACTTTGTCAAGCTTTGGAAAATGGAATGCACTTGGTAGACATTTCAGAGTTTAGTTCGCATGACATCTGTGACGTCTTGAAATTATACCTTCGACAGGTAAAGTTTTTACCTTTGAAAACTACCATTAAATAGAAAAGGGCAAAAATATGTTTTGTATTTTGCTGATAACATTTGCTACACGTATATTTTCATCAACATAGACCATATTAATATCTTTTACTTACTGTATAAATCAAACTATATATAAATATATGTACAGTGTACAGACCAATAATAATACAAACAAACACTTTTCATCACCTAGCTTAACAAAATAGAACTTTACCTTACTTTTTAGAAGAGCTTTGTGTGCCCCTGTCTAGTTGTAGCCTGCAACTCTACCCCAGAGGTCTTTCCTAACCATGTTAATTACTCCCTCTCTTCTCTTAAAAGTTTTAATACCTGTCGTGTATTCCTAAACAGTGTATCATTAAGTTTTAGAAAACTGAATAGGAAGCATAAATCTAGCTATATGAAGAAAGGCTATTATTCAAAATATTACATAAAAGATACAGTAAGTAGAACAATGTCTAGGTCATAGTCCACCTTTACTTTCACTGATATTTTCAAATAGCTTTTGTGGGAAGTCAGTGGGCAAGGTCCTGAATGCATCCTGGAAATTCACCATATTTGGAGCATGAGGCAGGACTGCCCTA
>NW_006441955.1:36925058-36929050 GCF_000325575.1 Pteropus alecto | reverse complement strand
CGGGGAGTGGGCTTCTCTATGTTTTCTCTTTCCATGCTCACTGTCATACCTGTAGGTTTCAAGATTAGGTCCAAGGAAAACACTTCTGTGGGATGAAATAAGTGGCCTCAGAGGCTTCAGGCAGCAGCTTATGGAGCAGTTCAGGAACAGTCAGCACACTGTCATGCTGAGCTAAGAATAAAAAGTGATCTGGGCTCAGCTGCCTTCTGTCCTCTGGTGAAGAAGAGACTGTTACAGAGAGCATAGTGACAATGAT
Source organism: Pteropus alecto (assembly GCF_000325575.1). NCBI lineage: Eukaryota > Metazoa > Chordata > Mammalia > Chiroptera > Pteropodidae > Pteropus > Pteropus alecto. The sequence goes on along the minus strand of NW_006441955.1, from coordinate 36,928,794 downwards.
TCTTAATACGTGGATCTCGGGAGTTCTTTTCTCCCTCTGGGTCCTTTTTAACATGGCACATAGCTGTCATCCTGGGGTCACTCTTCTCCAGCGTCTTCTGTTTTGTGAGGGAATACCTGTCTTCCTGCGTTGGTTTATTCTCCTGTTTTGGTCATGCTCATCTTTTGAGCAATGTGGAATAAAAGTATTTGAAACTTATTTATCTGTGTTTATTCTACTTTCTTGAATGGGAGTGGAAGAGTGAATGGTAGGGAAGGTTACAGTATTCTAGGCTGGAAATTATTTTTCTTCAGAATTTTGCAAGTATTTTTTCTATTCTCTTTGAAGCCTGAGATCCTTCTCATTCCTGATTCTTTGTATGTATTTTCTCTCTGAAAGCTTGTAGAATCTTCTTTTTCTCCCCATTACCCTAAAATTTAACATGATATGCCTTGATGTGGGTATAGTTTCATCTGCTATTTCAAGTACTGCATGAGCTCTATCATTCTGGATACCTGTCCTTTAGTTCTTTAAACGTTCACTTCACTGCTCATTTCCTCCACTCTGTTTTCTTCCTAGAACTTATATTTGGATACTGAGAACTTGTACTGGTTCTGTAGTTCTTTCTCTTTTATTCATTTTTTTTTCTTTTAACACTTTCTAAGAGATTTTCTCAGCTTCTCTTCCACCCCTACTGTAAACTGTTTCATTTCTGAGGTCATGTTTTAATTTCTAAGAACTCTGGTTCTCTTTTCCTTTTATAGCATTCTTTCTTTTTTTAGTGAGTGCAGTATCTTATCTACCTGAGGATATTCGTAACTTTTTTTAAAAGGGTTCTTTTCTCTGCTTAGCTTCTAGTCCTATCTAATAGAAATATAATGTGAACCCCATATATAATGTTAAATTTTCTAGCACCCGTGTAAAGAGAAGAAATGGATAAAGTTCATTTTAATATTTTATTTAATATACTGAAATTATCTGAACATCTAATCAATATTTAATTATTAATGAAATATTTTACTTTTTGGTTATTGTTGTCATGGAATCTTTAAAATCTGGTATTTTTCATTTAAAGCACATGTCACTTTCAACCAGCCACATATCCAGTGCTTGGGTAGCTGTGTGTGGCTAGTGGTCACCATATTGACAGCACAGTTCTAGACCTTCAAGTTGGTTCTTTTCCTATATCTTTTGATTTGTCTTCTGTAGTTGTTTGCTTAAAATGAAAGAGTTGGGAATTAAATTGTCTTTGGAAGTTCTTGAATACATGAAATCTTCGAAGACTTTGAACTTTACTATAGTGTGATCTAGGTGGGCTGTTTAAGAAACACCTGATGTCTGCATCTCTAGGTCTCTTTTCTTGGGCTGGTCTGATAGCCCAGTATGCATGCTAAATGCAGAGATCCTAGAGCCTTCTTACTCCACTTGGCTCCCAGAGTTCTGGCACCACACCTCTAGGCAGTGAAAGACCTTTCTCTGGGGTATCAGGTAGCTGTCCACCCATTTCTTGTGCTTGTCATTGCTCATCCAGAGAATCGTCAGTTTAACACTGCCCGTAAGAGGAATCCTCAGGCTTCAGGGGAAGAGGCTGCTCAGGAGCAAGGAGTAGAAACAAGGATCTAGAGATCTAATGCTTCTTGGGTAGCCTATCTTCCCCTAGGATTCAGAGGACCTTGTGCTGACAGCCCCCAAGTCTCCTTAGGATCCTGTAAGCCATACTGTGTCTCAGTTTGGAATTGCACCTTTCTCAGGCCTGCTAAGTCAGCAGTTGGTCATCTGCTCTTCAGCTTGTGAAATGTTGCTTTTGTCTCCATTCCTATTCTGTTGGTTCTATGTTCTTAACTGTATTTCATGGAGTTGCAGAAGAAAAGAAATTAGGTACAAATGTTAGACCTGTCATGTTAGCCCAGGAAACTATTGATATCTCTTTAATCACATTGCACAGGATTCTCAGCTGAGAAATGGAATCAGAGTACCTTTGATTGGCTGTAACCTCACAGTGAACCATCCTTTATCTCTTCTAGCCAGTCAGGAAAAGGAAATGAATGGGGCCAATACTTTCAGTTCTCATTCTGTGTCAGGAATACTATGGGACCAAGACTTTAGTGTGGGAAGACATGCTTGATTCTATAGTATTAGAGAATAGCCTTCATTTTACTCAGGTACCATGTGGGAAATCTGAAGCTCCAGGAGGCTAAGTTACCTTCTTCAGATCTCAGAGTGGTAGAGGCAGGAATTGATCTCACAGCGTCTCCTCTCTGGGACCAGCAGGGGAAACTGAATAAGCAGATAGTCTAGGACTTCAGCCAGCCAGAGGTGTGCTCTTCTCTACCACTGAGCAGTATAAATATTGAAATAAGTTATGCCAGTTAGATCAAGGTGGCATACTCTTTGATAGTTTGAGGAACTTTTTCTGTTGACTTATGCCAATTCAAGTTGTTTTTAAAAATTAAGTAAATAAAATGTTGACAGTTTCCTTCTTATAAGCCATATTCTGTAATGCTGCTTCAGTCTGATATAAGTAAAACACAAGGACCCTAAAGCATTTTGTTCTATTTCCCTTATACCAATAAAATTTGGAACATAAGCTTTTTCTAATTAATTTGACTTATTTTGTGTATCATCCTGGGTTTTGTTCAGTAAAACAGTTGAAGATCATGCTCAGTTTGAGGCAGTTATGAATGTAAGATTTAGAATTTTACTGATTATCAGTCAACTCATTTTTACAATAGATATGATTTATGGTGATTATGTTACATTGTTTTTATAGATCACATCTGTAGCAAAGATATGTACATTTCTAAACATGGATTGACCTAAGTCTTGTTCATCTAAGGGGACGTGCCAAACCATTCAGTAGCTATTTAGTAGATATCAACAGGAGAAAAAAGGACAGAGGGATATTTCTAATGTAATTTTATTTCTTTAGCTTCCAGAACCATTTATTTTATTCCGATTGTACAAGGAATTTATAGACCTTGCCAAAGAGATCCGACGAGTAAATGAAGAACAAGAGACAAAAAAGGATACTCCAGAGGACAAAAAATGGCCGAGTACGTGTATAGAAATAAACCGAATTCTTATAAAAAGCAAAGACCTTCTAAGACAATTGCCAGCATCAAATTTTAACAGTCTTCATTACCTCATAGTACATCTTAAGCGGTAAGAACTTCTTATAAGACAAGCATCCATTAGTGGATGGATAACTGATCGGTTTAACTGTTTTTGTTTTTTAAAAAATTGTGGTAAAATACACATCACAGATTTACCATCTTAATCATTTTAAAGTGTATAGCTCGAGTATTTACAGTGTTGTGCTATTGTTTTTAAAATGAGCATTTCATTTCTAACGTGTGTTAGGGAAAGGGAGCCATTGAACATATGTTCATGCAGCCAACGTCTTTCCCTCAGATGCCCCTTGTGTGCCAGGCTCTGGCTGGTGAAACAAGAATGAAAACATAAGGTTTCTGTCATCTGTTGTGTTTGTCAGCTTAGGGGTAGACCTGCAAACATGTACAGTGCAGCATCATGCTAATTCTAATGGAGCTCTGCATAGCATGCACGGGAAAAAGGGGAAGGGGAACCATGAATCAGAGGAGGTAGTCCTGAGCCAAACTTGAAGAACTAAATAGTAGTTTGGTGGCAGAGAACGTGCAGAAGAACATTCAGGGCAGCAGTAACAGATACAGAGACATAAGAATCATTTTGCATTAGGGAAGTACAGATAATTTGGCTAGGCTAAGATATCAAGCAGTAG
>NW_006441955.1:36918602-36925029 GCF_000325575.1 Pteropus alecto | reverse complement strand
AGTGGCCTGGTAAATAAAGTCTTACATACTTGGCAGATAAGTTGACTATCTTCCTTCTGTACCCACTAAGGAATTTTGAGCCAGGTATTTAACATACTCAGATTTGCCTGTTAGATCTTTCTGGCAGCAGTATATGGAATGGTTTGAAGGAGAAGCCTTTACTGTATGTTAGATCTCCATGAATAGTCATAGAATTAAAATGTGTTGAGAGCTTGAAGTAAGCCAGAGCAGAGGGAGTGGCAATAGAACCGAAAGAGAGATCTTTAGACTGGAGAATCAACTAGGTCAGCAGACTAGCCGTGGGCCATCAGAATTTGACAATGATGCTTAAGTTTCCAGCACAGGGACCTGCAGCTTTTAGGGGTATTTTTAATTTCTGCTGGTAAAACTCTGGTAGTTCCTTCCATTTACTTTTCATCCTGATACTGTGAAACCTAACTTGGTATGTGGTCAATATTTTATCAAATAAATATATCCTTTTCTTAGACTTCTGCAGCCCATTTTTCTTTCACCCTTCCCAACCTGTAGTAAACTACCATTAGGAAAATCTTAACAGGCAAATCCCATATAGCTGTATGTATTCTACTCTGCAGGGTCGTAGATCATGCAGAAGAAAACAAGATGAACTCCAAAAACTTGGGAGTGATATTTGGACCAAGCCTCATTAGGCCGAGGCCCACAACTGCTCCGATCACCATCTCCTTTCTTGCGGAATACTCCAATCAAGCGCGGTTGGTTGAGTTCCTCATTACTTACTCCCAGAAGATCTTTGATGGGTCTCTACAGCCACAAGATGCAGTCGTGTGTAGTACAGGTGGTGTTGCACCTCAGGCTGATCAAGGCCGTCTTCCAAAGCCTCTGTTATCACCAGAAGGAAGAGACCCAGAACATTCCATGAAGTCACTGTTTTTCTCTTCAAAGGAAGTGAGTTTTGACCTTTATGGAATTGTGTTGGAACTTTATAATGTTTATGTTAAGGTAAAAATCTTTGAATTGTTTTATTTTGAGATGTGTTGCTTCTTAAAGTTTAAAAATTCTTTTCCATCAATAGGATATCCATAAAGCAGATAGTGAAAGCAAAATTTTTGAACCAGCTACACCATTTGAGGAATCAGAACGAAAGCAGAATACATTAGAAAAATGTGATGCATGTCTCATTGGTGAGTGGCCATGTAAAATACATGTTTGCTGACTTAAAACTGTGTCAATAAACCATGATTAAAAGCCGGGGTGAGTGCAGCTGAGAGAAGTCAGAGAAAGAAGCTTCTTTAGTAAATGGATCTTTACTAGCCATTAAGAAAGTTGCCTTTTAGTGTACCTCGCATTTAAATGTTATTCTCTGTAACAGTCTTTCTTATAAAAAGACATCTTGGAGTTCATGGATTTTTTTTGGTGCTCTTTCTAAAAATTTTTTGTCTTCATTTTTGCCATAAATTAAAGTTGTGGCAGAAATGTGTTGAGTAGTATGATAGTTCATTAGCATCTCTGTTACTGTAGATCATTGTATTGGTCTAACTGCTTATAAGGAGTCAACTAGACTCCTAAAATTAAAAAAATTAGACTCCTAAAACTCTTAAATTTTTTTTCAAATTATTTTACCTAACACCTGCCTTTTACACATTAAACACACATATGTGTATGTCTTTATTTCCTTGACTGCAGTCATTTTATTCACTATATGATCATTTTAGTTGCAGTGACTTGTAGCTATCAAACTGGTGGAAAGGCTTCCATTTATTACTATAATTTTATACATTCCTAGAGCTAAATTCCAATTTTTTTAAATTTGATGCATAATTAAGTAGCCTGACTGAATCTAAAAAGAAAAAAGTAAGGGAGCTAACATTCATTAAGTAAGTATCCACCTGCTCTGTGCTAAGCACTGTGCTTATTGTGTGATTCTGTTCATTAGATTTGATCTTCATAACAGTTCTGTGCTATAAAGTAGGTAGTATTAGCCCTGTTCAATCTGTTGCCTAATAGTCTGAGAGGGGTGAAATCATGCCAAAAGTCATGCCCCTAATAAATTGTTCAGTCAGTATTTGAACCTACATTTCTGCTTATTTTCACTACCCCATGATCTAGGGCTCCCAATTAGAATTGTTTTAATAATAAATGTTATTTTTGAGTGCTTATTATATACCAAAGAATTCTAAGCACTTTTCATAATTAGGTCATTTAGGCCATACATCAACACAGATACAATTATGATTCCCTTTTGACAGATGAAGACACAAGGGACAGCGAGATTGCCTTGCCCAGTTCAGAAATGGTAGAGCTGAGCTTAACGGAGCAACTGGGCTTCAGAGTCTGCACTCTATTCATTAGGCTATAAGTTTTTCCCTCAGAACTGAAGAATATACTTTGGTGGGTGAATACAGCCCTACCACTTCGAGTCAGGTGCCTTAGAGTGGTCTGTACATGTGGGGAAGGACCTGGGAAAATAAAACAAGAGAGTGTTGCTTTGGAAGCCCAGAGAAGAGAGGTCAGCAGTCTAAGGTAAGGAGGAAGGTGAGATGAGATGACCCCTGGCAGTGATTCTGATGGGCACCTGGCTCCTGTCAGCAGAATGCTGGCCAAAAGAGGAGTGTGAGCAGAGGGCTGGAATTTTCCAGAAATAGGAATTTTTTAGGGGAGATGCAGCAAAAAGGTACAGGGTTTAAAGGAGTTCAAGGTTCTATTGAGAAAATATGGGCCATGAGTTCAGACTTGATAGGAAAGAGAAGAAAGTAAGTCTGGGTGTAAATAGTAAATGGGGTGAATGGGCATTTTTTCTTAGACGTATTCAACCCTAGTTGGACAGGATGAATGTTACAGTCCATTTATTTATTGACCATATGTGAAGGGCATCTAAGACATTTCACATGATACATTCTCACTGTGGGTTAGGTAACTGAAAAGCAGATTAGGTGAGTTGGCAAAAGCCTTGGGATTCAAGTGCATGGCTACATTTTGTTGATGGGTAAATTGGTGTAACTTTTCTGAGGTTAATTTACCATTGTCTGCCTATTGAAATCATGATAACCTTTTGACCCAGCAAATACTTGTTCATGCATCACACATAAAAAGTTACTTCAGCATATGTTTTCTTTTTTAGTTTTTTTGAAACTGCAGTGAATTTTGTTGCTAGTTATTATATTGATTTAAATAAATATAGAATTCTAACATTTTTATTCAGGATTCACCTTTAAATCCCTCTGCATAGATAACTGAGAATAACTTGGAAAAAATATGTAAGGCCCTTGTTTTGAGAGCATGTTCATTCAAACTCCTGTTAGCCATGTGCCATGAAGTTTGGTTTTTAAATAAATCTCTTTTTACAGACAACAGAGTCCATTTGCCTGTAGATCCAGAGCTTGAATCAACATCACAAAAGATAGAAGATGTTTGTAAATCCTCCAAGCCACTTACTCTGAAATCCGGAAGGGAGACAAACAGTGTTGTTGAGCGATATACCCCAAGGACCAAGATTAGACCTGCAAGTTTGCCTGTAGATAGACTGTTGCTTCTTGCAAGCCCTCCTCATGAGAGAAATGGCAGAAATTTGGGGAATGTAAATTCAGACAAGTTTTTCAAGAGTCCTACCTTTGAAGGCGTTAATAGAAAAGACACCCCTACTGTTTGTTGCAAATTTGATGGCTTTGATCAGCAAACTCTACAAAAAACTCCAGAAAAACAGTATGAACAAAATGACCTAACTGCAAAGACCACGATTGTGCCCAGTGCACTCCAAGAAGGAGGAGTGATGACGGCCATCAAGATTGGTGGGGACCAGCTACTCAGTGCCACCCAGCCCAGTAAGCCATACACAGAACCAGCAAGACAGGTGTCAGAGAGACGGTCCTCTGACTCATGCCCTGCTGCTCCTGTCAGAGCACCCAGAACACTGCAGCCCCAGCACTGGACAACGTTTTATAAACCACGGGTTCCCGCTGGTAGTATGAGAGGGGTTGAAGAGAAACCAGCACCCTCCCCAGCAGTGCCTCCTAGCACAGATCATGCTCCTCAGGGGCATGTGCTGAAATCAATTCCAGACTCAGAAAATGCACCAGTTTGTCTCATGCAGCCAATTAGTAGTAAGCCCAAAGAGAACTCTGAGGAGCGTGACTTGCCTGTTGTGCATCCAACATGTCAGAGACCGAGGCTTAAACGAATGCAACAATTTGAAGACCTCGAAGATGAAGTCCCACAGTTTGTGTAGGGTTGTCAAAATTCAGCTTTTCTTTTTTAGTCATTTTGTTTTGTGGTATTGTGTTTGTTTTGTGGAAGAATTTTTGACAGGGCCCCTTTTGTGTAGGAAAGCCAGATTGTGGAGTTTGCTTTTTGTCATTGTATTGTGCTGGTTATATTGAGTAGTGGAATGTTTTGATAGGGCCACATCTGTGCCTCACTGGAATTATCTATTTCTGAAGTTGTGAATAAGTAGGTGGACTCGTATTTTTTAAAAGTTCATTGATTTTCCCCATAAAATGGTCCATTTAAATGCATCCCTAATATATGATTTAGTTCTCAATAGGTGCAATTGGGAAAAATCAGCTTTATTTTTTTGACGTGAAACTATGCTTATTTATAAAAGGAATGTTTCTGAATGCAAGTGCCTGAAAGATCTTTGTTTAGTATGTGTTTTTTTCACACAATTTTATAGTGCATCTTTGACCATTGTGCTTTTATGGTATGTATGTAACCTTTTATTTTTTAATTGGCAATTAACTTTTTAATATTTACATAATGGCCAGAAGGCTTGCAAATATGTAGTTAATTGCATATTAATTAATTGCCATATTTTACATGTGGTAGTCAGTTAAATCATACCCCCCAAAAATGCACTTAAACCTGTTTCTAAATTATATAGTTCAGTTTTATCTTGTTTGGCTTTTGATGGTTTTAATACATTTAATAGTTTTTCACCTCTTGGCTTTGTTCTACATAAACTTTTGTTCAACAGTTCTGAAACTTTTGGTATTTCATATAATGGTCCAAAAAATGTTTTAAAATTCAATGCATTTCCTCTTGATATTGTCTGGGTTTTTCTTAAAAAAAAAAAAAACAAAAAACATTTCTTTCATATGAGGTGTTTTTACTTATGAGCAATTTTATATACTTTTTCTACCTGGACTTTTAACCATTGACAATGTATATTTCATCTGAATGGCACAAAGATTTATTTAAATTGATTCAAAGTATAGTTCAATAAGCCTCATTGTTTGGAATTTGAGAGGAGGTGTAGATGATTGGACATATTTCATTTATAAAATTCCCAGTTTTTAGAACTAGTGCAGTTCTGTTAGTTTCTGGGTTTTGTCATTTTGCCTAAAATAGGATGTAAAAGGGACAAAAAATAAAATAGCCTCTTTTTATATGCGTGAATTCTATTTGTAGTGAATGTTTTTGTATGACCATGTTATCCTTGATAAAAATTATATATATATTAACCTGTTAAATTATTTCCAGTTCTTGTGGCTTCTCTGAAATTGTTGCCTCTTAGGGTATGAAAATTACGGTTTATTAACTATTGGCTTAACACTCGGCTCATACATTCCCTTGACCACTACAACATGGAATACATTTCATGGGAAGTTAGTTCTATATGACATTAAGGACTAGGGAGATATAAATAACCCTTTTGTGCTAGAGCCTTGATTTTAGTCCTCATTGTACAAAATATAAAAGAATTGTATTGCTAGAAAAACCTAAAAAGAAAAGAAGAGCCAACATATATTGAGCCCTCTCTATGAACCATGAACTCTGTTAGGTTCCTACATAAATTATTTCTAGTTCACAGCAGCCCGTAATGGGTAGGTAAGTATTTTATTATTTCTGTGTTACAGATAAGGAAACTGAGGCTTAGTTAAATGATTTGTTCTAGGTTCCACAGGTGTAACAGTTGAGGTCAGGTCTCAAATACAGGGTCATCAGCTTCTGCTGGTCAGTGCAGTTAATTACCGTGTAATATCAGAGTAATATCAAGTAGTGTTTAATAATAGAAAATTCACCTTTAAAAATTTTTTATTGTAAAATATACATAACAAAATTTGCCAGTTTAACCATTTTTAAGTGTGTGGTTCAGTGGCATTAAGTACATTCCCGTTGTTCATTCACACTAACCATCTCCAGAATTTTCTCATCATCCCATACTGAAAATTAGAAAATGTACTTTTAAACGTCTTCAGTTTTATTTTACTGTATTAAGATAACCCAGTGAAAGAATATGTCATACAATCAACTGCCCTCTTTGTCTCCCCTCCCTCTTAAACCTCACAAGTGAGAGCTTAAGCTGCCAGTGCATAGATGGAACAAGTATCTCCTGAGAAGGTGATGCTATTTCTAGAGTACCCACAGTACACACTGTGCCCTGATACCCAGTCACGTGGCAGTCATTCACTAGGAAGTTGTTTTACGATGCATGGAAAAAATGTGAGCCAAGGGA
>NW_006441955.1:36888174-36918581 GCF_000325575.1 Pteropus alecto | reverse complement strand
GAAGTCCTTTTAGAGCTGCCAGACCACCAGGAAGCCTCACGGAAATCATGTTCAAGTCCCCAAGAAGTCAGTTGTGAAGGGTCAATCGAAACTTCCCTACATAGGCTTGTTTTACATGCCGAGAACTTAATTGGAATCTATGAGTTTTTAAAATTACTTTGAGTGCGTCGTAGGCAGTGTATTTCTTTTGATACAGAGGTGAAGATATGATCCCTATGAGGGACTTGTTGCCTAGAGAGAGATCTCAGAGGCAAACAGAATCATACCTCGCTTCCTTGGGTGATTTAATTTAAATACGGTACTATGTCTACACTACTCCAACTAACATTGTGTTACTGTTTTCGTACAACTATAAAAATCTCTTTAAAATGGCAACCATTTGTATATTTTTTTGACAAGTTATAGTCAATGTAATTTTCTAGATTTATCTTTTCCAGAGGAAGGAAGTTTTGATGTGTTGATATGATTATATATGTAGACAATTCATTCACATCTACAGTTTAGCAAAGTTGCTGCATTCACAATCAATATGCAAAAGTCAATTGTATTCCTTTATATCAGCAACTAACAGAAAATGAAAGTTTTTAGAAAGATCTCTTAAATAATAGCATAAAATTTTTGCAATACTTAATAAATCTAACAAAATATGTGCAAGATCTTCATGGAGAAAATTTTAAACTATATCAAGAGATATTTAAGGAAATAAATGGAGTGCTCCATGATGTACATGGATTGAAAGTCTCAATACTATAAAGACGTTCATTTACTTTATGTATAAATTCAGTGTAGTCTCATCCAATGTAACTTTTGAACCATTTGAGAGTAAGTTGCAGATAGTATGCTCCATTACCTCTAAATGCTTTAGTGATATTTCCTTAAAACAAGAACACTCCTACTTAACCATAGTATGACCACCAAAATCAGGAGATTAACAATGACACATGATACCTAATCCGCAGACCACATTCAGATTCACAGATTACCCCAATAATGTTTCTCTCTGTTCTAGCATCCCAGTTCAGGACTATACGGTGCATCTAGTGGTCCTCTCTTCTTCAGTCTGGAGCAATTTTTCAGTCTTTTCTTTCATGACCTTGACATGAAGAGTACAAGCCAAGTATTTTGTAGAATGTTTCTCAGTTTGGGTTTATCTAATGTTTCCTCATAGTTAGAGTCAGGATAGACATTTTTGTCAGATATATCACAGGAAAGATGTTGTATTCTCACTGTATCACACCAGGAGGTATACAATGTCATATTGTCTCATTCCTAGTGATGTTAACTTTGATCCCTTGGTTAGGATAATATCAGGTTTCTCCACTGTAAAGTTAATAAAAAGAACTTTGTGGGGGAGATTCTTTGAGACCATGTAAATATCCCGTTTGTCATCAAATAGTCTCCAGTTAGTTTGAGTCCATTAACACTTAATACTATTCTGGTTGCCAAATAGTGAGTCCATCGTTACTTATGCTTTGATTGATATTCTACAGTAAGGAAGAGCTGACTTTTCTCCATTTATTCATATCTTTATTCATTTATATCATTATGGCCTCATGGATTCCTACTTTATTCAGTAAGTTATAATATATTACTGTCATTTATTTTGATACTGAACTTTTTCCATATTTGGTCTACGGGAATCTCTTCAAGCTCACTTTTATGTCCTTTTGACTTTTTGAGCTCTTTTTTTTTGGCACATCAAGGTGTTCCAAGCTTATCTGGGACTTTTCCCTGCCCCAGCCATTTTTCTAAGGAGCCCTGGTTCTTTAAAAGGAAAATGGTATATGGAAAACGAGCTGAGAAGAGCTCGTTGCTATTTATAAGTCATTGGTTTTAAGCCCTATTGGTACACAGATCAAAGAAATACATGTGTGAATACACAGATGTTTATATGTTCTTCTGTGTACATACATATTGAAAACCTTGAGTTCACACTGATACTTTCAATGCTAGTTCAATACTTCAAGATTTAATCTAGTCTTTACATACTTGTAACTCCTTTCTTTCATAGTGAGAAACCTGGCTCCCATGATCCTAAATACATTATCTGCTCACTCTTCCTTTATATTCCCACCTCCTGACAATGCCAGCTGTTGTGTTGGCCCACATAGCCCCAAATATGCCAAATAAGTGCTCAGCTATTGCTGCACTGGTCCTGATTCCTAAAATGGCAGTTGAAACGCTACCAACGAAGACCACATCAGCTGAACCCTTAATCCCAGTGATTTAAGTCCTAACCAAGTCATTTAAATCCTAGGCCCTGGTCGTATGGCTAAATCCTTGACCCCAATAGGAAGGGGAAGGAAGGGACAAATTTATGATCTTTGAATAATGAGCAGCTATTAAATACTTGTTTATTGAATTTACTAGGAAAAAGTTTTAAATGGTTATACACATAAGAAATGTTTAAACAATTGGATATATTTATGAGATTATACAAACTTGTACATTATTTGCCATCCCTTCTTTTTTGTCTCAGCTCTAATACTTGCATATATTTTTAGATAGTAGTAGCATTTCCTATAATAACTACATTACATATTATGCTGTTTTTTAATGTCTTTAAAATCAACCAGTTTAATTATTCTGCATATATAAGATTAGCATACTTTCCAGAAAATAGACTCATTTTTATGTTTCTGCATACATAAAATTAGCATACTTTTCAGAAAGTAAAGAAACTAATTACCCATGTTTCTGAGTTAAAGTTGTATTTGGGTGTGTTGTTGGCTTTTAAGTAAATAAACAAAAGCCTTACATCACAAGAAAACCTGTCTCAGTTTGTCAAGTGTGGCCCTGCCCACTTGTCACAGGATATTTTAAATCTTCCTTCTAATGAAAGAATTGGAAAGAAAAGATTGTGTAACAGTGTGAATAGACCGTGATCTTTCATTATCTAGGGAGTGCTAATAAGGGAATGTGACTCCAAAATTTAAAAATCAAGAGATAGACTAAGTATGATAAGATTTTATTTACAATTGTTGGCATATGACAGTTGCTGTCTGCCAAATTAATTACCTGTTCTCATTTCATTTTACATCAGAAATTCGCTATTTAGGATCTACTTCCAACAAAATCAAAACTTTCCTATATCCAACTATTTTCTTCACAGTTACCAGTCAGATCAGAATGTGTCGTGATTCAACTCAGGGCAAAGAAGTGAATCTATGAATTCTCCACATATAAATGCAGATACATATTTAATAATTCAGATTCAGTTAGAGTTTTGAATGATTTTTGTTTTAAATTTGATCATAAATGCAGAACTGTGTAAATGTATATGTATCATTTAAAGAATAAATGATAAGGGGGTTGCTCCCAACCCCCTTAATACAATGTAAGAAGCCACCAGAGCACCCCTTCCTGATCACATGCCTGCCTCTCTCAGCACCAGCTGTAACCACTACCTTGAATTGTATGTTAATCATTCCTTGGCTTTTTAAATACTGTGAAATATTCCTGTGGTAAATATACTACAATTTATTACTCAACCCACTGTTGACAGACATTTTGGTTGCTTCCAGTTTTTTGTGTTTTTTTTTTGTCACTATGAATAATGCTGCATTGAAAACTTAATTCTTACTTTCTTTCCTTCATTTTTTTCTTTTTAAAACAGACCTGCTTTGTGATTGTCATCTCATTTAATCTTTACCAAGTCAGGTATTTTTAACTGCTTTTTTCAGATGAGCAAGTAGACTTCAAAGAGATTGAATAACTTATTATAAGTTATGTAGTTAAAAGATGCTAGGACTTGAACCCACATGTCTTTACTATAAATTTTGTCTTTAAATTCTGTTTATAAAGTCTGTCTAAATTATTTTATCTTTACTTTTTTTAAGATGGGCTGTCATAAATCATATACTTTAAGGCTACATGTTTTTTCCAGTTGCTGGGATACTGACATTTAGGGTTATCATATCCCAACTCCAAGGTCATTTTTAGTGTGTGTGTATTAAAGCTTATTTTAATACTGTTGCATCTAACTGTTGCATCTAAAACTGCCAAAGTTTTTCTGGGTTACAGTCAGTTTTATAGGTTAAACTTTGCTAATAATGAGAGGACAACAGAGCAGTTGACAGAATAAATAAGTTTACACACTCTACCCTAGAACAGTTGGGAAAACGAAGCTGTAATTGTGAGTTGTTGAAGATTTTAAGCATAGAGAGAATAAGGTTTGTATAGAGAGATCTCTTAGCTTCTACTCATAATGAGAAAAATAGGCAGTAATCCAGGTGAGAAATAGGCCCTAAATTAAGCCACTGTCTCTGGAGATGATGACCTAAATTCCAGTTTAATTTTAGGAACATAATTGACAGGGATTAGTGACCCATGGTGAATGTGGAGTTGGTGAAAGTTGAGGGTGGAGTTGAGCAGGGTAGAGAAAGGGATGCTTAACCTGGAAACGGGAAGTAATAGCTTTCTTCAAATATCAGATGTGAAAACAAAGAATTAAAGTCAGACATCTTGTTTGCTCCTTTAGGCAGAATGAAGTTCCATGACTGAGAGTTAAACAGAGGCAGATTTTATATTAGTACTCTCTAAAAAAGCAGTTTATGATTAGAACTGTTTTCTAGTGGAATGTATTTTCTTGCGATTTGGTGATCTTTCAAAAACTGGAAGTGTTCAAGATAAAAAAGATATAACCATCTACAAGGATTATTATTAGGGAGGAAATGGGCTAGATGATCTGTAAAGTCTTTTCAAATTCTCATCCTGATACTGTGCCCTTCAATTTAAAGTGATTGAGATGTTTTTAGGTGCTAGAAATCCTAAAATCATTACATTAAGCAATTTCACTGTTTTCGTTTCATCACTGTTATTAATGTCAGCCAAGAAGCATTTAAACCTCATTACCTAGAAAACATCTTTGAAGTGCTGGGGGCGGAAAAACTTGTCAACCCAAAATTCTATAGAGTAAAATTATCCTTCAGAAGCGAAGTGAACTATAGGAGTTTTGACAAACAAAAAAGAGAATAAGTGCACAGCAGGCCCGCATTAATCAAAATTCTGTAGACAGGTCTATAGGCAGATGGAAAATGATTCCAGATGGGAATACAGAAATGCAGGAAAGACTGAAGACCTCTAGAAAGGTGACTACAAATGAATATTAACTGTTACAAAGTAATTGTAATGTGTAGTATAAAATTTATGTAGAGTTAAAATACATGGCAACAGTAATAGAAAAGGCAAAAAAAAATGGAAGTATTATGAAGTTCTGGCATTATGAAGGAAGTGATAAATGTGTTAAATTGAAGATACATGTTGTTAATGTCAAAAAGAATACATTAAAAGGAGAGAAAAACGAAATATTTGAGTAATCTGAAAGACAAGACAGAAGGAAAAAGTAAAACAAAATAAATAGTTGGATAGGAAATATAAAATCATCTACATCAGTAATTGCATTAAATTAAAAAATACTAAATACTCCAAGTAATAAACTAACGTCAGAGTAGGGAAGAAAATGAAACCTAGCTAAATCCTGTTTACAAGAGACACATCTTGTAATGAAGTCACACAAATTACAAGGATGGAAAAAAAACCATACAACTACTAATGAAAAAAATTGATGTAGTTATACTAATATCATATAAAAGTTTTAAGTCAAGAAGCATTACTAGAGATAAAGAAGGATATTCTGTAATAATAAGTCAATCTATAAGGAAGGTTTCACGATTACAAATAACATTGTTTCAAATGCTTAAGGCAAAATAGACAAAGGAAAAACACAAATCCACAATCATAAGCATTATTTTAACATACCTCTGAACAGACAAAAGTGTATTAAAAATATGGATCTGCAGAACAGTTAAATTTGACCTAATTCAGATAGAGAACACTATCAACAATGACAGAATTCATATTTTATTTAAGCCCATATTTAAAATTTACCAAAACTGACAATAACCAGGTCATAAAGCCTCAAAACATTTTAGAGGATTGAAAAAATTTAAAATATGCTCTCTGACCTCAGGGAAATTATGCTAGAAATCAGTAACAAAGATAACTAGAAAATCCTCTAGAATCCAGTACCTGGAAATTAAACAGAACACACTTCTAAACATCCATGGATCAAAGAATAACAACAGACATTAGAAAATATTGTAAACTGACTAATAGTGAAGATGTGCCATATCAAAAATCATGGGCTACAGCTAAAGCAACGCTTAGAGAGAAATTTATAACCTTAACTACATTTACTATAAAAGTAGAAAGGTTAAAATCAATTAAATGTCATCTCAAGAGACAAGAGAATAGTAAATCAAACCCAAAGAATGTAGAAAGAAGGAAACAATAAATATTAAATATCAGTGAAATAGAAAACAAAGCTGAAGAAAAACAGTAAAACTAAAAGCTTGTTCTTTGAAAAGATTAAGAAAATTGATAACCCCCCAAGAAAATCAATAAAAAAAATAACATTAAGAATGAAAAAGAAAATATTATTAGCGATTCTATAAACATTGAAAAGATGTGATGTTGTGATGATTTAATGAACAACTTAAAATCAATTTGAAAATTTGAATAAGAACAAGTTCCTAAAAAATTAAACTGACTAGAAAATCTGGAGAGTTTCCATCTATTAGTGTATATTGAATCCGTTTTTAAAAGGCTTTTTACAAAGAAAATGTAAGGCCTTACTAGTGAATTCTTTTAATCATTTAAGGAAGAACTTACCCTAACTTTATACAAATTTTTCCAATACATGAAAAAAGGAATACTTCCAAATTCTCTAAATTTATCCCTGTCAGATACCAAAATCTGACAAGAATATTATAATATAGAGAAGAGAAACTTATACAAAACGTATTATGTATTACTACCAAGTGAAGTTAGTTTTCTATGTAGGCAAATGTGGTTTAACATTTGAAAAATCAACAAATTTACCATATTGCTTTTTTAAATGGAGAAAAATATACTTATCTTAATAGATGCAAACTGAAAAAAAGATTTGCTGAAATTTAATGGTCATTTATAATAAAAACTCTTAGTAAACTTCCCTAAACTGATAGAGATGTAGTCTACAGCTGACATATTCTGTGGTAAAATATTGGTTTTCTCCATGAGATCAGGAATGACACAATGATACCTACAATCACTACTTCTATTCAACATTGTACTAGAGATTCTAGCCATACAGTAAGGCAAGAAAAAGAAACGAAAGGCATAATGATTGAAATAGAAGAAGTAAGGGTCATGTGTTTGCTGATGATCAATTGTGTACGTAGAAAATACAAATGAACTATTATAATTAGTTGGACAAGTTGAGTGGTATGGTTCATTAGTTGATCAGATATGATGGACATCTAAGGCATTTCACATGATATACTCTCACTGTGGATTGAGTATAACTGAAAAGCTGATTAAATGAGTTGGCAAAATGCTGTGATTCAAGGTCATGCCTATGATTGGTTGACATGAAATTGGTCTAACGTTTCCGAGGTTAATTTACCAATGTCTGCCTCTAGAAATCATAATAACCCTTTGACCCAGCAATTTCTCTTCTATGTATATGTCTTATGGAAATACTTGCTGAAATTTTCATAAAAAGAATTTCACAGAAGCAATTTTTTTTAAAAACTAAGTGTGTTTTGTAGTTATTTATTACATTAATTTTAACACACACACATATATAATTTTATTCAAAGTATGCCTTTAATCCTTTAATATAACTTTAGGGATAGGTATTTCTATCAAGTAAAACAATTTTTTTCTGCTAAGCAGGAAGAAATATTCACTAACTCCTATGTATCTTTTGGACTGAGAATAACTTGTTTAATAAAACTATATAATCTCTTTGTTCTGAAAGTGAGTCTGTCAACTCAAGCTTTTTAATCAAGTGGAACACAAGTTTGATTTAGATATAGAAAGTGACAACCCTTTTCTCTTTTCTTCTTTTCTTTTTTTTTCTTCTTCTTTTTTATTTTTTTTGAATAGCATTATATACCAGCTCTTGACATTATATATCAAGAGCTCAAAACATCACTTCTCCCTCAAAATGAAAAATGTCTGAAAAACTCCTAATCAACTTCCTCTAAACCCTGACTAGATCTTTAACTCTGCCTGTAGACTTCTTGCAAGATCTCCTCATGAGGGAAATGGCAGAAACAAGAAAGGTAAATTAAGACGTTTGGAAGTGTTCTTCTACAGAATCTAGAATATCATTTGCCCATGCTGAAACTATGCAAGGAAGGTTGAATAATTTAGTTTTGTCAGATTATGAACCTAGACCAGTCTGACTTCTAAGCCTGTGGTGGTTCTACTATCCCATGATGTGGTATACATTATAAGAAATGTTGATCAAAATAAAATAGCTAAATATATTGAGATTTTGTTAGGTCAGGTACTGTTCTAAGCACTTTGCATCTCTCTCTTGCTCAACAATCTTTAGTGAACTCTCTATTGATTTATAAGGTTATACATCTATGAACTCAGTCAAACTTGGCTATTAATTAAATGCCCTTCAAGTTTAATTTCTAAAAAATTAATTGACATTCATTCTTTTTCTCAAAAACCATTAGGTTTCTAGCCTTGGACCAAGATGTTCTAAAAGACAAATTAATAAATATCTACATCTTGCTATGCTTCAAATTCTCGAACTTATTTCAGAGCACCAAGAACATCGCAGCCCAAACGTGCAGTGACATCCTATAAGCCTCCTGAGTGACTTCTGAGCAACACACGCATTATACATTTTGTGTTTGGAAACTTACAAAGCACAATAAGCTGATTTAAAAATTCCAAAGCTCCACTAACTTTTTGGCTCCTGTTAAATGGTCTCTTTTAATCTATCTTCAATAAAGTACAATTGTCAAGATGATAAATTCAGTAAGAAGCAATTTCACTTTCTAGGGTGGAACCAAGTGCTTGATTGTAGAAATAATTTTCTGACTGCAATGGTTAAAAAACAAAAGAACTCTCCAGGATAAATTAGGTAGTTCTAAAAAGAGATGACAGGATTTTTTTAACAGTTGTATTCTGTTAAACGTAAGTTTTTATATTCCAAATGACAACTGACAGCTTCATTTTCTAATATTTTTCTGTAATAACCAAAGTCTAGCAAATATATTTGTATTTTTTCATATCAGGATTTTAGGTTTTATCAGTGACAATCATCTAGATTGCACAAAAAAAGATACACTTAAGCCTGTTTCTGAATTGTAGTTTAGTTGAATCTCATTACTTGGATTTTAAAATATGTTGATAGTTTGTCTTTTATCACTTGGTCTTTGACATATGTAAATTTTAAATTTCCGATCAAATTCAAATTTTGCTGATAACTTAAATATTTTCTGTAATACTGAAAAAAGTTCAGAACTGGATTATAGATTTAAAAATATGTATATTCACTTATATATGAATATACATATTTTTGTTTGTTCGTTTTGCTAAAAAGTGAAAAAAGTTCAGAACTGGATTATAGATTTAAAAAAAATGTATATTCACTTATATGTGGCATCTAAAAAGCAAAACAAACAAACAAAATGAAGCAGAAACAAACTCGTGGATGCAGAAAACAAACATGGTTGCCAGAGTGGAGGAGGGTGGGGAATTGGGCGGAAGAGGGGAAGGAATTAACAGGTACAAACTTCCAGTTATAAAATAAGTCACAGGGATATAATGTACAGCAGAGGAAATAGAGTCAATAAAATTATAATAACTATTTATGGTGACAAATAGTTACTAGACTTATCGTGGTGACCAATTTGTAAGGTATATAAATGTTGAATCAGTACGTTGTACAACTGAAACTAATATAATATAAAACTAATAAAAACTAATATAGTATAAAACAATTTAAATGTGCATACAACAAAGCAGAAATATTGGGAGAGGGTTGAACTATTAGTATTTTAAAGCCATCAAACCCTATTTCAAAAATATGGCTTCTTTGAATCTCACAATTTAAAGACCAACTTTATTTTTTCATTGTAAAAAGGAAACATTATAAAACTCAACAACTAGAATACGAATATAAAATAAAACAGTTTTAACCTTTTCACTATTATATAAAATATATAAAACTTTGTTTACATATATCAATTATATGTAAATATATATAATTATATATTGCCATATGTGAATAGTGCACAAAGCCTTAACTAGTACAAAGATCAGACTAATTTAAGCTTATTTCTGAATAGTTGAGTGAGTCATGTTATTTAGAGTATGATATATGTTTAGAGCAGGGGCAGCAAGCTATGTCCCACGGACCATATCTGACCCACCATCTGTTTTTGTAAATAAGTTGTAGTGGAACACAGTCATGCCCAGTCATTTACGTAGTGTCTGTGCCTGCTTTTCTGCTACAATGTTAGAGTTGAGTGGTTGGGACAGAGACCCTGCAGCCTGAAAAACCTAAAATATTTACTATCTGTTCGTTTATAGGAAAAAATTTGCTGACCCCCGGATTTGATGAATAAGTCAGATTGTGAGCTAAATATTTCTCTTGCTATTCCAATAAGTGTCTGTTTTACATACAGAAATTCTCTCTTCCGGGTTTTGACTAATGAATCTAAAATAGAATTTAAGACGAGCCAATATAGCCTAAGGGTCCACATTAGTATCTGCACATTGTATTTATCTATAGTACATGTTTTGTATGACCTTGTTATAGCTGCTAAATATATAGATACATAAACTCAATTTTTGCATCCTATTTCAAGGACTCATCGCTCCTCTGAAATCATGATCTCGAGACTTTATTGAGGTCTGCGAACCA
Organism: Pteropus alecto; assembly: GCF_000325575.1. Classification (NCBI taxonomy): domain Eukaryota; kingdom Metazoa; phylum Chordata; class Mammalia; order Chiroptera; family Pteropodidae; genus Pteropus; species Pteropus alecto. Next base: position 36,907,864 of record NW_006441955.1, on the reverse strand, counting down.
TACTCTTGGTTTGATTTTCAACATTTTGAATCATATTTCTCTTAGCTGTGAGATGAAATACATTTCATGGGAAGTTGTATTATAGTTCTAAATGGCACTAAGAACTAGAGGGAAATGAATAGTTCACCCTGTTTGCCCTGTTTGCCTTGTTTTCGGTCCTCGCTGTGTAAAATATAGAAGAATCATATTACTTATGGAAACCTAAAAAGAAAATAATGAGAGCTAACATTTATGAGCCTTCACTATGTGCCAGGCACTGCTAGGTATTCTACACACATTCTCTTGCCCAAGAGAATCACACAACCAGTAATTGACAGAGCCAGGACTCACACATAGAATTGTCAGATTACAAATCAGGGCTCTTAATCTTACTATTAAATAATAGGTGTCAGTGTTTATGCAGTTTAAAATACCTTCACATATCTTTTAAAATGTCAAGACAACCGACCCAGAGAATATAATGGAATTACCTGGTAAATTGATGTCTTCGTTACCCCTCACTGGCAAACCTCAATGGGAGTATCATACTTTGCTTTCATTCCTTTCTTCTTGGCTAGTCTGCCTCTCATTCCCCAACATTCTCCCAATCTACATACTCTGAGATGAGTTGGGAAATCCTGCCTTTGGGGTCTCTGGCATCTCATCCTACTTATAATACTCAGCATGTAGACACATGACAGCTTCTGAAGGCCATTATACAAGAAAAGATGCTGCTGTTTTTATTATGGAAATCCCTAGTCTGGCAGGTGACTTATTACAAACAGGCAGAGATCTGACTGATGAAAAAGGGTAATAACATGGCGTTTATAAGCCCACTGACTACCAGAAGTCTCCATGGCTGGTGTACTGTGGCGGGCGTGTGAAAGACAGTGTCTGAGGGGTTGCAGAACTCCTCTAAGAAATCTGGCTTTATGATAGGGAGACTCAGTTACAAAGATGGGAGGGCTTTTGATATGTTTCTCATAGTGTACATTTAAGCAATGAATATTTATGGATACAGGGATGGATGTATAAAGTATGTTTCCTGCGATGAATTTTCAAACTAGTGGTCTCAAAAGCGAATGGAGTAAGATCCTCTCTTCCTTAATTCATTTACTTTAGAAATGGTACTATGGCTTCCTTAGGTCCAACCAGTACAGTGCCTCTTACATTTGTAAACTCCTGAGTTTCTTCCAGGTATGCCTCTATGGTCCTGTAACATAAAATCTATTAACGTATTTTTATCTGGGGATGGAGCAGGGTGACAGCCTAAAAAGTCTACGTCACATTTAATGGATGAACAACACTAGGAACATTCTGATATAGGGACATGTAACAAGATTGCCCGTCACTACTACTATTTAACATTGTACTGGAAATATTGGCCAATGTAGTTAAGCAAGAGAAAGGATGTAGACATATAAAACTTGGAAAGGACAAGATAAAATGATCACTATAGATGAAATATGATTGTAAACACAAAACCTCAAAGAGAATCACTAACAAACTACAAACAGTAAGAGAACTTGGTAAGATGATGGGAAATTTTAGGAAAAGTGTCTTAAATTAATGAGTAGCACCTAACAGCTATCTTGAAAAAGTATCACTGACCCACCTATTGATAATTGTCTCTAGAAAGAGGTAGCCACATTTTGTTTAGGTTTTCTGATTTAAAAATAATATGTTTATCTTTCCAGTTCTGAAAATTCTCTTCAAGTCTGTGTCCTCAAATTACCCAACAGAATCTTCCTGAACCAATACAGAGAATCTGGTAAACTAATTAAGCATTTTTCCTAAGCAGCCTATTAAAAACAAACAAAAAAAAAATCAATGGAATTTTTGGCCTGTTTGTCATCTGAGGGCCACCTCAGTTTGCTCTCCCAGAGTAGTGGTGGTCCTATTAGAGATTTTTCAGTTTATGTGAATTGGATCTTTCAAGCATTTTCAAAAAAAAAAACAACTTTCTAGGCAAGTTTGTTGCAGCTACTTTAATAATCATTGTGCCTATGTCTCCTGTAATAATACTTAAAATCAGATGATGCTGACCCAGTTAGAGCTAAGGATTAAAGAAATCTGCTTAGAATTTAATTGAGTCCACTAGAGCCACTGCCAAAGAAATGCATTCCACAGAATGCCCTTCAGAGAACCTCTCATTAGCCAGACTGCAAACCTTTGATTTCTTTTCTGTTGATATAAGACTGCCAGGAATTCATTTAAACATGCATGTAACATATGTTCATACATGTTCACAGGATATTGATTTAGTCTTTCATTTTTCCTTGACAACATATCGGTCTTATATAGAACTTAGTTGTTGATAGCTCTACCCTAAAATAAAAATTTGAGGTCATATAGTTTTAATAAAAATTGTATACACTCTAGATACTTTCATTGTATAATTTTTGTACAACTTCAAATACTTGCATCAGAATTATGAAAAAGTTAAAACATTGCCTTTTGAACTGGAACCAGTTTTTCTGACTATAAGCCTTTAATTTGAAATTCCAAAAAAACAAATGCAGAGTCTATTACTCCTCAAGATTCAGATGCAATAGAATCTGCCCAGAAAATTCTCTGTGCTTTCTCTAATCTCTGCCAATTTTGCATTTATCCTTCCATTTATATATTTGTTTCTGTGTCAGATCTGATGCTATTTACCACTATTGTGTTCTAAAATGTGTTCTTACTACAAGTCCTGTGGAAGATGTTTTTATGTCAATATCATCTATTGTAGACTAAAAATTCTCAGAAGATAGGACTTTTAACACTGTGGTTTTGCTCCTTAGTTCTGTATTGATACCACCTGGAGAGGTTTGTACATTCAGTTGCATTGATATTGCCCCTAAAGGTTTTGATTTAGTAGATTTTGGATGGACTCAAACTTCAGCTGATTTTTTAAAAAGCATTATGGTTAATTCTGATGGACAGTGGAGAGTTGAGAGGCACTCTTTATAAAATTATGCCTAATTCTATCCATGGTATCCAGCATCAATTGCCTGACACATAGACAACCCTCAAAATTGGTTTACATAATTGGTGAACTGGTTTGAGATCAAGCTTCACTTAAGGGGTCATTGGAAATCATTACTTCAAGTAAGTCCAGTGATTCTAAGTAAATAAAATGCTGACAAAGCCACAGCTGCACTTGCTTGAGTTGTGTCATTTGAGTCCACCAAATTACCGATTTAACCCGGACAATCCCAACCTCTTTAGTAATTTAAAAAAAAATTTTTTTTTTTTTGGTAAAGAGATTCTGGTTGCTAACAGCCTAAGACTTCAGAAAGAATATACCTTTGTTTTCATAAAATATTCTTTATATTTATGGAGTCCTTTTTTTTTTTAATTAAAAATGGATAAATAACCATGCATTCCAATAAGAACTTCACATAAAAGGTCCCAGAGCTGAGTTAGATGGTTCAATATTTTAAAATTCCCGAAGATTTGCAGGCGATGTAATGGAAGTCAGTGTTACATTTTCTCAGTATAAACCAATTCTACTCCTGGTGGTTCCTGCAATAGCAAAAGGTTTGTAACAATCTTAAAGCTGTGAGAATTAACTGGACTTGGATGACCCAGCCTGAAGGCAAACCCTGGCACCCCAGTGGAACACTGGCCTGTCCTTCTAATCTCTGGGTTGCTTCTCAAATGCTAGGTGCATCAGAATCACCTGGAAAGCTTGTTAAACATACAAATATTGGGTCCTCACCCCCAGAGATCCTGATTGAGTACCTCAGCCTCCAGCATGTTTAACAGCTATTCCAGGTTAAGTCTGCTGCAGTGGGTATGAGAAGCACAGAAAGATACTCTAAATTGTGCTTTGTTTTTCTCACGTCCAGTAGCTGAATGAAACCTATGCAAGGGCTCGACAACTGAGGTTATCGCGCAAGTTTTCTCATGCTATTTTTTTTAACAAATATATTTTTGACAAATGTATTTGTACACTAGAGAAACTTATATGCCCTTGGAGACATTTATTGCTGGTTGAAGTTCAGTCTCGGAGTCAATGTTTCCAAACCCAATGAATTAAACTTTTTTACTAAAGCTGTTGGGAGTGTTTTACAAAACCTATCCTTTTAAACTGAATAAAAACAGAATACAGACCACTAAAACAACTTCAAATATAACTCCTAATCTAATCAAGGGGGAATACTGCAAGTAATCTGACACAATAACATTTCTCTGCAGGGGGGAGCTGTTAATAAACCACTTAATGTCGCAAAAGTTTAGTTAAAATGGTGCTTCAGGCTGTGAAGCGTCTGTGGGAGAAGAGGAGAGACGAAAAGGAACACTAGTAACTCTTTCGGCTGCTTCAGTACCAACGGGTTTTCTCGACTTGGGGCCAAGTTTTCCTGAGAGTGACCTGAGGTTGACAACTTTCCTTGTTTACTCTTAATTTTTCTAGTCTGTTTCCTCCTCCCTCCTTTGCTTTCCATTTTTGCTTTCCTTTACTTTTTCTCAGAAGTGTGAGTGAAGTCTGAGACCCAGAGCACTTTGAAAGGGGTTATTTGACCCTCTAAAAAGATGGCTGGATGATATATTTATTTACCTTCAGGCTCTCTGTCAAAGGTCTCATCTTTAGAATGGAAGGGGAATAATTGGGTAAAGCCAACCCATCTTTTCTTTCCTTTGGATGTTCACAGTGGTAATTAAAGTCTATTGTGATGATTTCTGAAATGGAACGGAAAAAGGAAGTCAGTATCCTAAAACTGTATTGGAACTCCAGACAAGCTGCCAATATGTGGCTGAGTCACCGAAAGGTCTGCGAGTTATTTGCCATCAATCAGCACAGAAGGAGGTTTGAATGAAAATCAGCAAAAAACAAATGACTCAGTTTTCCTTTTTAGAAAATGCTCAATTCCAGCAGCCTGATTTTCCTATTGTAGCAAAAGGGATAAAACCACGACTGACCAATGGCAGGCTAGGATGTAAACTTAACAACTGCTTCCTGCACTAGTGTCATTCGAAACGGGGATGCTTCCCGCTCTTCGATGCACTGGGTAACTTTTTGCATGACATTATGTACCAGGAAGAGGAGAGGTAAGTCAAAAGAAGATTCAACCATGTATTTATTTCCTGCTTTGTCAGAGACTCATGTGATAGGAAAGAATGAGAAGGCCTGTAATTCCTTCCCAACTTTTCTATTTATACACGTTTCTATTTATGTGACCTTGGAAGGTCATCCAACCTTTTGAGAGTGTTTCCTCATCTGTGAAATGAGGATAATATCTGCATCACAAGGCAGTTGTGAAGGTGAGTTAGTAGACCTGAGTTAATGTACATTTTAAGCCCTATAAAAATGTAAAGTATCTTTGAAGTGGTGAAGATATTTGGAGGGATGGTGATGGTTATTGGGCCACAGGAATGAAGCAAGAGAGGAAACTGTACTGCTTTTGCATTTAGAGGGGAAATAGTAAACATTTGAATGGATTGAATTTATTATCACAAGTATATTTTTATATGATGAATTGAACCACCATTTAAAAAGTTTAATCATATCATCATTGATTTCAAAATATTACATAGCAAATGCATCAACAGTAGACATTGCTTATCAAAGTAATAATAGCCATCATTTAATGCTCCCTTTAGACTGACCGCAGTAATAAACTTTTCATACCATTTCAGTTGATCAACAACCACCCTATGCAACAGATATTAAAAATTATTTTTCTCACTTTGCAGGTGATGAAATTGATCAAAATTAAAAATTTTAAAACATTCCTGGAGTCATACAGCTAATAAGCAGTGCACTAGAATTTCAAACCCAAGTGTATCTGACTCTAAAGCATGTGTCCTTAACCACTAAAATCTTGAAGAGAATGGAAGCCACACTATTTTCCATTGAATTGGAATGGAAGTCTTGTCTCTGTGACAAGTGGACCTTGACTTAAGTTCCTCTTAAACCTCTGAAATCGGTACTTGATGATGAGAGTAGCTTAAACACACATACACACATCTGGCCCCTGTCAACCATGAGTTCACTAAGGAGAAGTGTAATGTAACTGACTGACAAAGAATAAAAAGCATAAGTTTTTATTCATGCCTTGATAAGGACTAGTTATGTGTCTTCGAAAAAGTAATTTAAACTCTGATCTTTAATTTCCTCTATAAGTGGTCATAATTTTTATCCAGCCCACCTCACAGGGAGTTGTGAGGATCAAGTAAGATGGTGTACATGAAAGTAATTTTAGATATTTAAGAATTTGTTTTACCAGAAAGAGGTTGGGAGAATGTTTGATTAGTATAGAAAAAGAAAAAGAGCCATTACTCCTTTGCCTTTAACAGTCCTTTCATGATATATTTGATCATCTAAAGGAGTGCCTTTCAAATTATGGTGCATCTACTGGTGGGGCACAAGATTATTTTAAGAGTTACATGAACAATATATTTTAATGGTTCTGAGCTCTAAAGTACCCTCAAAAAATACAACATAAAAACCCTGCGACTTTCCAAATTATTGTTAAGGATTCAGCTAAGTATAAACAGTGAGCCAAATTCAAATTAATTAACTATAACGAAGCAGGTGTCACATGGATCTGGCATGCATGGTAAAAATAGAAGGCAATTGTCTTATGAAGCACTAACAAAAGCTTGATCTGTTTGAAAACAGACATCTCAGAGGAGCTTGTCAGGGCTATCTCTGACTGATCTCTAGTGATCTCTTCATGTCTTCATCAGTAGTAATAATAACAGTAAATGTTCTGTTGACATTCTCTCCGAAGCTCATCAGCACCCCACCTTCCCTATTCAGGGTGAATGCACTCACCCCACAAGAAAGGCAACTTGAGTCAAAGAATTGTTTTATTCAGTCTCTAAGAAATATGCTTTTTATTCTGCATTACACAGAAGATACAAACCATGAATACACCTTCCACATAAGGCATGAGTCTCTAGTTTGAAAAATGAGAATTTATTTTTGATATCTTGAAAGTCTTGATCCAGCATCTTTCAGAGAAAAAGTGTAAGTTCTCAGGAAAACAGTTATAATAGCTCTGCTAGGATTCATTCCTCGGTTTAGGCTCTGAGTGTTTGTCACTCTCTAGCTGCAATTTAGCTGCCAAAGGTTGAAAGCCAGTGATAACCATTTTACTGCAAGGTTTGTTTTGTCTTTGAAGACAGACTTTCACTTAAGATGGCTTCTCCAGACCTTGTCAAGAAACCGAAATTGACCTGATATGACTTCTTTAAAAAGCAACACAGTCTTCTGTATTAAGGGATTTGAATGAACCATGTCCAGTCTTTCTCCAAATATAATCTAACAAACTTAAATAGCTGTTGAGAGAAAAATAAAGAAGCATCATTTACTAAAAACAAAACAAAACAAAAAACCTCTTCATGTATTTTCTTGAGGATCTCCTGATTTAATGCAGACATTTTCTCTCATCTTTTTAATAGCAATATCCTGGGGTTTTTTTGTTTCTTTTTTAAAAAAGACACAGCTAAGGGGCAGATGTGAGATCTGAACCCAGTTATGTCTGGTTTCAAAGACCATGCTTTTCCATAATACCACAATACTCACTCTCAAATCTTTATTGATGGATATCAAGAAATAGTATTTTAAAAATAATTTAATTTCATTAAGGAGTAAAGAGAATCAGAATTTGATTACACTTTGGGGACAGAAGCTGCTTGCATACCATTCATGGGTTTTCAGATGACTGAAGAGGGATTGCTTGGACTCCAATGTTCCCACGGCCATCTGTGCTCTACTAAAATGACTGAACAACGTTCCCACTGGGGCTGAGATAGAGATGAGCCCAGGGCAGGGACAAAGGCTGACACACTATTCGTACCTAAGCAAACAGACCTTTTCCAGGTTCCAACTTCTCCTGCCCCAAAGGAGGCAGAGAGTCAGGATGCAGAGTCATTAAGGAAGGGAGTGATAAGGAGCTGTATGAAAAAAGAGATTTCCCTCACCCAGGAGAGCTTTTTGTCCCTTTGATAAATTTAGCTGAAGGAATCTGACAACAAACCACAAGCTTTGTCAGGCTGAGCAGCCAAGAACCACGCAAAATATTTTCCCACAGCTTCTCCCATCTCACAGAATGCTGCCTAAGTGGTTTCCACTTTCCTGTTCTCCCCACGCTGAAGGCCAAACAGTCACTGGAGAACTGACACCATTTTTGGTCATTGTGTGGTCTTGCCACTTGGCAGGTGAATGGTTGCAAGGTGGCACCAGGAGGCGGGCTCTGTACCTGTTATTGGAAATCATGCAGATGAACACACACAGCCAGGGGCTGGGGAAATTTTACTTGCCAACCTTCTGATAGCAAACTCCTGAAGGCAGGTGCCAAGTCTTCTCCAGCATTGTAAGGAGGCATACACCTTCTGCACAGGTACTCAAAGCACTGCTATTATTCATCTTATTAAAAACATCACCCCAGAGAAGTTGTTCTGAATTACTCCAGATCTCTGATTCTCAAAAATTATTTTTGGCACTGGAATGTCTCTTTTCCTTGTTTTTTAAGTTTTTCACTTGTTTGACTCTGGCCGGAGCCCTAGGGAATGTCTAACTCTTAAAGGCAAGCTGACAATGCCCTGGGATCATAGAGTGACAGGTCTGGCCCAGGAGTGGGTTACTCAGGTGTTATCAGACTCCATGCTCAGCCAGCAGCTCAAAACTCCTGCTGAGGCTCATGTGATAAAAGCCCAGACTAATGGCCTGCTATGAAATACTCTTCGGTATCCCATGAAACTCTGTTATCTGTCCAAGTATTTTGCACTTAATACCCAGAAAATGTAAAATCTCTGGGTTCTGGTGGGTTTTCTGAATGTTCAGTCAGCAAAACTCTAAACAGCTTTTGAAGTGAGTGTATAAAAATGTGCTTGGAAAGCAACCTGCCTCCTCTCTTTTGATAACAGCTTGATTTACTTTGATTCTGCTAGAGCCAAGTTCTTCATGCTCAGGCGTATGGACTACCCCTTCCTCACCTCCCAAAGTCCACAAGGAGTTTTCAAAGATACATGGATACATTTCCAGATCTTTATTTTCCATATGAATAATTTCCCCAAATTGATCTGTCTTTGATGGAGGTGGGGGTGCCAGTAGATGTATCATGCAGTCTGAAGAACAAGAAAAAAGTTGGACCAACTCCAGAGATATGACTGGGGCTGGGTGTCCAGGAGACAGAGAAGGGGAATCAACAGGAGCCTGGAGTGTGCATGTAGGTTGAGGTGGACAATGAGACCCACAAAGTAGGACCTTGTTTTCCCAGAGACAACAGACCTTTGAAATGGTCCAGTTCTCCTGGAGCACAAATAACTGTAACTGAGAAAAAAAACTCCAGAAAACATTATTGGTTTAAACTCTCAACATGAATTGAATAACAAGAATACCTATAATTTGCCAACTAATTCGATGAATATAATTGTGTAAGTGTGTGCGTGTGTGTGTGTGTGTGTGTGTGTGTGTGTGTGTGTGTAGTGTGTATGGTGGGAGGGGGATTTTCCTGGAATAATTTCACCCCTAAGATTTACATACTGAATATAAATTACTCTTCCGTTTAAGACAGCAGACTAAATGCGTACTTTGCTTAACAGGGTCAAAGGAGGGCAAAGGAGAGACAATACTATAGATTTGCATGTTTGTTACTAATTTATAATTCGCCAGGTATTTTCACATCATCTCACTTAATCTCGCTACTTTTCCCGTGCCACCTTTAACATAGGAGCAGCCGGGCGAACGCCCTCAGCTCCTGGCTTTGGCTCCCTAAGTGAATCTGCACCTGCATCTTTCTGGCCCCCTCCCTCCACCCCCTCACGGTGTCCCTGGAATGCAAAGTGCCCCTCTCCCTGCCCAAGGCTAATTCTACCTCCTCCCCTTCTTCGGGACCCCATCAATCATCCTTCATGACCTAGTATCTTTTTTTTTTTTCCACATTTTAACATGGTCAAATCTCTCTTGTCTTCAAGGAAATGAAGACCTGCTTGACCCGATGTTCCCCATAGCTACTGTCTCTGTCACTCTCTCCCTGCACTGTCAAGCTACTCGAAAGACCAGCTGCACTCTTCCCATCTCACTCTTCAACCCTCTTCTGTCTGGTTTCTGCCTCCCATTAAAACTGTCCTCTCAGAGGTCATCAAGTCCAATGGACCACTTTCAGTCTTTATCCGACTCGCCTTTCTTGAGCCATTTGATACTGCAGACCCATTCCTCCTTCTTAAAATATCCCCTTTATGTCACTTCAAGGCACCCCTCTTTCCAGATTTTTTCCCATCATCTCTAGCTCATTCCACTTTGGCTCTTTCACTGGATATTCTTTTCCTTCACTTGCTTTTTCAAAAAAAAAAAAAGAAAGAAAAGAAAGATTATTATTGAAATACACATACATGCAGAGAAGCTTATAAATCACATGTTCACAGGCTGATAATTTTCACAAACTGAACATACCCGAGTAACCGGCACCCTAATCAAAAGACAGACTATTTCCAGCACCCCTAGAAACTCTCTTCCATCCACCCTGTACCCTGCAAACAGTAGCTATCATCCTGACTTTAAATATCAGTGGCGAGTTTTGCCTGCCCTTGAACTTCAGGTAAATGCGGGCTACAGATGCTTTGTGTCAGGCTTCTTTTGCTCAGCACTCTGGATCGGAGAATTATCCATATTTTTGTAGGTGGACTTTGTTTATACTCATCACTGGATGAACTTTGATTAAAAGAATACACCACAATTCATTTATCCATTCTTCTGTAATGGGCATATGGCAAGTTTCCAGGTTTAGCTATTAGGTGTGGTGTGATAAAATGCTAGTATGCTTGCTTTTTAAATGGTGAACTGCCTAGATTTCCATTCTAGACCTCCTCCTCCACATAGTCCCTCAGAGCAGCTCTAGAATATTTGGGGAGCAGATCGGCAATAATTGCTTAGCCATGGGAACAATGTCTCCTCTTACTAAGCAAGAATGAAGCTCGTGGTAATGTTTCAGGTGAATAGTTTTTCAAATAGTACTATTTTCATAAGCTAAAAATCAACGTCTGTACATTAGCCGAACAATAACAAACAGAAGTTCGAAATTCTTACAGGAAAGATTAAATTAGTGCCAGCTAATGTGCAAGATTCTCATAAGAGAGATTCGATTTGGAAAATATAACTTATTTCTCAGTGTATCGGGCCAGTGATTCCATAGTACCACTGCATGCTTAAATTCTATTAGTTTGGTCATTAATTTCTACTCCACAATAATTAGTGATGGGCCTGGACCTCTTTTATCACACTGTATTAATATTCCTTTCAAGGCAAAGTAGCAAAGGAGTCATGCCATTCTCTCTGCAGTGCCCAGCCAAATCAAATCAATAATAGCTCTAAGCCACAAGGCTCAATGAGATCAGGTCTCAAGTAAGAGTCAAGATTAGTTAAAAGATGAAATTAAGCTATAGCTATTTTAGGTAAAAGCAAAGTTCTAGGATTATACTCGTCAATTTTTTTATGTATTTTGATATTGCTTTACTTAATTCAGAAATTATTTTTATTTTGGTATAATCATCCTCAGAAAAAAAATATAAATTTAAATACAGTGATGTAGTTAGTAATCCATAGTAATAGATACTCATTTTATATTATCCTGAGGAGGTAGGAAAAAATGCTCTCTGAAAATTCTTTTAATTTCTAATTTTTCCTCCTTCAAAGATATTTTTAAATATGGGATCATTAGGGATTATTTTCTAAGGAAATTCCTTCTACTCTGTGCCAAATGGTTTTGAAACACTCATCATTTCTCTCTGATGACAAACTATGTGGTATTGCTTCTACTTTTAAAAACAAAGGAAAAATGTGTTTACAGTTTCACTTTGAGACTCTTTAGAAAGAATTCTTATAACATTTAGTGAATAGTAAATAAATTTTAAACAAAAAGTTGGTTCAAAATCGAAAACATAAATATTCCACTTGATTCATTGACCACCACTGTATTTTGAGAATTAATTGATATAATTTTTATAATGTTCTGATAAATTTTGAAAGTACGTCAGTCCCAGCTTATATGTACAATAACTGATGTGTTTTGAATCTCCCACACATCATCCGACTTGTTATACCTTCATATTGCTTAGCATGTTTTTAAAAATTGTCAGCCTTTCCCTAATAGATATAGGAATTGACCATATCGAACAGTTTGGAGTTCCTTTACTTTCTTAAACGACACAACAGTATAGCTCTTCTCCTTTAAACTTTGCCGCAACTCTACTGAGTTTTCTGCTTATATTAATATTGCAGTCATGTACCTACCCGAGAACTTTATTCAGGCACATTCCAATAGGCTGCAAATATATTTTTTTCTTTTTTTGCCTTATGTCAGTTGGTCCAGGATATATCCTCTTCTTGATTAATACAACTCACATTAGTCAGGAGTCTTTCTGTTGCAATTAATAGAAGCCAAACTTGAGCTAAGTTAGGCAAAAGGAGATTTTGCTGGAAGGATTGGGGTGTTTTAGAGCTAAATTGCCTGAAAGAAAATCAAGGGAGCAGCTGTGTCCCAAGGACAGCTGGCAACAGCGACGCAGCTGCAGCTGAGACGAATGCTGTCTGCCTCGGCCTCTCTGCGCATTCCCTTCACTCCCTCTTACTGCAGATCAGATATCTCCTCCTTGTGGTAAGATACACAGCCTCAAGGCCTCAGCTAGCCCATATGGCACTTTTGTGCAAATTAGAAAAGGCACCCCTTTGGGTAGAGGCAGCCTCCCAGTTGCATAGTTTGGTGAGCAGAAGGCACCTTTCTGAAAAGAAAAAGCCACTTCTTTTTCTTGGATGCAGCCCTATTATATCAGGGCCCAAGGCTTGGTCAGCAAAAGCAAGTGAGATTTCAGCCCAAATTCCACTCTTCACCTGGACAGCTTTGCACGGAGTACAAACTGAACCTTGTGACCGAGCATGACCTCTAATTTCTCATAGCTTCTGAACTTTTGTAAAGACCAACTCATGCTTTTCTCAGGTCCACAGTCAAAAATTCTGTGACTAGACTCTGAATGGCCTACCTGAGATCACATAACCACACATGACCAATGAGCTATGGCCAGGGTACAGGGACCTACAGCATCCACAAGTCTACTGTAGACCTTCCCTTGGCTTTGGGGTCACCCACAGAGAACAAATTTTTGTGAGCCAGGTAGATGACCTGCCAGCAGCTTCCACCTAGCCTCGGTTTTTTTTCTGAATAATTTTTATAAACTGATGATTATTTATTTATTGCAGCATTACCTTATCAAATATTATTGAATGAGCTGAGGAAGTAATTTGTTACTCATAATTGAAAGAGTTTCAGGTTTTAATTGCCCAATGATTCAGTTTTGAATTTGGTAGGAATAAACCCAACTTTAGAAATCAAAATATTTTTCTTTATCTTACGGTTATGATGTCTCAAACCTATCTTTCTGCTTATAATATAGATTTATAATGCTTCCTACATCACCTATAATCGCTGTTTCCAAAGAAGTATAAATGTTCAGTGATGTGTTTGGAGGATGTTCTATTTTCCTCAGCTTGTTTCAAGTGAACTGATGGCTATCTATTGGTATTAGTTTCATTATCAAGTTTATCTCCACTCCAAAATTAGTTTTTCTAGTTCATTTAACTTATACATTTTCCAGAGCTTTTTTCAAATAGAATTTTTTTTAATTATAAATTTTTTTTCATTACTAAATTTTTGTCAGTAGAATAACTGGTACAAGAAATAAAAAGTCACTTCCTTGATAACACTGCATTTCAAACTTCAGAAATAAGAATGACGAAATCTGAAAAAGTTCGCCATTTGTCTTGACTTCTTTGTACTTCTGATGATAAATATAGGTTGATATGGTGCATCACTTAACTTCACAATTCTCAATCCATGTGTAGTGTTCTAGTCTGAAAACACTGCACTCTCTACATTTACATCAATTCCAGATTTACCCCAATCAATTAGAGTTACTGGTGATAACTGTGAAAATGAAATATGCAGTTATCAGTACCATTCTTGACTAACTAGGCATATTCTCAGAAATATTTGAGATAACTGAGAACACAGGCTTTTATTCTGACATACTTTTTAAACAACTGTAATTATCTAGGCAGGAAAAAATGCACACCTGAATAGAGCTATAATATTTAAAGAGTAATTATCCTTAACATCACCAATCATTAGGGAAATGCAAATCCAAATCACAATGAGATACCATCTTACACCCATTAAGATGCCTATTGTAAAGTAAAACAAAACAAAACAAAAATAGAAAATAACGAATATTGGTGAGGATGTGGAGAAATTAGAAACTTCATACACTGTAGATGGAAATGTAAAATGGTATAGCTGGTTATAAAAAACAGTACGGTAGTTCCTAAAAAAATTAAATATAGAATTACCATTTGATCCAGCATTCCACTTTTGGATACATAACCCCAAAAATTGAAAGCAGAGATTTGAACAGATATTCATGTACCCATTTTTATAGCTGCATTATTGACAACAGCGAAAAGGTGGAAACAACCCAAATGACTATAGATCAATGAATGGGTCAATAAAACGTGGTATTTACATACAATAAAATGTTATTTGGATTTAAAAAGGAAAAAAATCTGACACATGCTATGACATGGATGAAACTTGAAGATTATGCTAATTTTTTTTTTTTTTAGGCAAGGCAACCCTTGGTTGACCTCACAGATTGCAAGGACCTTGTCAGCTTACAATCCCTTATTTTTTTTATTTTTTACGCCTACAGCACCTGGTTTTCCTACATGGTCTCCCATCCCAGTACTAACCAGGCCTGACCCTGCTTAGCTTCCGAGATTAGACGGGATCGGGCTTGTTGAGGGTAGCATGGCCATAGACAAGATTATGCTAAATTAAATAAGCCAGACACAAAAGGACAAATATATTTGATTTATGTGGGTAGATAGTGTAGTTAAATTTTGTACAGACAGAAAATAGAATGGTATTTGCCAGGAGCAGAGGGGACAGTAGTGAATGGAGAGCTATTGTTTAATGGGTGTACAGTTTCAGTTTTGCAAGATGAAAAATTTCTGGGGATGAATAGTGGTGATGGTTGGACAACAGTGGGAATATACTGAACACTACTGAACTACACACTTAAAAGTGGTTAAAGTGGTAAATTTTATGTTATGTATATTTTATGACAGTAAAAAAATGTCAACATCAACAAACATTTGTTCAGGCAGGAACATCAGTTCAATGGGAATAATGCTATTGGAGTGTCATCGATTAAATTATAGCGAAGTGCTCCTATTTTAAGTTTTTCTTTTGTAACTCAATGAAAAATGGATTATTTAAAAACTATAACAGAACACAATTTATATAGCTGATATCTGCTGACTACAACTTTTTTCCCTTTGGGAATTTGGAATGAGGCATATTCCTTTATCAGCTGTAGCTCTCCCACAGTGACCCCACAAACTCTCATCTCTGAAGTTTATCATCTCTGGGGGATTCTGCTTAATCACTTCCTTTATCTATATGCTGATCATCCCAAATCTGTGTCTCCATCCCAGAACTGCCTACTGAATATCTCCACTCAGATGTCATAATAGGGACCTCAAAGCCAATATATCAAATGTAAGCCTGTCCTCTCTCCTGCTTTCTCCTACTCCCTTCTCTGGCACCTCCATCTCACTACCCAGGCAACCACGTCCTAAACTCCAATCATTCTTTATCTTCTTCCTTTTCTTCATCATCCACTTCCAATAAGCCACTGTATTTCCCTCCTTCTATCATTCCAATTCCTCTCCTATGTCTGCCTCTGCCCAGGCTCTCTGCTTCCCTACGCACCCACACTGTTACCAATGCAAACTTAATACTCTTGGCAGCCATTAGGATCAAAATATGCCATAGTCTCTTGCACTCTAGCATGCAACAAGATCTGAATGATTCTACGCAGAGTTTGCCTCTGTTTGAGGGTGCTCTGCACCTGTGGGCCACTCAGAGATCTCTTTGCAGATGCTCTGGAAATCTCAGTCGAGGCAATAGTAATCATCTGTTCTTGAGTCTGGTCTCTATTTCTCCTTCTAGCCTCTTCTCTCAGCACTCCTCCATCCACATCCTTCATTCCAGCCACACTTCACTTGTGCTTTCTCTGGGCAAGATAAGCTATTCCTGCCTCCTTCTCTTTGTATAGGGTTTATATGACTGGAACCCAGCATTGTCGTGTGTGACCCATCCTCATATATAAAATAGAGTGAATATCTACCTCACAAAATTATAGTGAAAGTAAAATGAGATAACATATGCAAAAGCAATTTGTAAGCCATACAGTATAATTTTGTAATTCATCAAAGCTTATTTTTAATGCCACCACCTGCAAGAAGCCTTTTTGGTATCCTAAGTAGAAATCATTCTCCTTCTCTTGGATAGACCATATTCCCTCACGGCTTCCCTCACATACACCTTAATTTATCCAAGTTCATGCTCCATGTTTACAACCAGATCACAAACCCTGTGAAGTCAGCATCTATTCCTACTCTGTGGCTCTCCCTCCACACTACGTAGGTCTCAAGGGTCTATAGTTTTTCAAAGGGATGCAACTTCTGATTTGAGGAGGTAGAGACTAAAAGTTCCCAGTGGTGAAATAACAGGGAGTCTTTTGCTTGGGGTGTCCCTCGGATCATAGATCCATCTCCAGAGGATGCATCCATCTAGCAACACCCACTCCCTCTCCTCAAGCCCGGCCAGCATCAGACATGGCTGGTCAATCGTGGGCTCTGTCCCGCTGGGCCTGGAGGGTTTCAGTGACTTTTCCAGCACAGCTCCAGACAGCCATGACTTGTAGATGAATTTTAGCACAAGAGATTAAAAAATAATAATTAAAATAAATAAATAAAAACATTTACCATCCACTAAGCTTAGTGATTCCCCTAAATAGCTGGTCTAAGGTCACTACAGACCAAATTAAACGGCTAAAAAAAAGGGAGCAATCACCTCAGACCTGGCAAGTGGGTTGATAGGGCTTACAGGTACAGTCAAACCTGGACACTGGCTCAAGGCAGGCTACTGAGGAGAGCAAAGCCCAGCCTGTGATTATGCAAAGAGATTTTGACCCAAATTTCCAAGGTCACAGATTCCCAAAGGCTTCCCTTTCAGGAACCCCAGGAACCTCTTTGATGGAGGCAGGAGGCTAAGGATCTTGGGTTCCTATTAAATGCCTCCTCAATTTGCTTAGTGCCCAGTCACTTGTCTTTAGGTTTCTCTTTCACTGCCTAAAAAGGAGCCAGCAACGTGTACGCCTGCTTTCCTCAACGAAGGGCTTATGTGTAATTAAAAGGGATTATGCTTTGAAGGGGAAAATGAACCTTTAATCACCCAGAGAAGGACAAAGCAGACTGAGCAGGAGGTGCTCTGGGGCATTTATGTCCATTGCTGCCCGTGAACCTCAGCCATAGAGGAAGGGCTCCGAGTGATTTATGGGTCTTCTGTGGTCGCCATCATGGGCTTCGCGAGACAAATCCAGCTTTTGCTCTGGAAGAACTGGACCCTCCGGAAAAGGCAAAAGGTAACAGTCTGTGGTCTCAAAGTGAGGTGCAGAGCAAATAAATGGGAGGAGAGAGTGAGGTGGGGTGGGGGCGAGGAGGGTGAGCAGTCGATGGGCTGGTTGCCGCTTAGCACTGAAGCAGCCCTTAACTGCCTGGCTGCTCTGTGAGCCTCTCTGACAAGTGTCCTTCACAGGAAGACATACTTCTCTATCCTGAGATGAGCGCTTTCCACCCGCAGCCACCATGGCCACATTCAAGTCTTCTTTTTCCTGTCTTGCCTATGAATCCATTGCCCACCCATTCCCCTATCCTGGTTTTTAAACTTGCCAGTCCAGTCCACACAACCTTGAGCATCCTTCCTGTGTAGTGAGAAGAACCTAAGCCCTGAAGAACAGGCTCAATGGAAAATAATGCTCTCCAAGAGCTTCCCAGCGTGATACTGTACTTTATCGATTCTACAAGGCACATTGGTTTTTCACGTTTTCATATTTCTGAAATTGGAATGCAGCTCACAATCAAGTGACAGTTTAACAGGACACACTTGTTACTTCTATAGCACGCAAAAAAATCACAGTACATCTTACAATTGATAGTGTCTTAGATCCAATGAGATAGAACACCTTATCAACCATCACAGACATTCACTGAGCCCTTTCAGTGAGCAGACATAGGGCTGGGCGGGACCAGGGACTAATAGAACAAGATGCAGATTCCACCTTGGACTCACTTCCAGTCAGGCTGGGAAAACTCGAGGTATGTTTTGAGACCAAAAGCAATAAAAGTAGCATAGGCCAAACACCAGGAAAGTACAGGCAAGAACCCCAAGAAATCAAAGCACCCAAGGGTGTACATGTAAATGCCAACCTACTTCTAAATTGTTTCTGGAAAGAGGTAACAAGTAAATATGTAACTAAGGAAATGTGCACTTTACTGCAGACTTGCAGTCGTGCAAATGCCATATGACTATAAAATAACTATAGGAACTGAAAGAGGAAAGAGAGAGGAGGCGAGAAGTGGGCAGGGCTGAGCTTAGAAAGACAGGAGCCAGGCAAGGAAAGGAGAGTTTGGAAGGTGGACGGGGAGGAAGATCTGCTGTGGAGAAGAAAAGGTTTGTTTCAAGCCTTGATTCTGGAGGGATTATGTAGGCAAGACAGGGTTTTCCTGGGTGCTGGAAGGGATGTGACAGAAAAAAGTGGGCCAACTGGTACAACATTTGAACACTTACAGTTGAATGTCTCAGTCAGAGAGAATTTAATATAAAAAGGTGTTCTCTAATTACAAAGCTGGTAGCTGAAAGAGTGAAAGAGAAGTCCAAGGTGTCATGGAAGTGGCTATGGCAGGACATAATGACCAGCCCTAGAGCAGAGAGGACCAAGAGAAGAAAATGGAATTATTAAAATTTGGAAATACAGAAGAGAGGTCAGAGGAGCTGAGACTCGGACCTGTGAGGAAGGGGTGCAATGAGGCTGCTGCTGGGGTCTCTGAGCCTGGTGTCAGTTCCAGACCCAAGAGGAGGGAGCCCTGGCTGGCTGGGGGGTTTGGGCTGAGGGAAAACTGCTTAATAACTAGCACACGAGGGAGTAAGGGACGCAATCCAACCCTGTGTACAGATGGTCCTTTCCTGCATGTGGCTTGGACAGGACTTAGGGAGGCGGGAGAGGGAAGTCAAACTTGAACTTCTTCATCTGTGGGAAACACCACTGACATCAAGAAGCTTTCTTTTGTCAAAGCTGGTATAATTTTTCAAGTTGGTGTGAAAGTTATTTGTTGCTCCCAGGAGCCAAGTGCAAACAGTAGTCAGAGACTCAATCCCTTGTTTCCAGGAGCTTCCGTTCTAGGATGAATAGGATGAATACCGACAAAACTTAAAGGAGACTCATTATTAACTTCATTTATTTATTCATTTGTTCCTTTTGTCAACAAATACTTGATAACCACCAGGAGCTGTGCCAGGCACTGGGCATATAAAGGCAAACAAGACAGTCATGGTCCCTGGCTGCTTGCCGGTCTGTGGAACAATGAAGAAAAGCCAATACGCAACTATCTTCCCTCCCCAACCCCCTCTTCCGTAAGAAACTAAGAGTCTCACTTACTTTTACTCTCAATGTGCTCTCTACGGCCATCAGGAAATATACCTGAGGACTGTGGCTCCTAGCCTGAAATGACTCTATTCCTGTGGCAAGCTTGTTGCTTTTACAGAGACTAACCTTTTCAAAGACAGGATTTGGCTCCAAGCCCCTCACAGTCTGTTCTCTT
>NW_006441955.1:36879891-36888164 GCF_000325575.1 Pteropus alecto | reverse complement strand
GCGGTGAGTGTCCCCTGTTCAGGAATTCTATCTTTTCCACATTTCCAGCCCCTCTGGGGTGAGATGGGGCAATTCATGCTGAAGACCTTAGCTTGGGAAATCTACCAGGATGCACCTAGTCTGGCTGATATTCTTTCGATGCCATCCTGATGGCCTGGAAATTGAGATCTCTTGTCTGGTATATCTCCAGCCTGCTTCCCCATAGCTACCACATTCCAGGAATTTCCAGGAGGTCTGGGTAAAGATAGAGGCATACTCCACAGCCCTCAGTAGCTCTGAGAGGGGTCTATTTTTCCCTAAGTTTTTGATTCTTCTAGAAGCTTCTGCCTGCACAAATGGTGACTCTAAGGGGGAAAAAAAGTACAACATGCTCAGCCCATAAACTCAGTTCCTACGTTTTTAATTTCTCAAACTTCCATGGTTTTGGGTGTTTACTATTATGAGCAAGAGCAAAAACAGATACCAAGTTTCCCCATTCCTCCTCTCCCAATCCCTAAGGGCGTAAGATGAAAATCTTCAGATGTTCTTCCCTCCCTTCCCCGCCCCCCCCAACCCCCATTAACATTTATCAAGTATTACTAAGTGCCTGGCACTGTACTGTCACTTCATTTAACCCTCACCTCACTTGCACGAGACAGATACTACTGTTATCCCCATGGGTACTGATGAGACTTCAGAGGTTAGTGACTGGTGGGGCTGGACCTAAAACTCCAGGACAGGCAAGCATGGCCCTTACCCCACACTGCCCCCATGTATCAAGCCTTATCTAATAAGTTGACCATGAAGACCACAATGATAGGGTGGCCATCTAATTTTTCATCCAAACCAAGGCAGTTACAAAAGTGAGGGGGCACTTTTAACAATTACACCAGGACAACAAACGTAAACTAACACTGGACCTGGGCTGTATGGTCACCCTGCACATCCTGTATGGCCGGGTGAGTTAGACACAACCTCTGCCCTTGGTTTCATCCCCGGGTCCCAGACTCCCTGGCAGATGGTCCTGGGTCATATTCATTCAGGCTAAGAATTCTGTCTGGGCTCTGGGTGCAGAAGGGAGAATCGCACAGTTCATTTCAATCCTTGGCTACCCGCTTTTAAATTGAAAACAGAGTAGAGTGTGGGGGGATGTCTAACTGGCCAAGATTTAAAATAACAAGCACAACTCTGCCCTTCCCTGCGACCGTCCTCCCACATGGTAAAGAGAGGGGGAGGGGAAGCAGAAAAGAGAACAAGGAAATACCAGTTTGGAAAAAAAATTTCCACCGACCCCTTCTGAGTTTGGCTGGGCTTAATTAAAGTTACAGACATGTTTAAAGGGAAGGGGTGGGGGTAGTCAGAGCTGCTCTGAAAACATGTTTTTAATTACGCTGTGGAATTTCTCCCTGGGGTATGCCCTGCACAGTTGAGCATCAAGGACAAGGATGCCGCTCTGGGGTGCGGGTACTGAGTACGATTCTGGGGGAGGGAGAAGAGGTTGTTGTGAGGACCTGCCAGGCTGGAAAAGAATTGCCCGTGGTCTTTGTGCAGGGAGTGAAGTGTGAAATGCAGTCTCTCCAAAACAAATGTTCACAGAGTTAAAACAATAACACTGACCTCAACAAATGTTTTTCAAAGATTACAACCACTATCGATGCCAGTGATTCTCAGACCCAGCTGCACATTTGGAATTACCTGAGAAATGTTAAAAAACAAAACAAAACAAAACGATGTCCCAAGATCAGAGGCACTAGTGTAGTTGATCCGGGGCATGCCTTAAGCTCCCACATGATTCCAGCACATAAGAAATGCAGACCTAGGTCAACGAAGGGGATCACGTGAGGGGTAAGGATTACAGGCAGAAAATAGCAGCCCTAACTTAGAGATATGATAAAGAGGAACACCTGCAAAGACACACCTGTCCTAGGGCTAGGCAAAGAGTGAAGGAGGAAAGAATTCTGATTTGCACTCCCCCCCCACCCACGAATGGGAGGACTTTAAATCACAATGCTCGCAAAGACCAGATACTTCCAAAATATAAGGAGTGAGTGACTGACTGAGTGACCGAGTGACTGAGTGAATAGATGAGAGAGTGTGTGACTAACATTGCAAAGAGGAATGAGATGCACGAGCTTGAGTCTGGGAATTTTATCCATGGGACATGTAGGCCAGGCTGGCTGATCCCACCCCTGGTCCCAGCCACTCTAAGGTGTGGAGCAGGAGACAGCGTATGGTTAGTTTCTCCCACATTTCCAAACTGGCAAATGACCTGTTCTGAATTCGGAAAGAGAAAAAGAGAAGAAATGAATGTGAGTGGAGGGCAAGCCTAAGAGCTTGCAGATAATCTTAATTTTATCTCCTGACTCTTTAGCCTTCACAATGTGCAGTCGCCTACAGTGCTGTTTGTGAGAAGTGAGAGTCAATAATAAACGGCCCCTGTTCATTGAACGTTACCTTGTGCCAGATTCTGCTTTAGGTGACTGTGACTCACTTCATTCTCACATTGCTCTGGGAGATGGGTCTTGGCATCATCCCCATTTTACAGATGAGACCCTGAGGCGTGGAGAGGTTGAATGGGTTACCCAAGGTCATACAGCTAATATGGAGCAGAGCCAAGTATGAAACCTCAGTACTGAAACACCCTTAACCTCTGGTGTACACTGTAGGACAAAATAGTCCTACTCCACAGATGAGAAAACTGAGACTCAGAGGTTAACCAAGCCCCAAAGTGATTCTTAACCCAGATCTTCCTGTTCCCAAACCAACGTTAATGTCTAATATACCAGACTACCCCCAGGTAGACTTGCTATGTGGAAGGAGTTTGACTTACTTGGTAGAAAGCCAAGGTTGTAAGCAGTTGTCTTAAGGAAGAGTCAAACGTGCAGAATCTGGACTGGCTGTCTCATTTTCTTGGTAAAAACATCAGGAAAGACTTCTGGTTTCACCCTTTGCATCCATTATTCACATTGCAGTCTTGCCAGACTTGCTCCTCAACTTTACTCACTGGAGGACCTGGGATAGAAGGTATGAAGCCAATACAGTGTGTGAAATCTGAAAATCGTTGGTGACCTGAGCCTCTGTGTAACCTCCAGCTTTCCTGGAGGAGCCTTCTAGACCAGTCTTGACAGAGGCTCACTCATTCCATATTGATCGGGCACCTATTATGAGCCGTGCCCTGTCGTGCCGTGCTAGAGTCACAGTAGTGATGGGGATAGACATGGTCCCTGACCTCAGGAAGCTTACAGCCAGTGAGGGGTCCACTTACACGAAGGAGTAATGACCCTGACATTGGATGAGTGATAGGACAGGGTAAGTATGGGCTGCCGTGAGAACTGTCATGCTGGCCTGATAAGGGCAGGATGTCAACAAGGGACAGGGGAGCTGGGGAAGAGGCTCAGCCCCTTCTCCTTTGATTTGCGTGCCGGGGAAGGACTGCCACATTCCAGTGTCTATCAAATGCGCTTGAGGTCAGTCCCTTGAACACTGGATGGAAATTGTCCAAATATTGGTGTTTGGCCATCTTGTGGGAGAATGTGTAGGGGGAGCCCTGAAAAATGAGTGCCTTAGGGAAAATCTACTATTCTTTCTTCTTCCCATAATATTTGTGTATTTCCTCTAACACATCCTCCCTACACATATTTTAAGTAAAACATTTCGTAATAAGTTGCAACTGCAACTTATAATCACCACCTGCTCTAAACAGTTTCTGCTTTTTCTCCAATGCATTATCCTTTTGTCTTCATGGATTCAGGTTATGATTGTAATAATTCAGTTGCCCCCAGACCTTACCAGCAAGAAAGGAACAAACATCTGCTGAGCACCTCCTGTAGTGTCCACACTTTTGCTGAGAATTTAGTGCATTTTTTGGAGGGAACAACAATGATTAAAACACCAGGCAAATAGCCCCTGGCAGATCTATGTATACTTAAGTCTCTATTCTTAGCCACCTGCTGAAGTTCTCCTTTAAATGTTTGAGTTTTCCTCCTAAGGTCTCTGGACTTAGGGTTGGATAAAAGAACTATTATATCTTCCAATTCGCATTCCCTCCTCTCCCTCCTACCCCCCATAATCCCATACCTCCAACCTCCACCCTCATGTGCAATGCCTCACAGTATGGGCTGCAACAACTCACTGGTTCTTCTTCCTTTGCAGTTAAGAGTCCTTAAACTCTAAATTGAACCTAAATTTAAACACCAACTTTCAACCATATGTTGGTCTCAATAAGCTCTTTCAGTATTGTAAAAACCCATGGCAGTATGCCTTGCTTTGCTTCTTTAAGCAACAAGAAATTGTTGAAAGAAAAATGTTGGTAAACCCAGATTTTTCTTGACTTTGCTATGAATCACAGTACTTCACAGAGTCATTTGTGTGTTCATTCATTCATTAGTGACCATGCATAGTGTAGCGTGTGCTAGAAGGCAGGGCAGTGGGGAGGGGCAAGGTATTGACTTTGGAGACAAGAGGCTGGATTTTGGTTCTAACGCAAATGTGACACTGCACAGATCACCTGCCCGCCCTGGCCCTCTGTTTCATCATCCACAGGAGAGGTTACAACAATATCTTTACTACCTGTGGCATCAGTATTACCTGAGAGCTTGTTAGTCAGGCAAGATCTGGCATGGCCATGTAAAATCTGCATTCATGTACAGCAACATCCAAAGAACACTGAAGCACATATCCTGATGATCCTTGATGAAAGGTCCGTGCTAATGCAGTTTTCTAAAATAGAAGCGGAGTAGAGCTCAGATGGATGCCAAGTCTTGCTGGTCTAACATATCGGAGTATAGGTAGTGTGGGAGAGGGAATAAAATGAGGAAGTCCTTTAGGAAATATCCCATGACTAAAGTCTTATTTCATAGGCAGGTGCTGAGATAAATTTGCTTGCTCTGGTTATGTTTCCTACAATCTCTTAACATCACTAATCTTTCTTTCTGTTTTGTTTTTTAGATTCGCTTTGTGGTGGAACTCATGTGGCCTTTATCTTTATTTCTGGTCTTGATCTGGTTAAGGAATGTCAACCCACTCTACAGCAAACATGAATGTAAGCATAAAAGCGGACCCTTGGCAGACCCGGAAATCTCATCCTTTTGTTTAAAAAAATCTTGGGGGCTAAAGGTCCCAGCACTGGATTTTCTTATCATCATTTCATACCTACAATGCAGAAAACAGAGATTTATCAGTATTGTGCAAACTAATCTTTTATTCTTTTACATCCTATGCATGTGGTTACTGAAGAATTGTGTGATTATTTTTTTGTTTTTATTTCTGTTTTTTTTTTTCTGTACCTAAACTATTACTAGTTTTAAAGTGAACAGAGTATAGATGAGTTCTCTAAAATATTTTGGAAACCAATTTAGGGATATGTTATGCATGATGCTAGAGAAAAAAGAACAAGGGATGCTACACAACCACGCTTAATAAAATGTTATGTCTTGGATGCTAGATGTGTCCTGGGACTTAGTGTGAGCTGTGAGTGCCTCTTTTATACTGTGGAAAAACCTTCACCTGGCTTCTGGGCAGGACAATCTCCCCTCCCTCCAGGCAGCTGATACGCAGACCTCAGGAGTTATACAAAGCTGTTCAGCTTCCTATTCTTGCTCCTCACCTTCTTATTCATGAGTTCCAAGCCGCAAGTTCCAAGTCAGCTTCCTGTCCATTGAACTGTTGCTTCTTTCCCTCCCCCCACACCCCAGGAGCTAGTAAGCTGCAATCTTCTTGCCTGCTCAGGATAGGTCTTCATTGGAATAGTTGTTGAAGGACTAGGCAAACCTCTTCTCTTCAAGCATCAGCAACTCGTGGAGGCTTCTTGAGCTAACATCCCTTTGCATCTCCCACCATACAATACTGTGCTCCTCCTCTGTTTTCCCTCTGTACTTCCATCTATGCCTCTATTAGAAAATTTGTCTGCCCCCTTCTCCACTACACTGGGAACTTGAGAGAAGATACCCTGTCTCTGGCGTCCAGAGCAGGGCCTGGCATATATTAGATGCTCCTGCTTCTTAAATGTGGATGAATGAAGGAAAGCACCAGAGGGAACAGGCTCCTTCCTGCAAAGGCCCCAGCTCCTAGGGCTTGAGTCTTGCTTGTTCTGGATGACTAACTCCTTGTCTTCATTTCCTGTCTTAAAGGCCATTTTCCCAAAAAGGCGATGCCCTCAGCAGGTTTTTGGAATTTTCTGCAATGTGAACAATCCTTGTTTTCAGAGTCCCACCCCGGGGGAATCTCCTGGGATTGTGTCAAACTATAACAACTCCATGTAAGTGTTGAGATTGCCACCAGAAGGGGAAGGAAGTTGTATACCTCTTTATACTTGTCATACTCCAGAGCGTACACGTGCACACGCACAGAGTATGTGATGCTGAATGAATGTGTTTGTGGCTTGCTGAACCCTTAAACCCTCATAGGAGCAGGGCATGTTTCCTCTATGGAGCATTCTATTAGCTGTTAAGGACGTTGGGGAGAAAGCTTCAAACGAATATTACATGACATGATTTCTTGGTCCTTATATTTCTAAGTTGTGACCTGAAGTCTGACGGCAGCACCCTGCTGAGATATGTCCACTGCCTCCAGGTCGTCCGTCTGCTTGAGTGGAGTCACTGAAAGAGAAAAACTCAGTTCACCTTCTGTTGTCTTACATGGCTCCACCCAGGTCAACCCTAACAGATCTCCTTTCCTTTAAAAGCCTTCTTGGACATCTAAAAGCTAAGATTCAGGGAATATTTCAAGGGTGAATGAAATTGGATTTGGGAGATGAAATTTGCTTCCTGGGAGAAAAGAACAAATTCCAAATCCTCTCTTGTGGATGCCATCAGTTCCCTTGAGCAACAAAATCTTAGTACACACTGGAGAGCAGCAGTTCTTACTCTGTGGGGCTGAAGACCATTCACAGAGCTGATAAAACTGATGGCCCCTCTCCCAAGAAAATTATACACACACACACACACACACACACGTGTGCGCACGTGCACACACACATTACACCAATGTCAAGGAACTTGTGGAGTCCAAGTTAATGCCCTCTGGTCTGAAGTCAAATTTCAGATCCAATCCCAGAGGGAGAGGGTCTACCTTTGAGATTTTCTTTCAGAGGAGGAGGTGCAAGAACATGATGTAAGCATGTCCTACAGACAAAGGCTCATGGATGGGGACAGTGTTGTCCTTCACCTGCTGGTTTGAACTTGACCTGCAGCTTGTGAAGCTTAAACCCAAGGGTCACCAACAAAGGCTTATTGAGAGCAGGCTTCACCCTACTTGTATAAATAGCAAGTCAGATGGAGACTGAAATATTTAATTACTCCAGTTTTTCCTTAGAGGAGCTCTGGATATAATTCCACCAGGACAAAATTGCATTTTGGCTAAAAGAGATGAGAGAGAGGAGAGAGATAGAGAGAGAGAGAGAGAGACAGAGAGAGAGAGAGGAGAGAGAGAGAGAGAGAGAGAGAGAGAGAGAATGCACATTTGGTAAGTCAGCCTAATGCTGAGAGGAAGCTTTCTCCATTGGGAACGAACCTGCTGTGTTTGTCCTGCAATGGCAGAGTTGAGTAATAATGACCGAGCCTATATGGCCCACAAGCCTATACTATGTAACTCTTTGTTGACCCCTGGATTATAGGAAGGTAGAAGAGGGAACACCTGTCTTTCTAGGAAAGTCAGAGAGGTTCCCATGGCTGCAAATATTGTCTGAAGCTTTCATTTACAACCTACACTTTCAGCTTGAGTCTCTTGAGGTGCCTGAGAAGAAATATCTACCCATCTAGCGGGATCCTATGGGTCGCACTGTGAGACTCAGGGAGCCTTGGAGACACCTCAGTGGAGGCTACATGGAGCTTTGGTGGGACCAGCACTGGTAGTGTCTATAGATTAAGGGACGAGAGTTGGGGGAGGGGGGTTTCAGACTCCAGTTGTACTCAGCATTTGAACCAAAAAATCTGGGTTTCACATTTCACACACACACATTACAAATGAAATATTGGCTTATTCAAGGAGTTTTTGCTTGCAAGGCACAGAAACCCTTTTAAACAAGCTTAAGCCCCATAGGGAAATGTCTGATTTGGAAAGTAGACCTCACAAAGCCAAGGGCGTCAAGGCAGATCTCAGGGGAAAGAGGAGTGGCAGCTGGATGAAAACTGGAGAGCTGTCAGGAGCTGTTCTCTGCCTTCTTGGCCTGAAGGTCCATCCTCTTTGCCTCTCTCTGGACACCCACTTCATTTGCCTCTCTCCAAGGAGCAATTTCCTTGCTTCTCAATGTCCAGTGTGGTGCTGGTTGCCCACTTCACAGCACCTTGGCTTGGACA
>NW_006441955.1:36861866-36879877 GCF_000325575.1 Pteropus alecto | reverse complement strand
ATCCTTGACTATCATTTAAATCCCTGGGAACATATCTTGTTGGCCTGGCTTCATTCTTTTTGGCAGAGATGTGTGTGTGCACAAGTGCAAGGAGGAACTTGTGGATTAAGCATGACCATCAGAACCTACCCCTGTGAACATCTGGAAGGGCAGGTCTCAGTGAAGTGGGCGATGGTTGGGAAGAACTTCCAGTAATATCAACTAATACTATCCTGTTTAAGTTTTCTCTAACAGACAAAGCATAGAGAATGGGGATGAGAGGTGACTTGGCCCTGCCAAAGTTGGAATACTGAACAAATTGCTCACTATTCTTGTCTGTTATTTTATATGTACAAGGAAATAAAAATCTTTCTCCTTTAGCCTTGGCTGTATTGTAAATATACATAATGTGGTAACTAGGTCACGTAGGTGGTATCTTAAAAAGTCTCACGAGGTGGTATTATTATTATGAAAATGACAGCTCTGTCTTTATTGATGAGGTGTCGTCTTTCTTCCAGCTTGGCAAGAGTATATCGAGATTTTCAGGAACTCCTCATGAATGCACCAGAGAGCCAGCACCTTGGCCATGTTTGGACAGAGCTCCGCACCTTGTCTCAACTCATGGACACCCTCCGGACTCACCCTAAGAGAATTGCAGGTAAGGTGGGCTTCAGTGTTCTTAGTTTTCACTTGCCTCTCACTTGCGCCATATATCAGAGAGACTGAAGACACAGGAAAGCGTGAGGATATTTGCTGAAAAAAGATACTGAAGGAGGCAGGAAGGGGTGGGATGTAGAGGTGGCATGAGGGTCACCTGGGTGAGGACTCCTCTTCCTGCCAGCCTGGAAGTTAGGAAGTTGGGAAGGAGGACAGGCAGGGTCTTATCATAGGTGAGTCCAGGGACAGAAAGGAACGTGCCAGGAGAGCTTGTGCTCTGGGAAGTATGAGGCTAGGTTAAGTGTTGGAAGCAGGAAAGAGGAGTTTGCAGAGTAAGGTGAAGGTGTGGGTCAGCTTTCACAGAGTCCCAGAGAGCGAGGTAAACAGGAACATGCACAAGGAATGCCAAGTAGCATTAAGGGCTCAGAGAGATCAATGAGAGTATGTTTATCATGACATAAATACATAAGACCCTCTGATCTCTTCCAGTAATATTCGGCATCCTAGGCCTGAGGCAGAGCATGTGCAGAGTGGGAGGATGTGGGGCTGGGGACATGTAGGGGGTGCCACTAAAATCCAGGAGGCAAGGGGGTCGAGGGCAGTGATTGGACTACGCATGTCAGATCCAGGATGCAGAAGGACGGACAAGAAGCCAGGAGTATTAAAATTGTCCAGGGGAAAACAGAGGGGCAAGGAAATAGAGGTTTGGGGGGTTCCATGACTCTGCCTGTCTAAGGACTGAGAAAATGAGCAGGCTCTCTAAGAAAATGAGCAAGATGGACAGATTAATGGATGTAGTCAGAAAGTGAAGTACAGTGAATTCAAGATTTTAAAGGCAGACAGGAGCGCTGAGAGCAAGCCCCAAAGTGTGGCCAAGGTGGTTGAAGTGGAGCAGAGGTAAGGGTTTAGTTGATGAGGAGGTGAAGGAAATGAGAGACCAGGCTGGATGGGTCACAAGAACATTGAGGTCGTGCAGGTAGGAGAGCCGTTGGAGTCAGGAACAGTGAGGAGGAAGGGTCGGGGTGCCCACTCTCCTGTGTCTCTCCTCCCCACGGGAAAAACAAGAAACAAAAACATCCAACCCCAGTAACCACTCTGACATCTCTTCTTAAAGCACAAGTAGATGTTTTCCGGTTGTATCTGCAGTAAGTGGCCGGAGGGACTGGACATGGCAGAAACCTGGACACCAGCTGGAACCCATCCCTGGGAAGGGCAGATGAATAGCCGAGAGGAAGCAAGGCCTGCCAGGAACTCAGGGGTCACTGCAGTCTAGGGTTGGAGAAGAGGCTGCTGGGGTGGGGAAGACTATTCAGGGGGTGGGGTTCATAGTCTATTAAGGAAGCCAATTGGATCTGGGACACTTCTGCTCCAAGGATAGAGATGGGGGCGGGGGGAGGCAATGACTCTCAGCGATGACAGGGATGAGGAAGGGGTCTACCAAGGGAACCGAAGGGGCTGAATAGAGCAGCTCCTACTTAGGGTTCCCAACAAGAAAAGTGGGAGAATGGTACAAATCCGCCCAGGGAGCCTCACCTGGACAGCTTAGTCAACATCCAGCAGATGTTTGGCGAGTGTCTAGTGAGCCAGGTGCTGCCCTAGTCCCTAGGGACGGACTGCGTGCCTGCCCTCTCCCAGGCAGAAGTGGAAGGACTGAGTGCAGATGACCGCGCTGAGTGGAGGGGAGAGCCGGTGGAGCTTCCGGAGCTCAGGGCGGTCAAGGAGGGGACATTCCGATCCCCTCCCAGCGGCCACCCTCTGCCCTCTCTCCCCACGGTGCTCCAGGACAGGAGTATGTTCCGATGGGACAGTAAGATTACTTCGTTACATTCAAACTGTTTCAAAAATAGAAAAGTGTATACTTGATGTAGTAAAACCGAATTACGAACATTGTGTTCTTTGCTGCTTTGGGTAGAAGAGTTTACTCAGCTGGAGCTTGACTAAAGGATGAGCACAATTAGCATTTTAATCGTAAGGGGAAAAAAAAGGTGGGGGACACCAACCAGAAAGCATTTTTTCTAAGGTTGAACAGCAGAAGAGAACAAGGCCGTCCAGGCCCTAGAGTGACTGCCTACACTGCTCGCCCCGAGACTTTTCGTTTCGGTGTTCAGTCATGAGTCTAGCTGGGAGGAAGTATCAGGAAGTCGTTTCAAATCACAGTTTCTCTGTGGTTTTTACAGTGTGCATGTGAGAACCAAAATCACTACTTTCTAACCCCACAGCAGGATGAGTTGTGAATTGGTGCACAGGTGGTTCCATTTGCAGGCCCTCGGGCTGTGGGGGAAAATCTTTCAATGACAGCAGCTTTGGGGGTCTGGGGAGACCAGGTCAGGGAAGGCCAGCCAAAGCTCCCAAAGGAATTTGGGGCTGGGAACTGAGACTGTGCAGAACCCATGACCTAAACTGGCCATCAGAAGGAACAGGGGCCCATCCCCAAGTAAAATGTGGCACACAGTCTCTGAAGGAATTCCAGGCTGGGGACTGAAATCCACAGTCAGCACTGCAGACTATTTCAAAGTCGGTCCCAGAGTCACCCAGGGACATTGCTTGCTGGGGACATGGTTTGCTGCGAACATTGAATCCTCAGCCCAAAGTCGCAGTGGAGGGTTGAGTCTTTGAAAGTGAGGTGGGCGGCTGTCACTGGTGTGTGCTTTTGCCCATCAGTTCCCCAGTCACCTGGGAAAGTATGCTGATGGTTGACCATGCAGCATTTTCCTTTCTAGCAAACCTGTAGTACAGCATTCTCAACAGGGGAGGATTAATGGTAAAAGACAGACACGAAGCCCCCTCCCCTCTCGCCCCCGAGCAAGCTCTGCAGGTCTCTCAATCATCTTTAAACATCTTCTTCCCAGGAGCCTCATGCATTCTCCTGGCTTCCCTCCCACCTTAGCTCCCCTCAGCTCCGTGGGCCTCAGCAGCCCCCTCCCCCAGGCTCTAATCTTCCCAGGGGAAGAGAACAAGAAGAACCACATTTTAAACTAAATTTATTTTTCTTTCCTCAGGCCCCCAGCTCACATTTCTCCCTCGAGAGTCTAGTGAAGCCTCTGTCTGGTATCGGCCACTTCTTACATTTTGGGCCCCACACTCTCTCTACAGGGTGGCCCCCACACTCCCAGCTCCTACCCCCTCCTCCCTATGGGCCACAGCAGCCCAGTCACCTGGGCAGGACACTGTGCAACGCCAGGGCAAAACCACTTCCTGTCTCCCTCAATTTGTCCCTTTCCCCAGCAAAGTATTTTTATGTAAGGTCAGGTAAGTGAGTTAAAGAATAACAAAGAGATAAACAGTCAAATAGCTTCCTTATTCTTAACTCAAAACAACAGGTATTTATTGGGTGCCTCTTGCCAATCCATTTATGGAGGCCCTGATTCCATGTCAGGCTCTAATGCTGGGTGTCAGAGAGAGGAGACTTCAAAGGCTTACATCTTTGTGTCCGGCATTGCTAGGTATGAAGAGGGATATTAATAAAAATGGAATCCATAACCCCCTACTCACAAGAGATTGTGTGGGGGGGGCGGGGAGGGGAGGGGATGCTGGAGGCCAGAGTATATAATATAATGCCGTATATAAAGAAATGATTGGGAGAACAATTGAACTGGTGCCCCAGACAAAGGAAGAGAGGAAACAGGGGCTGAATTTGGAAGATGACAGACTCACAGTATTGAAAAGGAGGGAAGGCAAGAATTGATTAGAGCAGTCCCTTTCAGAACCCACCTCCTCCCTTGGGCTCACTCGTGTGTCAGATTCCCCTAAAGCCTCTGGGCTTTTCCTGTGCAAAGGATAGTGATACTGGGCTACCTGGCGGCACAACTCTAAAGGGCACCCATCCTGGAGAGAGAGGCGGCAGTGCGGTGACACCTCAGGACAGTCACCCTGTTCTAGCCTGTGATTGACGCATCCCCTTTCAAGAGGAAAGCGACGGCAACATTAATCTGGACAAGGCACAGTGCCGGGAGAGTCACAGCCTAAAAAATGGAGCAGAAGGCTGGCAAGCACTCAGGGCCTGGGCCTCTTGCCTGCCTCATGAGGGAAGAATCTGGGGAGGGAGGAGAAGGGCTCTGTGGTGTTAGGACCTGGAAGTCGCAGAGGGATTTGATGATTAAATTTCAAGAAGAACCAAGTGATAAGCAGTCAAACAGGCTCCCAGAGAAGTTGGGATGTAGACATGGGCATTTTCATGCAACCCAAATGCTTTCTCTTAATGTTGAAATGATTTCATAAATATCTGGGCCTGCAATCTTCTTCTCTGGCCAGCTCCTCATGAACTGTAACAGTGTTGGACCTGGAAGCAGGCAGAGGAAGTGGGCCCCTGGGTGTGACTCCCCTGGGAGGGGTCAGAATAATATGAATGCAGTCAGAACGAGTATTTGTTGAGCGTTCACTATTTTCAGGCCTGACAGCTAAGCACTTTGCATTCCTTGTCCCTTGTCACCCCCACGACAACTCTAAGAGGAAGATGTGGTAAGTGTTTACACAAAGAGGTTCAATCACCTGCCCTACAGTGACCTGAACTGTGAGCGGTCCTTTGTCCCTCTCCATGAGGAAGTTTCTGCTTCTCGCAGGTTTTGAGTGGAGCTGGAGAGAGCATGGCTGGGATGATTGGGGCATAAAATTGCAAGCCCAGCAATAGGCCATCCCCTTTCCCATTCGAACATCTTCTTGTCCAAAACAGCCCCATCTCTCTTTGTCCATGTCAATACCCTGAGCTTAGAGCCTTAACTGAGATGACAGAAATGCCAAGAAAGATCCTCTACCCCATGACAACTGCAGTGTGGACAGACTACATGTCTCTTCCAATCCCAGCAATTCTCAGTCTTAGCACTATTGGCATTTTGGACCAGATAGTTCTTTGTTTTGGAGGGAAAGGGTTGGTCCTGTGCACTGTGGGATGTTTAGCAGCATCCCTGTTCTCTACTCACTAGCATCTCCCCAGGTGTGACAACCAAAACTATCTCCAGCCATTGCCAAATATTCCCAGGGGGACAAAATTTCCCTGCTCCAGCTCCTCACCCCCATCACGCCGAAAGCCACTGTCCTTGACCAATCCTACAAAACATCTGACAATCTCACCCCTGACCCTGAGCTAACTTTTCCCACCTCCTGTGCCTTCTCATTAAACTTTGCTCAACTGCTTCAGCAGTAAATGTGACTGTGTTGGTGACAGCCTACTGGCAGGACCCCTGACCTCCAGGCATGCCCAGGGAACCCAAGAACAGAACCTTCCTCTGAGAATCAAGTTAGAAATGTTTCCAATCAATCTTAGATGTCATCTCTTTTTGACTTATCTCCCCTTCAGCATCCTGATTTTTTTCTCATTCATATGTAGGAAAAGGAATACGAATCCTGGATGTCCTAAAAGATGAAGAAACACTGACACTATTTCTCATGAAAAACATTGGCCTGTCTGACTCAGTTGTCCACCTTCTGGTCAACTCCCAGGTCCGACCAGAGCAGGTAGGTGCATGTCCTCCGTCAGTGGTCCCTAGAGGGGAGGGGTGAGCACGAACCCGAGAAAGGCAAGAAACACCTTGGCTTTTTTTCCTTCTTGCTTTCACATTCAGAACCCATGATTCATGCCACATATTCAGAAAAATATCTGGGGGTCACTTGAGATGATCAACATACCCCTTATAGGATTCTGAGGTACAAATCTTGGTAACACTACAACATCTCAGATTTTTAGGACTGTACGGAACCTTAGAGATCACGTGGCTCAACCTCCTCTTCTAGTTGAGGAAACTGGGGTTTCTTCTTGTATTCATTAAATATTTAGGGACATTTTAAATACTAGAATACAGTGTGAACAGTACTGGCAAGCCCTTGACTCCAGGAGCTTACGTCCAGTGGGGCGACAGGCAATAATCAAGGAAGCAAAGGATACCATGCATTTCTAAGTTGAGATGGGGGCTATGAGGAAAATCTAGCAGGATCAGGAGTTTAGGAGGGACTGGGGGGCGTGCGATGGGGGCAGTTTTAAATGAGATGGTCAACGAGGCCTTCCCGGGGTGGTGGCGGGGGCGGGGATGGTATTTGAGCAGACCTGACTGAAGAGAAGGAGGCCATGAAAATAACTGTGAGGAGAGTTCCAGGTCGAGAAACCAGCAGTGCAGAGAGTCTGCGTGTGCTGAGGTTACTGCTCCCAGTTACAGAACCTGGTAACGGCAGCAGGCAGAGCAAACCTTTGATTTCTTGCACCATTTCTTCTCCATGGCAGGCAAACTCCTTCCTCTATTCTGACCTAATCCACGCCCCACCTCCCCCATCTATTTCATCTACATCTCATACTCTCTTATATTTGTTCAGAGCATTTTTAGTACTAACATAGGACTTTCACATCTTTTAGCTGTGTGTTCTTCACATGAATCCTGAGATGGGTCTAACAGATGGGAGAAACTGAGGTGGCTGAGTGATTTGTGTGAGGCTATAGAGCTAAATATTGTCAGAACCACAGTGGAATCCAGGTCTTCTCATTCCTTACATCCAGTTCAGTGGTTTTCAGGGTCCCAGAGCAGCAAGGACTGGGAGCTGGTTCACAATGCAAATTCTCAGGCCCCACTCCAGACCGGCCAGCAATCTGTGTGTTTTAATCAGCCCTCCAGGTGATTCTGATAGGCTCAGGGGTGAGAACTGCTACTCTGGGTTGGCGCCTTACAGGCTCCTGGCCCAGCATCCTAGGTGTGTGGGCTCCTACTGGGATGAAGTCAGTGAGAATGTAGGGTGAGCAGCAGCTTAGAGCGCAGATGCCCTCCCACCTCTCCTGGCCAGGTCTGCACCTCCCCCAGACTCCGGGGGAGACGAGACATAAACAGAATTTCAGGGCCTGTTGTCAGTCCTGAGATAAAGGTCTGCACAGGGTGCCCCTGATCCCAGAGGAGGGAGGGGCACCCCACCCGCCTGATTGGGGCTGGCTCTGTTGAAGGAGGTTTTCAAGCACAGAAGCGAAGAAGCCCATACCTGCTTTTCTGGCTTCTCAGACCCTGAGGTTTTCACGGAAGCTAGAGGAGAGGAACTGAGGGTCAGCCCCAGGCGGCATGTCAGGCCCCTTGGAGCATGGCGGCCGCAGTACCCAGGCCTTGGCTGCAGTGGGCTCCTGGTGGGGCCCTTGGAGTCAGGCCTGGCTGCTTTGCTCCACTTCCCCTCCTATCCCCACCGGAGGGGTGTGGTGGCAGCAGCATCAATTGCTCATTTTCTCCTCTGCTTTCTCTTCAGCTCATAAAACTCAAGTCCTGGAAATGCCTGTGATGACTTCCAGTTGGTAATAAAAGGGAGATGGAGATAAGGACAGGAATTTAGGGGAAATTTCTTTCCAGTTCCTCAGTGACGTGACATTTGATTCTCTAGTTGCTGTGCTACTGGCATCAAGGCCGAGGACTTTCATGTGGGGAGAAAGGACCAGGATCACCCAGTTGAGACTTTATTTAGTGATTAGCAGATGCTTCCCTGACCAGCAAACCTCAGATCTTAACAGGGAGCCTAGAGCTTCCACACTTGCTGAGGTCATTCCTGTTGACCCAGCTCCCTCTGCGCCCCGTGCCCTCCTTCCCAGCCTGGTTGCCTTGTGTGCCTGCCTCTCCCCCCCCCCCCCCCCTCTCTCTCTCTCTCTCTCTCTCTCTCTCTCTCTCTCTCTCTCTCTTCCTCTCTTTGTCTCTCTCCTTGTCTCTGTCTCTCTCTGTCTCTCTCTTTCTCTGTTTCTCTCTCTCTCTCTTTGTCTCTCTCTGTTCTCTCTTTGTGTGTGTCTCTCTGTCTTCTCTCTCTCTCTGTCTCTCTCTCTCTCTCTCTTTGTCTCTCTCTGTTCTCTGTGTGTGTGTGTCTCTCTGTCTCTGTCTCTCAATCTGGGTCTCAGTCTCTATCCAACTCCGAGGCTCCTTAACAGCACCATCCGCTAGAACCTTCTTCTACGATGGCAATGTTCTCTTTCTATGCTGTCTAACACCATAGCCACTAGCCATATGTGGCAGGTAAGCACTTGAAATAGGGCTAGTGCAGCTGAAGAACTAAATTTTAAATGTAATTTAAGTTTAATTACTTTAAATTTAAATAGCCACATGTGGCTTACAGCTCTCTAATTGATCATCTTCAACAAACATAGAATTTTGTTCTTTGCCATGAGAACTAGATACCTTTCCTGGTCCTTTCTGCCTGGTGTCTGAGCACAGCTCAGAAGGGAATTACATTACCCCGCCTCTTTCAATGTCTAGGGAATTATTAGACAATGGAAGTAGTACAGTTTTCTGGTCCGTCCCTAATCCCACCTTCCACCCCCAGACCTGTAAACTCCTGGACATCCTTCGAAGCTCAGCTCAAATGTCACCTCCTCTGTTAAATCATTCCTAAATCCTCCTTTCTTTGTCCTAACCCCTCCTTCTGCCCTGCTAGACAGAGCTAACAGGTAATGGTTAAGCATGAGCTGTAGGTTCAAATCTCAGCAAGGCCACACAGTTAACTGTGTGACCTCCAGCAAGTTAATTCACCACTCTGTGCCCCTGTTTCCATTTGTAAAGTGGAGATTTGAAAAAATGCCTACCATATATGGTTGTCGTGGGGGTTAAAAGAATTAATCTATGTAAAACACTTGGAAAAGTGCCTGGCACACAGTAAATGCTCAGTAAATACTAGCTATTCTTATCCCCACTCTTCTATGCTCTGGTTTGACTATGCTCAATCTGGAATTTACTGTTACTTATTTACCTGTGTTTCCAGCTAGCCAGGGAGCTCCCTGGAAAGCAGAAAACTCACTTTATTCTCTCTGTATCCCCAAGAACTACCCTAGTCCCTGCACAGTGGGAACTCAGTGAGTGAGCACTGAATGAATGACTGACTGAGTGAAGGAATGAGCTGGGGCCCTTTGTGGTGTCCCAGGTTTCTCAATAGCCTGTTGTGTAACCTTCTCAAGTCACCTAACCCCTTCCCCGTCACTTTTCTCCCCTGACATATTAGAGGTTTGGACAAAATTAGCTCATTAGTTCCCTTAACCTCAAAATGTTTCAGACTCTGGAATTAGGGTGGGGGTAGGATTTTGCTTGGCAATAAGAAGTAAAATGTGGGAAAAACAGGAAGGCTCTGCTGGAATATGCACCTAGTGATGGTTCCCTGAGATTGATGGAGTCCACACCAACCCAGTGTGGGCCGTGACCAGTGCCTCGTTTAAGAACCAGGCTTCCATCTGTGGCCCAGACAGTCTCCATGCAGCGGGTAGCAGAGCCTGGGCCTACTATGCTTTCCAGCCTAGAGGGCTATGTGATTGGAAGCCATGGGGAGATTTCAGAAGCCAGGGAAGCTCATGAACCTGTTCACGGTACTCAGGGTCTTGCCCTCTGCTTGGCCTTCAGAACTCTAAGAGGTCAGTTACTGTGCTAGCTGATCAAGGATACTTGGCCAGTGTTGAGACCCCCTTAACCTCTGGAGGCCATTGTAGGGATTATGGTTAAAGAGTCACTGTCCATGAACTCCACAGGAACTGTAGCATGTGGGGTATCCAAGGGTTAGGGTCATCCGATAAAATACAGAATGCCTAGTTTAATTTGAATTTCAAATAAATTTTTAACATATGTATGTCTCATTTGGACTATTTGGGACATACTTATACTAAAAATTGTTCATTGTTTATCTGAAATTCAATTTTAACTGGACGTCCAGTGTTTTTACTTGCTAAATCTGGTGAGAAAGGAGGGGGCCGATTATTCTCCATCACTCCAAATGCATTCTAGCCACACCCCCACGTCAGCTTCAGGGAGTAGGTACTGATATCACCTTAGCATTGTGTACTAAGAAGGGAATCTCTCAAATTTTAAATGGCTCTCTAATAAAATGAAGCTTGAGAGTGTATTAGTTTTCTGTTGCTGCTATACTATAACAAATTACCGTAAACTTGATGGCTTAAAACAACAAAAATTTATTATCTTCTGGTTCTAGAGGTCAGAAGTCTGAAAGTCAAGGTGTTGACAAGGCTATGTTCCTTACTGGGGGGCGAGGTTTAGAGGGAAATCCATTTTCCAGTTTTCAGAGACCCTCCACATCCTTTGGCTTCCTTTTATTTTCAAGGCCAGCTGTGGCTAGTTATATCTTCCTCACGTCACATTACTCTTGACATTGATTCTTCTGCCTCCCTCTTCCACAACTGAAAGACCCTTGAGATTACATTGGGTCCACCCGGATAATCCAAAATAATGTCCTTATTTTAAAGTCAGCTGATTAGCAACCTTAATTTCATCTGTAATCTTAAGCCCCCTTGCCATGCAACGTAATGCATTTACAGGTACTGTGGGTGAAGATGTGGACATCTTTGGGGGATCAGTATCCTCCTGTGACAGGCAGGCTTCCAGTGTCGCTTCTCCTTCTTGCAGTTTGCTCATGGAGTCCCAGACCTGGTGCTGAAGGACATCGCCTGCAGTGAGGCCCTCCTGGAGCGCTTCATAATCTTCAGCCAGAGACGTGGAGCACAGACAGTACGTGATGCCATGTGCTCCCTCTCCCAGGGCACCTTACAGTGGGTGGAAGACACTCTGTATGCCAACGTGGACTTCTTCAAGCTCTTCCGTGTGGTAAGCGAGGAACTGAACTGCTTGCCCCTTGGAAGGTAATTCCTGAGACAGCTGGACCTGGTTCCAGGCCATCAGGGACCTGTGAATTGAGAGTTGGGGAGATCGTAAGCTTGGTGTTCAAGACAATTCTTGAGAAAGCTCCAGGCTCCAAAGGCCCAAGGAATCTTGACTGATAGCATCTTTAAAGGAAAAAGAGGCCTGGTTTGACTCTCTGCCCCACCATATTTTAGCTAGTTGGTCATGGGCAAGATATGGCCCCTGGCTCCATCACTCACCTATAAAACAAATATAGCACCTTATGGAGTGGTAGGAAAAGATACATGAAAAAATATATGCAAAGCGTTTAATAAATAAGAGCTTCACTCTCTCTCCTCTGAGTCTGCTCTAGACCGCAAAGTTTGTTGTTTCTGGGTAGAAAAAAAAATAACAAAGAAAATTTCATAGTCTCAAAAATTTGGATCTAGTTCAACCCTGTGTTGCATCCCAGACATACTTTTTGGGGACCTGAAATCTCTTTTGCTAGAGGATAAGATGAGAGGGAATTATGTAAAAGAGGGGCAGAGCAGCTGTTCTCATACCTCAGAGTATATGAAAATCATCGGAGAAGCTGGTAAAATATACAAATTCCAAATTTCCACCCCCAGAGACTAATTCAGGTGATTCTGATGTAGGTCATGGTAGGGCATGCTTTAAGAAACACTCAAAATTAGAATCCTTCAGAGAAAGTGACATATATAATGCTTCTAACATTAAATCATGGTTTTTTTCGTGTGCCTACATTTTAGTTTCTAGAACTGCGTTATGGGGAATGTCAGTCACTGAGAGCTTGGTTGAGAAATTTGTGTTTTGCCTTTTTATACTCTCTCTCAAGTCCCAGAAAACCTTCTCTCAGCTCATTTTAAAAGGCAAGCCGAAGGCTTTTTTAAGTGAAACAACAAAAAAAACCAAGACCTCTCAGTTTCTGGAAGAGTTCACACTTTGCCTCTTTCAAAGTTTGACTTTCTCTTAATGTTACTCTATGATGTTCCCAGCTCATCGGTATGGGGCTCCACAGTGGTAAGAGGGATTGGCACCTACAGAAGCCACCACCACTGAGAACCCAGGACCACAGAAAAGGTCTCTCAGCTCCCCATGCTGCAGGGAGAATAAAAAGCCATGTGGTTCAAACTTCTCTGTCCAAAGTTTTTAAAAAAATGATTTTAGACACACTCCTTGGTTTGTTTTCAGAATCAGACAGAAGGATGAGTAAGATGATAAAGACCTCCTATCATATACAGCTGGGAGAACAGTGCTTGTGTTTGCAGAGCTGTTGGAGGTTCCCTGGGCACCTGGGGTCGTGCGATCCTCTGGTCGCTGGAGAAGGAGCAGAGTCTTGTGTCATTTTTTGAAGGACTCTGGCTGCTAGTATAGGTAAATGCACTTGTGGGGCATGACCAGCAATTCTGGGGTGACAGTTCTAGAAATAACAGGATAAAGGGGGACCTAGGTAAACTGTTCATTAGGGGCTGAACCCAAACTCAGGCCTCCGGCTTCAGAATATTTATCAGAAAAGATGGACCAGAAAGGTCCATCTTTCTGGTCCATCTTTTCTGATAAATATTCTGCTCCGGCAAGTACTAGAGTTAAGAAACCAGAGGAGAACTTTAACCAGTCACCCTCACTGACCTGAGATAGGTTCTGCACGCCCACTCACCATCCCTGTACGCATGTCCACACACTTAAACTTTAACTGGATGCCCGCAAGGCTCCAGGCATGTGCTGAGGCCAAGGCGCCAGGCATGCCCCTCCCGCCCTCACTGAACTCTCAGTTAGCCCAGACCAGCAAACAGACCATGTCCCAGCAGCGCAGCTTAGAAATGCCAACACCGACAATATTGGGGCCCCAGATCAATGATTTCCAGCGGGGATGCACATTGAATTACCTGGGGGGCTTTTAAGGACTGTGAATGCCCGGCTCCCACCCACCGTGATTCTGACTCAGTTGGCCTTTAGTATTTTTCAGAGCTTCCCAAGATCATTTCAATGTCCAGCCAGGACTGAGAATTACTGACCTAGAACACAGGAGTTTGATTTACAGTCCTAATCAACCTCTGTAGAGCAAGCATAATAATACTACTACCCCCAAGTGTCTCTAAGGCTTCGAAGCACTTTCATTTGATCCCCCATAAGACCAGGGTGCTGTGGAGACACATCATCTCTTCCATTCTCTTTATGAAGTTGGCGAGTGGCCCCAGAGACTGGCTAGAATGAAACTAGTTGGAGAAGGGCCTGGAGGACACCCCCTACCCGCCATCTTCTTGCTCTTGCTCATCTCTACGGGGAAAGGCCGGACCAAGACAGGACACATGGGACCCTAGCAAAGAGGACAAACACCTTGATTGGTGCTCTTCAAATGTGCTTTTCCATTCGACAAATGGACGAAGTGGCTAAACATCAAAAAAAAAAAAAAAAAATTACTAATAAGGAAACCTAAAATAAATTACAGCATTAAGGCAGGATTTTTGCTTTTATTGCTCCCTTTATTGCTCCTATCAGTGTTTTTAGAACAACCTTGAGGCAGCACAGAAAGGCTCAGGGCAGAGCCCAGTCCTCCCTCCAACTCTGAGAGGGGCGTCGGGGAGGCAGGGGCTGCTTCGAGGCCAGGGGCGGGGCCTCCCTGGGATAAGACTGTTATTGCAGCTGGTTGGCAGGCAGCCACGCAGAGCGCCAGTGCAGGGAATGCTGGGCCTTCTGTTCCGCCGGGCTGTTTCTCATAGCACGTAGGCCAGTGTATAAATAAGGTTTTAGTAAACGCCAAGTCAGTGCTCATTAACAAAGAAAGAGGGACCAATCCCAGTAAACTACTGTGACGCTACCTACCCCTGTTGTGTAAGGAGCTGGGTGTGTGTGTGTGTGTGTGTGTGTGTGTGTAGCCAATGAGAGCTCAACTTCCAGCCCCAGGAATTGGGGAGCTGAGAGAATCGGAGAGAGGTTTTGGGGGTTAGCACCAACTGGGACCAGCTGTGTTTTTCCTCGGCCCCTTGGAGTCAGAGTAAGTGTTGTCATTTTCAGATAATCCAAATGCAAGACCATGGCCTTACTCCACCCCACCCATCCCCATAAGGACACTCAAGCACACGAGCACACACACACATGAATGCGCACACACGCATATCGAATGTCCAGTGACCTAGGTGGGCTGGGAAAGAAATATGCAGCCAGGTGGCTGGATTTCCTCCAGAGGGATTGAGCCCCTCGAGGTTTCACCTCAGTTGAGAGCTGAAAAAGTCTTGTCTTCACCTGTGGTCTTACCACCCCAAGCTTGTAACCCAGGAACTGAGACCTGGGCCCATAGTGCCAGGACTGCCTAAAACGTTTCACACCTCATAAAAAATGACGTGTCGGTTTTGGGTGAGGGGTTGGGATGTTTCCCATCTGATTTGCCCGGAGGTAAGCATGCCCCTTTTCCTCCTTCTCCTCCTTCTAGATCCTTCCTGTTTTCTCTCGACTCTGGTGCACAGCTTTGAAATCTTGCTGAGAAGCAAATCTGTCCCTTCTGTTCTGATGTTTATTTGTGGAAGTTCAGCGGGGAACTGAGGCGGGTGCCAAGACCTGCCACACTGCTGGGAAATCTGATTTTCCCTCCCTTCCCCCCTCTCGATGGTTGTTGATAGAGGAAATCTGGCTTCCCCGGCATTTTGGCCCATGGTTTTCCCCTTTGCAGCTGCTTCCAGGGCGGCATGATTCAGCTTTCTTTCCTTCCCCTCAACTATTACTCTGTCACGGTTTTTAATTTTCTGACTTCATTTTGCCCGTGTCTCTTTGACTACGGAGTGGCTGAACACTGCGTTCTGGGGAAGAAAGGACCCAGTCTTGGGGGTCCTGACTCCATGCTCCTTTCAATGACCTGCTTTGTTCTTGGCTCTGCGTCCTAAATTCCTGAATCATGGGGAATAAATGTGGGTGGACTCCACGCTGCCCAGGGTGAGCTGGCTGTGGTTTCTGCTCTCTGTGATGGTTGAAGTTTGTTAAGTATCAACTCTGTGTTTCAATTTTCGAATGATACTGCTGTGTCAAAATTCTCTGGAAAAGCCCGCATCTCCAGGATTTTACGCTGACGTCCCATTGATGACTTAACTTTATGGTTTCCTCTCCCTTCCGATTTCTAAATCTTTGGTCTGTCAACTTTCTCCCACTTCGTGTCATGCATGGTTTTGGGAGGGAGGAAGAGAAAGGAGTGATGCCCAGTGCCAGCAGCATGCGGGGGTGGGGGCGGGATAGAGGTGGGGGCAGGGAGGGAGGGCCATTAGACAAAAACACAGTCAGAAAATATTTTTTTAAAAAATTATTAAGCCACAGCAAGCATATTTGATTTACAGCATTAGTATTTGTTTCTGCCTACTGCTACAAAACTGTGTCTATTACGATCAAAATCTCCCCTGGGTCAACAGATTTCAATAAAGAAATAAAAAGGCAATAGGAGGAAGGAATATTAATGTACATTAGCTATGGGCTTGATTGTCTTGGGCCTGCCTTGACTTCTTTTAGGCTCCGGGCATACAGTAGGTCAGAGCTTATTTTTGTGACAGATCATGTGTTGTTTTTATGAATTTAAAAAGAAACAAGTACTGAGAGGTCAAAACTGAAGTCACTCAGGTCACTAGCAGGCCCATGTGAAGGCTGCTCTTAGGATAATGGGTCCTGGGGTCCTGGCCTTTATTCAGTAGATATAGTTTGAGCACCAGCTTATTAGGTAGGCATCAGGTTCTCTCCACGGTAAACGGGTTTTAAGAAAGATTTTAACCTCTTATATTTCTTATCTCTATATAAGAGTAGTTCTTAACCTTTTTATGGCTTAGGACTACCTTTGAGAATCTGACAACAGCTCTAAACCTTTTCCCTAGAGAAATATAAGTTCACATAAGAGGTGTGTCTCATGGAACCTATGAAGGCAGATGCCAGGTTAAGAGCTTTTCCATTAAAATTTCTTTCCTGCCTACCATTAATACATGTTCTTTTCTGAAGTGTCTCAGTATAGACACAAATTCTTCCTTAACTCTCCTTATGAAGTCATCAGTTTCTCCCCTGAGCATGGGACCCAATGGTAAGAGGACCAGAGAGTGGGCAGCCTGCTGCAGCACACGAAGATCCCTTGGTGGCCAGGAGACTGGTCCTGGCTCTGGGTTGGCCCTTAACTTCCTAACTTGCTGTCATTTAAAAGGATCTCAGCCTCCCTATCTGTAAGATCAAGATAACAAGACCTATGTTACATATCTTATGGGATGGTAGTGACATTCACATTAGAGAAGAGATAGAAAAGCACTTTGAAACAAAAAGCATTTTTGTTCTTGCCAAAGCAAG
Organism: Pteropus alecto; assembly: GCF_000325575.1. Lineage (NCBI taxonomy): Eukaryota > Metazoa > Chordata > Mammalia > Chiroptera > Pteropodidae > Pteropus > Pteropus alecto. The sequence continues at coordinate 36,863,363 of NW_006441955.1, read as the reverse complement.
AATACAGCCACTTTGCAGAGAGCCCCACTGTCCCCCTATTATTGTTCCACTCTCAGAAATGTCCTCCTCGAACACTTAGGTGGGACATTCTTCTTCAGACCCCTCAGACTAGCAAGAAGTTTTTGTCTCATGGAGTGACCTTTTGACTGCTCCTAAATTCCAAACTCAGTTTTGTTTTCATCAACCACAAATACTGGGACTGAAGTCACAATAGAGAGAAAAAGGTCTAGTTTCTGTTGAGCCAAAGAAAGTCCCATAACTTGTCTGTTCACATACCCTAGAGCCCACCCTGTCATTAGACTCTCTGTCTCTTCCAGTCCTGGAAGACAGCATGTCTCTGTGACCTCTCCTATTAGAGACAGTTTGGCATTTCCCCCTCACCTCTGAGTGATTTAGTCTCAATTCTCCACTCATGACGCATTTCCTGGTACTCAGGGTGTCCCCTCTGGTTGCCCCCTCACCACTGAAGCCGGCTTCCTCTCTTTTCATCTGATGCTTAACAACTGTCTGGTTGCAACAAACATGCTTTAAATCCACAGTCTCCCAGTAGCCTAGCAACAATTTCCCTCCCGGATAAATCTGGATTTCCTGTAGCAGTAGCCTAGGACTCAGCACAGTGGGTCACACTGTCTGTTCACCAGTTCATCTGCTTTTTACCTCTTTCTGGGTGCTTTCAAGATAGCAGCATGTCCTTCACTCTAGAACCTTCCACCAGCTCCCAGAGGCCATGTCATCCCTGTAAAGAGACTTTTAACGTAAGGCTACCTAGTTACCCTTATGTTAAGTAAATCCTCGACTTAGAAATCAATACTGTTTTCCAGGCCTTCTTTGAATTGGAGAAAGTAAAACAAAGAATTCAACTCAAAAAAACATCTTTTTGTGTGCTGGCAGCATAGCATCTGTTTAATTAATCCAATAAATCCAAAGCATCAGTAAATACTACCCGAACAAGATTTTTTTTTTTCAGTAGCTAATATGTTTTATTCTGCCTTCAGAAAAAAAATATATTACACAGTCCCAAAGGATAGCATGTTTCTTGCCCCCTGAGAACCCAAACAGACCTCAAGTAATCAGAATCTTCTTGGCTACTGGCTAGGGCCCTGTTTTCATCTCTTAGGTATAGGATCAAGGCCCTGGGACCCCCTCAAACCAAGCATGACTAATAGGAAATAAGAGAGACGTGCCCTCTCCATAGACCCATTTGTATATTCAGCCTCCTTAAGAGGTCTAACCGGACCTTGAACTTGTGCTGAACAGTTGTGACGTGGAAGTGTTGCTTGTTATTTGGGAAATTAAGAGAACTTGTTTGGCATAGGAAGCAGTGGTGTGTATGTGTGTGTGGCGGGAGGAGAGGAGAAGAAGCGGAGAGAGAGAGAGAGAGACTTGCCATTTGGTCTATGACCTTTTTTTCCAGAAATATTTTCAAATTTCCATTCACATAAACTTAACATTCTCTTCTGGTTCTTTTGGCAAGAATAATACATGAGTTTGAATAGA
>NW_006441955.1:36858972-36861826 GCF_000325575.1 Pteropus alecto | reverse complement strand
AGTTTGGGGGAAGTTATTTTATAATTAATGGCAACATCATTCAGATAACTGGTGACCAGATTTATATGGAGGGCTGTCTAGGGCGGCCGGGCAATGTTGTAAGATGTAAGTGGTATCTAAAACAAAGGTGTAAGTACAAGACTCTCATTATTTATCATCTTCACTGGAAAGAGCTAGGAAAAAAATCACAGCTATAACACTAGGCACACAGCTAGAGCTCAGTAAATGTTTGAATAATAAATATTATTAAATTAATAACAAGATTGAAAAAGAAAGTGTTAACCAGATGCAAAAATGCATCTCAAGCTGTTGTTCCTCTGGTTCCCTCTCCCCCAGATTCCTGGTCTTATTCTTATCTGGCCATCTCTCTAGTCACTCTCTCTTGCTGACTCTCCTCACATTTCTCCCTCCACCTGGAATTACTGCCTCCCCTTCCATGCACAAACACTGCTCTCATCCTCACTATTGTTAACTGGTCTTCTTTCAAATATCTCCTTCAAGTGTCACCTTCCCTGTCTCCAGTTGGAACTGACTGCTCTCTTCCTGTAAGTCACCATCACACCTGTAAGACATACCTCGTGAGGCCCAAAACTGTAATAGACTCTGTCTCTTTTCTACTAGATTATAGTTAATTTATTCATTAATTAATACAACACATTTATTGAGCATCTACTGTGTACCATGCCCTGAGGATATAAAAACAAAAATAAAGCCTATTTCTATGCCTAGTGGATTTACAGTGTGGTAGAGAGATAGATGCATTAAAAATAATAAAAACCAATATAAAAGTGATAAATGAATGCACTGAGAACTCTAGGAGCAGCTAGGAGGAACACCTGACCCAAGGGGAAGGAAGACAGGAAAAGCATGGTATTAAGGGAAGGAAGACCTTTTGGAGAAAAATTAAGTGGCTTCAGATTAGTTGACTCTGGCTACTAGGAGCAGGGTGAGGATGGGGTAAAATGGGGTTGGTTGGCATTTTATCTATTAGGCTCTAAAGTGATGGGCATAGTAGCTAAGAGCTGAAAGATTTGCAGAGGCCTACAAAAATGTGTGAGACCGGAAAATAAAAGAAATTATGGCTATGAAATACAAAGAAAAACTTTAGATTTGAAATTAATAAACATTAAATTGAATGTTTAAGAAAGGTAATATTATTAAACATCATTGTTAAATTTAGTATTTATAAAATGTGAAATTCAAAAACCAGTTCAGGTTTTCCCACTTTATAAACAGTCCAAGTATTTGCAATGATTGCAGGGAAATCATACAGATCATTCATTAAATGAATCACTCAAGACCAAATAATCTCAAAAGGAAATTAAGGGTCTTAAAAAATGTATATATAGCTATCTATTTATATTGGTAGATATTGATAAATATAGATATGGATAGAGAACAGATGCTTTTCAATGTGTTGAATTAATGCGGGATGGAGTTTTAAAACCAGTATGCCTAGAGCCCATGGAGGTAAAGAAGAGGGAATGAACAAAAGATGTTCTCTTGGGCAAAACACAGCCACAGATAATGTCCAGCCCACAATAAAGTGAGAAAAACAGACAACAAATTCACAAAGAAGGGGAAGTAATTAAAAGTGACAGGAGCTGATGACTGATTGATTGATGTCCAATCTCTTTGGATGCATCAATGTGGCAATTCCTTATTTTCTATGCCTCTGGGCTCCTAGCCCCTTATTAGTTACCTCCTCATCATCTAGGACCTAGTTGTTTTTTCTCCACACAGCTTTTTTAGACTCTAGTCCTTGGTTCCAGCTTCCTCCTGAAGCAGTCTTTTAGATATTCCTTGGCTACTTTCTCTGTAATCAGAGGGCTCATCCTGCTGCACTCTGAGACCCAGCACCAGTTCCTAGATTTTTAGGCTGGGGATATTGACAATGACTGAAATGGGAAAAGATCAGTGATGACTCTCAGGCTTCTAGTTTTGGTCGCTGGGCAGAAAGTGGTGCCACCAACTGAAGGAGGCATACAGAAGCAGAAGCTGGTTGAGGGAAGATGATGCGATCAGTTTAGGACAAGTTGAATCTGGACAAATGTCCAGCATACAGTTGCATGTATAAGTCTGGAGCTCGAGGGAGAGGTCTGGGTTGGAGATGCATACTAAGAAGTCATCAACAACAAGATAGCAGATTAAACGATAAAAGAAATGAAAGTACCCAGGGAGAGCATGCAGAGGAAGAGGAGTAGGGTACGAAGGGCCTTGAGAACCTCAGCATTGAAGGAGAAAGTGGAGGCAGAGGAGCTCATGAGAAAGGCGGAGAAGGAGTGGAGCAAACCAGGTGAGAACAGTTCCACAGCCATCAAGGGAGGCAAAGGACATGATCAAAAGTGTCAAGAAAAACAAGGACCCAAAGTATTAATTATACTTAAAAACTAGGAAGAAGTTGGGGATTCTAGTTAAAGCTTCTTAGTAGCATGGTGAAGGAGGTAGAAGACATGGAGATGAAGTAAAGTCCCTAAAGTTCTTTCTTTCATATGTGAGCATCTTGAGCACATATACACGATAATAATGATGGGAAGCCTGAAAATACTTCAGTGAGATTCTTGAAGGTAAACTTCATTAAGGAAGGGCTTTACTTTGCTCGTCGCTGTACCCCCAGCAGCTGGCACAGAGCAGACACTCCACATATATTTGTCAAATGTGTAACTATGTCATTTAGAAACTGCAAGTGGATGTAACAGAATGCTGAAAAATAGCGGGTTTCATTTTCCTCCCAAAGCAGAGTCCTGTTGTGGGTCATTCCACAAATTTTCTCAAGAACCCAAATTTTCTCCTTTTCCCTCATGCATCTCTAGCATGTGCTTGTCATCTGGTGATCTCTAGATTTCTGCCTTAC
>NW_006441955.1:36813295-36858943 GCF_000325575.1 Pteropus alecto | reverse complement strand
GAGCAGAAGACATTTTTTTAAAAGACCTTTCTCAAATGCCCCACCCTATGACTTCTCCTGATATCTTATTGGTCAAAATTATATCATGTGAACACTCCATATAGGGAGGCTGGGAAATGTAGTTTTTTTTTTAGCCAGCTATTATCACCTTTAGCAAAGTTGGGTAGACAAACAGCAAGCTCTGCCGCAGTGAGAGTCAAGTCACAACAGAAGCGTAAGGGAAAGGGTCAAGAGCCTGTGTGCAGAGATTGTTTTCAAACAGAAGAGACGCTGTAGCTTCTGAGGGTGGGTGTGATATAGCTCAGTTTGTGGGCGAGGGATGGGAATGTGAGGTTGACTGTGACCACCGATGTCAATTTTCTTGATGATGACAAAGATCTGTTCATTTTTGTATCTTTCATGTCCAGCACATAAATTCAGTGCTGGTCGATGTTTATGGAATGTTTTTGATTTATCAGGACGCTTTTAAACAACAGGATGATGAAAATGTAGATTTGGGGTGTGCTTGTCTCATATTCTTGGAGGGAACCCTCAGTCTTTAGAGAAAGCAAAAACCTCACTTAGGACGGGGTGTTCTACAAGCCCTGCCATATAAGCTAGTGTGATTGGACTAAAAACTGTGGCCAAAATGCTGAGGTCTGTGGAACTGTCAACCAGAGAAGATGTAAAAATAAAGTTTAAAGGTTGGTGCTTCTGGAGAGACACATAATTAATTGTTAGTCGTGATTACCCTTGGAGAGAAGATGCAGATTACAGGGAGACTTTACTTTGTATGTACTTCGTGTAAGTAAGGAGTTATTATTTTTATCTCTTAAAAAGTCTGTTATATGATTCAGAACTACCTAGACAATAATTGTGAATTTTCAGGAAGTTATTAATTTATCACTCCTTTATTGCATCCACTTCTAACAGGACTTCAATATAGGGGAATTTGACTTCAAGATGAAAAGACCAAAATTTATTTGCTCTTTTATTAAAAGGTAACTTAAAAGTAGACTTATCTTGCAGAGCCTTTCTAACTGGACATAGATGAGTCATAGCCTCTAAGGCAAACTTCATTCCATTGCCCAGTGTTATGATTCATAAACGTTTCCTGAGTGACTATAAAAAATACAATGGATAAAAAGTTTGAGTTATACAAAGATAAAAAGACCCCCTGCCTGTGATGGTTCGTTTTGTGTCAACCTAACTGGATAATGGAGTGCCCAGATATTTAGTCAAATGTTAACCTGGGTGTTTCTGTGAGGGTGCTTTTGGCTGAAATTAACATATAAATGAATAGACTGAGCAAAACAGATTGCCCTCCCTAATGTGAGAGAGCCTGATTCAATTACTTGAAGGCCTGAACAGAAAAAAAGGACTGACCCTCCCCCAAGTAAGAGAAAATTCTTCCTGCCTGATGGCCTTCAAACTGGAATAGTGGCTTTTTTTCTGCCTTCAGACTCAAACTGAAACATTAGCTATTCCTGGGTCTCCCGCCTGCCTCCTCACCCTGCAGATCTTGAGATTTGGCAGCCTCCGTAATTGCATAAGCCAATTCGCCAATTCTTTATGATAACTCTCTCTCTCTCTCTCTCTCTCTCTCTCTCTCTCTCTGTATACACACACACACACACACACACACATATAATATATGGACATATATTATATACAGTAGGTCCTTAACATCGTCTATAGGTTCTGCGACTTTAAGCAAAACAACATATAACAAAACCAATTTTATCATAGGCTCAATGATATGAACAAGAGTTAAATTCCTATTACATCTTTTCAATATTATGACAAAACAATGTTGAACAAAATGTTATTGCTGTATATAATATGTAAATATACATAAACCATATATAATATATAAAAAATATACATCTTATTGGAGTTGTTTCTTTGGAAAACCCAAATATACTGCCCTAAATAAACATATCATTTCATGAAGTATCATGTATGTAGTTGATATGCTTGTTGCTATAAGTCATTCATTTATTCATCAAATTATATATATACATATATGTACGTATATATGTGTGTGTGTATATATATATATGTGTGTATACGTGTGTGTATATATATGTGTGTATATGTGTGTGTGTGTGTGTGTGTGTGTATACATAGATATATAGATTAGAAACTGCAAATATATATATCTCAGACATGGTTCCTGTCTACATGGAACATAGCATCTAATAAGAGAAACAGATGATGAGTAAACAATAGCATCATTACCAGTGGTGAAGATTACAAAGAAGGAAAGAAACAGCGTGCCCTAAAAGAATAGACCAGGACAAGGGTGAGCCAAGGAGCATAGAGAAGAGAGTATTGTCTAAATCCACCATGGGGACAACTGGCTTTCACATAAATAGTTATGTTAGGAATGAGACTTGAAGGATGAGAAATTTGTCAGGCAAAGAACGGCAGGGGGCCTGCCTCCTCACCCTGCAGATCTTGAGATTTGGCGGCCTCCGTAATTGCATAAGCCAATTTGCCAATTCTTTATAATAACTCACTCTCTCTCTCTCTCTCTCTCTCTCTCTCTCTCTCTCTCTCTCTCTCTGTATATATATGCAAGAAGAATGGTGTGCAGAGGTAGGAGGCATGAGAAGGAGACTGACATATTGGGGAATGTAGAAAGAAGCCCAGGCTATTAGAGGAAAAGCAAGAGAGAAGGCTAGAGAGGCTTGCTTCCTCCTTTCCTACCTACTCTTCTCAGCCCCACCCTCCTATGGGAAAAAAAAGAAATCAGGAATTAAAGTGCTTTGCCCAGAATACACTGAAGATATCTTCAAGGAGTTTGAAATAAGTTGTGGTAAGACCAATGCCCAGGCCAAGTGTTAAGGTTAAAGAGAGAAGATACATCTCAGTGGTATAGTTTCATCGGTGGCTTTGCTGGTTCTTCCTCTGGAAAATTCTTCTCCCATCTACGGTGTAGCTCTCATGCATAACAAAGATGATCATCTTACAGTTAGAAAACACGCCTGAAATGCTACATTTATTCTTCAGTTTCAGGGTCAGAGAGAATGCGAGGACCCCTGCACCTACATTATGAAAAGGAGGAGCAGGATGCATATCTAGAAACGGGAGGCAAGGCTGGTTAAATCCTAACTCTACCTGCTTCTCTGCTTTGCCACAGCTGGCTCCATCCACCCAGCATTCAGGAGAACTGCACTGGCAAACAAAAACTGAGGTTGTGGTTTGCGGTCCACAATTACTTGAATGAGAGTTACATGCTGCGCTTGTTAAAATGCATTTTCCCCTCCAGGTTTACTCAAAATGCACACTTGAGTTTGAAAACCAATGTTTAGTCCTGAAAGACACAGGATCAGTGATTCGATCAGTTTTGAAACTATGAAAAATGAAGTCATTCATTCAAGACTTGAACTTGGTTTCTGGAAAACAAGGTGTCCACAATAGGCCCTGGATCTTAGAGCCAGCAAGTGGACTTCCACCTTCCCCACCACTGTGGAAAATGCATAAACAGTTCTGTGTTGTCCCACGGGCCAGGAGTCCCCAGAAAACTACTGCCTACTGGACAATCTGCAAGGGAATTTCTCTCTAAAGCAGCCAGCAGCAGCTTTAAAAGAAAGATGATGTAACTGGTTGAATCTCTTACAAAAGAAAGTAGTGTTGAGCAGAGGAAGGAACACAACCTGCATGAAAGGATACAAAGAGAGCAAAGATGTGAACAATGATGAGGAAGCCTGAGAATATATACAAAGCCAGAGGTGAACAGATGGGCACCACCGCAGGCAGCCTTCCTTTACACTCTGTTTTCCTTCCTCCAGGAGTCTTGTTTGGTGTCACTAAACCAGTAATCAGAATCACTGTGGCGTATTTAATGTCACCATGAAACTATTTGTGACTGACTAGCTCAGCAGGGTGACTCGGAATAAGAGCCTTTGATTTTCTCAATCAGATAAAAGAAGTTTGTTTCTGAAAGCAATCTTGCAGAAAAGGTCCTGTTATCGGGAAGAAGGGAGATGTTTTTCAAGCATACAGGAGATCAGATATGTGTGTGTGTAACTGCATCTATATTTTTTTAAAATATTTTTGCCTATCAATTACAGCTTCCTACACTCCTAGACAGCAGTTCCCAAGGTATCAATCTGCGATCCTGGGGAAAAATATTATCTGATCTGTCACCAAGAATTCAAGAGGTAAGCGGCCTGATGATAGTTAATTATAATTTCATTTTATCTTTCTACTATTTTACCAAATTTATTATGTTAAACAATTTAATTGTACCTCAAACCTGTTCATGGAGAAAGACATTTAATCTTTCTATCAATTTCAAAGCACCTGTTGATTTCCTAAAATATCTGTGTTCCTGAGTCAGAGGCACAAAGTAGGGAACCAACCTTCTGATTTCACGTGTAGAAAGAAATGCCACCTTGTCTAGTGTGGCACGGATTGTCACCAGACTGAGGACTGAATCTAAGTCTTTCTAGTACAGATGGGATATATTATTATATTTTGCTCTTAAAATTCATGAAAATCTATAACACAATAGTAGTAGCACAATTTATTGAGTGTTTACAGCACTAAGTATCATACATATACAGATTCATTTCATCACAAAAAAATAACGGTTCTTTTGTGTTGTTTTGTGAAAGATGTTCATGTTTTAATTAACATCCAGTTGCACAAGACTTTGCCTATATAGAAATTGATTTTCCACTCAATAGATGAGAGGTGTTGGGAACATAATGATGAATAGACAGATATGGTCACTGCCCTTGTGAAACATACAGTCCAGTGAGGTAAAGAGATATAAACAATTACCTTCAAGTGTGATGAGTATTATAAAGGAAGGCAAAAGGTGAAAATAATTTTCCCAAACATTTTCCCCCTTCAGTATTGTCAGCTGACTTGGGCTTAGCCAGCCTGGAAAACTGCATGGTTGGGATTTGCTTTCATAAAACTAAGCTCAACCTAAGCAGAGTGTGAGCAGGAAAAGTTAGGGCAGAATGCTATGCAGGGAAGGTTAGAGAAGCACCCATTGTACTGATGGCCACCTGCTGCAGTGGGAGTCTCTGTTTACCATTCTTCATAAGCATTTAAAAAATTCATGTCAGTATAATAGGTTTGATGTTTGATTTCCAAAGCATAATTCTGTGTGGGAGTTCCAGAAGGTTTCTTGCCTGCCTAGATAGTAAGTCTGAGCACTTATGAGCCAGGTTGAAGCAGATGGCCTAGTTTATATTAACTGATACTAGACCATTTGACCCTGGAACAGCCCCTTCATCTCTGAGTGCTTTGATTTAATGAGCAACATAATAATAATCCCTTACAAGACTGTCATAAGACTTACTGTAGTTGAAGCAATTTGAGAGTTCGACTTTACTACTGAAGCCTAGACTGTGATTATAGGCATGACTCACTCTGTAGATTCTACACAGCGCTCGATAGTTTCAGAGAGCAAGTGTTGGCATGCGGACAAAGAGAGGGGATGACAGGTAAACATCACTTATTGCAGTAAAGGAACTCTTTTAGTCTCACCTGACTGAATCCTAATGGTTTTTTAAATTCTAAAGTGCCTTCAAAAATGAGTAATACAGTATGTTGGGGGAATAAAAGCAGCATTGTTTTTATTTATATTTTCTCCTAAAGCAAAGCCAGATGGCATTATGGGAGGTGAGACCCTGGCAACTCTGGCAGCCCTCAACTTTAGTTCTCACCATTACAGATCTACCTTCAAAGGATGAGGCCAGTGAGTACCATGAGTGCCCATATGCAGAAGAGATCACCAGCCTCTTCTTAGTTGGGTGTGGAATTTTAAAAGTGTTTTTCCAAAACAACAAAGTGTTTTTCCAAGTATGGAGACTTCATCTGTTCTATATTTGCTTGGATCTTAAAACACACACACACACACACACACACACACACACACACACACACACACACAAAGAGAGAAACCACAAACCACAACACATTAAAGGAAAATGGAAGAGTTTATATATGGTAAAATTAAGCTAATAAGAAGATAATTTTCCAAATATAAGAAACTAAATTCTAAACTATTTGGCCAACGAAATTTGCTGTGACCTTACCTTTCTAGGACAGAGGCATTCCTATATCATTTTATTTTTCAATTTTTTCCAGTGTCCTCATCTTGGTGGAATAACAGAACTCAAGAACAGAGAAATATTCACTACATTTTCCCAAAGCCATATTCCCAAAGAATTTAAGTAAAAGGGACTAGAAGAGAGAAGTGATATTAAAATGCTTTGGGGTTTACTCTTTTACATTCTTTAAGGCTCGTCCTAGTTTCCTCTTTGGCCCTGAGTGGATGGCAGTGGGTTTTATTTCACAGCTGACTTAAAGATTGCTGAGAATATGGATGTATTCTTTTAAATGTGGAAGTCGAACACATATGTGGACATCTTCCCATACTTTGGAGCTTTGGCTTCACAGTGGATTACGACTCTGACTGCCTAAAGTAACCCAAAGCCTTTGCCTTGCCCTAGTTCATCCATCGACCGAGTGTTCAAGACTTGCTGTGGGTGACCAGGCCCCTCATGCAGACTGGCGGTCCAGACACCTTCACACAGCTGGCGGGCATCCTGTCTGACCTCTTATGCGGCTACCCAGAAGGAGGAGGCTCTCGGGTGTTCTCCTTCAACTGGTATGAAGACAATAACTATAAGGCCTTCCTGGGGATTGACTCCATGAGGAAAGATCCTGTCTATTCTTATGACAAAAGAACAAGTAAGTTTCCTGAGTCCTGTATATAAATCGGGCTCTGATGTCAGTTAAGCTGATGGTTTAACACTTTCAGGTGAAACCAGTTCCGGGGTTGACACTCCTTTGGTCCTGTTGAGGGGCCTTGGGCAGAGTCTTCTCCTCTCAGAGGATCTATTCCCCCTCATAGAAAGGGAATGGTTGCATAAAGAGTTCTGGATGTGAGCCATGGAACGAACCGAGACATACTTGGAAAGGGAACATAGAGGACATTTCCCACTGATCTGATTGAACTGGGGTTACGTTATAGAGGAAGAAAAGGAAGATAAATGAGGAGGCAGCCTGGAGTTGCAAGCCAAGCTTAGGTCAGAAGGGCCCTGGCAAGTAAACATGGCTGTGGGATGTTTTTACAAACACAATGCACTGAAAGTCTGTGTGTAGTACTGAATTACATTCCAAGTGCAAGTCTCTGGCAAGTTTTCTTTCCCACCTTTCACTATTTTTTGTGGGGGAGGGGGCTCCTGTGGGGTAGAGGAGAGTGGGGTGGGGAAGAAATACAGCTGGGTGGCCCTCTAGTTAAACATTAAAGAGGCAGCAAGGCACGTACCAAAAGTCGTTGGGCCCGGAGATAGCCACATACAACCGAAGTTAAGCAGCTAATTGAAGGGAAATCATTGAAACTAAAGCTGAGATTCCAAGGAGAGGCCTCATATGGTCTCTCGGTCCCTTTCATCTCAGAACGCCCTCTGTTCCTCGCTATAATCACAAGCAGGCTTCTCAGCCTCCCTCTTCTAAGGCGGAATAAACCACAGGGCAAGCCCCATCCTTTGTTTCTCTGATGAGGCCCTTATTGAGATGAACTGTGGCATTTTGTTACTAATGATGAGCTTGTTATTGGTGGAGTGTGGCCTATTAATTTAGGTGATTTGTCAAATCCTCCAGCACAGAGTTGAATAAGAGATGTGATTTGAACACACTAATGACCATGTTTAGTTCGAGCAACAGGAGTTTCGATAAAATCTGTCCCTTCTTTTCTGGCAGCGACCTTTTGTAATGCATTGATCCAGAGCCTGGAGTCCAACCCTCTAACCAAAATAGCATGGAGGGCAGCAAAGCCTCTGTTAATGGGAAAAATCCTCTTTACTCCGGATTCCCCAGCAGCACGCAGTATACTGAAAAATGTAAGGTCTGAGCTGGTCTTGCCCCTTCTACCTTGGGCCACCCAGGAGAGGGGTGGGGGAGGAAGGGAGAAAGGGAGAGAGGGAGAGAGAGAGCGAGAGAGCTAGCTGCCTGGGTCCTCTCCTTTCCACAGTGCCTACAATGAGGTTCTTTCCCAGCCCCTGAATTATATCCCTAATGGCAGGGTGCACATTCTCTGAATCTTACCTACCTGAAATAGACAAATAGGGAGAAAGGAAGGAATAGCATTTGCTCATAGAGAGTCCAAATCTAGCTTTAATGGGGTTCTGAGACAATAGCATCGTCGATATTACATGTACCTCTGAGATACTATGTAATCAGATTCTGTCAACTGAGGAGGCTGGGAAATAGCAGATTGTTCTGGAAAATATCAGTAGACTAAGAAAACTAAGATGTGTCCTTGAAAAGCCTTTCTACACACTAAGAGTTTGTGACATGAGTAGGAAAGACACAATGAAAGGTTCTCTGACACTTTTGTTCTCTCCGTTCTTTTCTCTGTCTATCACTGTCTGGTTTTAGGCCAACTCAACTTTTGAAGAGCTGGAGCGTGTTAGGAAGTTGGTCAAAGCCTGGGAAGAAGTGGGGCCCCAGATCTGGTACTTCTTTGACAAGAGCACACAGATGACCACGATCCGAGTACGGATGGTGGGGAGAGGGGAGGAGGAGGGCCGAGGACGTTCCTTTTCCCAGCAAAGGGTTAATCGCTACTGGAGTTAGATCAAAATATAATAAGCAAGGCCCAAAGGCACTAGTTCTAGAAGCTGTCGCCAAGTGGAGTCACTGACTTTGGGTGGGAAATACATTTCTTGAATTCTGGGGGTACTGTAAAAACTGCCACAAGACCGGTGGCTTACTAAAGTTTCTTGCTTTTATTGATTCACTTGAAGAACTCCGATTCAAAGGGGCATTTCCCTAAGGGCCCAGCTCTGTAACCGCAAAGATGCTTGAGTGTGTCTCTCTGCACTCATTTCCAGCTGTGCAAAGCCAGTAGACAAGAGTCCTAAAGATGAGATAAGTAAAAGAGAACAAAAAGATCAATAAGAAAAAGCTTTCTGTATACCATTTTTCCTGCCCCTACCCCCAACATACATGTCTTCCCTTCGTATAGAGACCTGTATATTTAGGGGAAATGGGATGTAAATAGGTATGTCTTATGATAGAAGAAAAAGCACTGGCTTTGTAGGAAGCCTTAGAGTCTCTATCCTTAGTCGTTAAAAATTGCGGTGGCCCAAGAACGGGGCCAAAGATTCTGTGGAATACCTAAATGCTGCGACTGTGTTGCTTCTTCCCAAGGACACCCTGGCAAACCCAATAGTAAAAGGCTTTTTGAATAAGCAGTTTGGTGAAGAAGGTATTACTGCCGAAGCTGCGCTGAACTTCCTGTATAAGGGTCCTCGAGAGAGCCAAGCTGACGACATGGCCAACTTCGACTGGAGAGACATATTTAACTTCACTGATCATGCCCTAGGCCTGGCTAATCGATTCCTAGAGGTAAGGGGCAGCAAGCCACTTGAGGGCCACACCTTTGAAGACAGCTCTGTGAGTGGGGCCAGAGATTTCTTAGCAAGTCAAGTGGTCTTGGGTTTCAGCTCTTATTTTCTGTGATGAAGAAACAAGAATTTCCACAGCTCCCACAACAGAGATGGATCCTGTCCTCTGACAGTTTATCCACACCTAAAGCCGTTCCCTCTGTACATTTGCTGCCTCCTAACAGCTCCCTGACTCCTCCTTCCTTGCAGACCTGAAGAGTCTGTGTCTGCCCTCAACCCTTTCCTGTCTACCATTGCTTCAGTAGCCATCATTAGCCAGTTTCCACCAAACCTCGAGTCTGAGGTCCCACTGCCTACTACTAGACTTTCCCACTCTCAGATTTTACAGGCACATTAGACTCAATAGACCCCAGAACAACTTGTGTTCTCCCTTCCCATAAAACTTATCTTCCTCTGGCATTTCCTATCCTGATTACTGTCCTCAGCATTTTTCCAAATTCTCAAGCTAGAGATTTCAGGGTCACCCTTAATTGTCTTTCTTCTTCCCCTTCCACACAACAGCTATAATTTATACTTTGTGCCAAGCACTGGGCTAAGTGACTTTATATATATAAATTAATTTTAGATTGTAATGAAAAATTTCTAAAAAGCATTTATTTGGGCAATAGGAGAAGCAGCCCGGGAAACACAGATCCGGTAGCTATCTTAATTGTGCTCCACAGAGGAAGAGGGGAGGCTTCCTTTTATAGAGAAAGTTCCTGCCTGCATTCCCAAATAGATCCTTTTTATGTAAATGAGGTATCCAAATTTGTACTGATTGGCCCAAATCTCTCAGTCCTGATTGTTTGGCATGATGTGTCCTGCTTGGCTGTTATGGAGCAGTTCTGATTGGATGGGGCAGGTCTTAGTCCATTGGCTGAAAGAAGAAACCAGGAACTCTTTGTAATAGTTGAGTGCTGGGCATAGCTGAGGGTTCAGTCCAAGGTTCTTCCTGGCGTGCTCTGTAGAGCACGTAAGAAGCCCCTGTCAGCAAATAGTCACTTGGCGCAGCAGATCAATTCCTTTTCAGGGTTTACATCAAACAGATCTTTCTTCTCGGGTTCCCACATACATTAGCTGATTTAATCCTCACGACAGCTCTTTGAAGTGTGCACTATTATTATTCCCATTTTACAGATGCAGAAGCTGAGGTTTAAAGAAATTAAATAAGATCCAATCCCAGAGCGTTAGACAGGATCAAGATCTGGGTGTGCCTGAATTCAGAGCCTGCCTTCTGACTCCGCTACTGCCTCTGTTCTGTCCAGTCACTGAGGATAATTCTGTACCCTATTCAAAGCCCAAGGTTTTTCCTACACCACCAAGCAATTCTCCAACACCAGCTAGGTATCCCACAATTCAACTCAGTCAGAACTGAGAATTGCTTGTATCACATCCCACAGGTTAAGGACTCAGTCCCATAACACCAATCGCTAATCCAGGTTGTCCAACTGGCTACAGATCAGTGTTTCCATGACCCCCTTAATGGGTTTGATTAATTTGTTAAAGCAGCTAAAGGGACTCAGATAAACAATTTAATTACTACATTACCAGTTTACTATGAAAGGGTATAACTCAGGAACAGCCAAATGGAAGAGATACATACATACGACAAGATATAGAGAAAGAGTGCAGTTTCCATAGAGAAAGAGTGCAGTTTCCAAGCCCTTTCTGAAGCCACCGTCCCCACATATCCATGTGTTCACCAACCCGAAAGCTCCCAGAACCACATAATTTTGGGATTTATAGAGGTTCATTACAGAGGCATGATTGATTAAATAACTGGGCTTTGGTGATTGAACTGAATCTCCAAACCTCTCCCCTCCCAGGAGAGTGGTGTAGGGGAGGGGAGGGGGAGACTGAAATTTCCAACCCTCTAATCACCTGGTTCTCCTGGCAACCAGCCCCCATTTTAGGGGACTTTCCAAAAGTCACAATTAACATAACAAAGACACCTTCCTGGTGCTCATCACACAGGAAGTTCTAAGGATTTTATGAGCTTTGCGCCAGAAACAGGGATGAAAGCCAAATATTATTTCTTATTATAAAGCACAGTATCACACTGAGTTTTGTCTGCTCTATCTCCCAAATATCTCTCAGCTCTACCTCTTGCTTTCCAGGCTCTCTGAGGCCCAGAGGCCTTGTCTTTTGTCCTCCAGCCTCTTCTAACTGCTTTCTCTTAGATTCCAGGGTCCAGTCCTTGTTGGCTCAGGCATTTCTCCACACTGACACCAAAGCTACATTCCAAACACGCATCTGCCGGCATCACTTTCACACTTATAATCTTAGTGACTCAGTCTGCAAGGAATACAAGTTCTTCCAAACCTACCCAGCCCACCTTCCCAGCCACTGCTCACTCACACATCTGGGCTCTACTCTGTCCCTTTCACCACTCTCAGGCATACCTTGACCTCTCTTGATTCCACCCTTAGCAAATGCTGTTAGAGCATTTTTGCTTAAACAAAAAAGAGAATTTATTGGTTGACATAACTCAGAAGTTCAGAGGATCTAGGAACTGAATACTACCATGAGACCCTCCATCTCAACCTTGACGCTTGCCTCCACCCTCTTCCATCTCGGCCAGGCCCTCTTCATTTGGTGATGTGTCGGCAACTCACAGCCCTCTGTGGTTATCTTTGTACCAACAATTCCTCAGGAAGTGGGAGTGGCTTTCCCAGTGCATAAGCATGACTCCTAGACAGTTCTCTGATTGACCTGTCTGTCTATTCTACCTGTCCCAAAGTCACTCAGGGGATTGGGTCCTGTAGATGGCAGTCTGGGTCATCTACCCACCACAAGGAAAGGAAAACAGAGTTAGTGTCACCTGAATTTCAAGGACTAAGCAGGATTACTGTGAGGTAAGGGAGGATGTTTCCCGCAAAGAAGAAACATAAGGCAGAAAAGCCTGAAATGACTTTTCCTTCCCCATCTGTTGAGCTTCTATTCATTCATTCTTTAAGAATCAGCTCTCAATATCACTTGTGCTTCCATATAGGTTTAACTATTCACTCTTCTGTGCTTCCCTGGCCCTCTCTTCACACCTCTCTTAGATTCAAACTATCTGTTAACCGTGTCCACCTCTGGCCAAACGGCAAGATTGGAGTTACTTGGGGTCAGAGAGCAGCACATTCTAGTTATTTTCAAATTCTTGACCTCAGACTCCCAGAGAACCTCTCCATCCAAGGGCTTATCACACCTGCCAATGGGCCAGGTCAGGGCCAGGTCTGGGCCTCATGTCATCTGGAATCTTTAGAAGGTAGAAGGTGCTCTGGGCAATAGGATAGTAGATTAAGGTGAGGGCCCCCAAGAGCAAGCCCTCTCCCTCAGACTCCCGGTTTCTGAGGATAGCTAGTGAGAAAAGGCCCGGTTCCATCCGTCACCATAGTGCCCTTAAGAACTCCCTGCTGCCCCTGGTACCACCAGAACTTCCCCAGAGTGTGGGGCCTTCCCCCTAGAACCTATGAAGAGGCGGCACAGGCTCCCTAGGTGTCTTTTCAGGAGGGGCCAGGTGTGGCAGCTGCAGCACCAAAGGTCAAGTCGCTACAAAGTGATCCCCAACTGATCTGAAGGCAAGAACGACTTTGGGTGCTTTATACAGAACAGATTTTTAGACACCAAACCAGACTGACTGACTCGGAATTTCCAGGGACAAAGCCTAATAATCTGTATATTTGCATACCTGTTAGGGGGCCTTCGAATCCCCTCGTATAATTACTCAGTTGACGTTGCCCTCCTCTCACAGTACCTTTACTGGCTAAATCCCTATCCCTGGCCACGCTCGTCACCATTCACCGCTGTGGTCATAACACAGGCAGAGCTCTTGAAGGTGGCATGGAGAGGAGAAGGGATCTATTTTATTCTTACAGAATGGAGTTCAGTGGTTCTCACAATGTTTTTGTGAGATACTATCAGTAATAAAGAACATTTCTGGTCTTTTGTTTGACTTGACATTTGCATGGTGACATAAAGGTCTTGTTTTCTTGAAGGATTATTTTTCTGTGTAGCTTGTGCTCAGTGTAGCACCGGGCACCCAACAGATACTTAATATATATTAACTGCTTAAATGGTTAAGAATTCAGTCTCTGGAGCCAGACTTCCTGGGTTCAAATCCCTGTTAGTTGTGCCTCGCTTTTCCCATCTGTAAAATGGGGTATAGTTTTTACTAAATAGGCTTATTATGAGAACTGAGTTAATTCATGCCAACCCCTTGGAACAGTTCCTGGCATACAGTAAGCACTTAATAAATATAAACTTTAAAACAAAATACAAACAAAATATACTGCTTAGGAAGAGGAAAATGGCATTAGTGAAGTCAGGTCCAGCCACTGAGCCACTCCTGATCCTCCTCTAGGGATTACAAAGCTGATTATTACATCCAGCCTCAACTACCACCACTTCCCAAGGGCTTTGCAATCTCATTAGCAGAGTGAAGTGCTCCTGGGCAAAGGCCAGGTGAACTCAGGTCAATGGCTTCCCCCAGGGGTTCCTAAGAGGGGTTTTGACTGTGGCAAAATCTCAGCAGGTGATTATGATGAGGTTTCTGATCTTCCTGCTCTTGGGGGAAGGGACGAGGAAAGTGGGGGAAGGGACAAGGAAAGTGCGAGAAAGGAGATGAACTGAAAGGAGAAGGTAGGAAATGTGCAGTGAGGAAAAAGCTAATCATTGCAATTGGTCCTGGATTTTTCTGCTGCTGTTTTTGTGTTTTGGAAAGTCTGGAGGAGCCGTAGGGATCCCCCAGCTCCCACTCTGAGGACTGCTCAGGAGCAAATACAGTGTGAAAACTCCTCCTTGATGGCTATAATGGTCTCTCCAGGACGGGGCAGCAAGTATGTTCCTTCAGGGACAGTTTACAGCTTGACTGAGGCTCCCCTTTTTAGTAATACGACTTGTACTATAGAGCGGTGACAACTTGCTGGGCTAGCCTCTGTGCTTACTTCCTTGCCTATTCCAAAGTAGCAAAAAAAAAATTCTTTAAGGAAAATTAAGCAAAAAATAATCTTAAAGTGAACATTATGTCATTCTAGGTCGATGTGTGCTCAGTTGTGATATTGAACAGTAACAGGAGCTCCGAGAATTAAGATCAAAGACCTTTAAGCCTTTCATCATTACAGGAAAAGGAGTGATTCAATAGATTTTCTTTTCAACTAGTAGAAGGTCTAGATCCCTTGCTTCTCTGCTTGGGGTGAGGCCTTTCCTTATTAGAATTCTCATTGAGCGGTATGGAGCCTGTCCCATTCCCCAGGAGCCGCCTTGCTGGGTCACTTGTATGCGATGTTAGGCTGCTGCTCGTGGAAATTTCTCACCCACCCAGTGGGGACAAATGGGCCTGGGTCTCTGCTTCTTATGAGCTGAGTCACCCTAAAAAAGTCACTTTACCTTCTAAGGCTCAATTCTCTCACCGGTAAAATCCAGTTAGTAACACAACAGACCTTATAGGGTTGTTGCTGACAAAATGAGAGAAGTGTGCAGAGCACCCAGCACACGCATGCCATCTATCAGTTAGGCAAGAGTGTGAATTCTCTGTCTTCAAGTTCCTCATCTGTTGGGTGGAGTGGTGATACCCTCCCATCCAGGTGGCTGTGAAGATGAAATGGGATGAGGCTGGGCACGTAGTAGACGTTTGATGCACGGCAGCCCTTATGATGAACCACAGGGATGTCTGCGTCTGAACCACAGACCAAGTAAGGAATGTGCCTTTTTCTCAAATTCCAAACTTTGTGTAAACATTTACCAGGGACTGTGAAGCTACTCTTTATATTAACCTCAGTGAATTGGCTTAGAATCAGGAATGTCAGACCATTCCTGCAGGCCCAGTGAATTGGCTTTTGGCACCATTCTGCCACTTCTGTAGATGATGGTCTAGTAGCTCTGGAACTTTGCTTGTCCTTGGAGCACCTCCTCAGTAAGGGGCTTCTACAACCTCGTTCGTCCCATAACCATTCCCTATCAATCCCCTGATGCCCAGCTCTTAGGAAGGGCAAAATAAAGAAATGAATGAAAGGCAGACCTCCTGTTCAGAAGGTGCGCAGTGGACCAGGGAAAGGGGTGACAGTGATGTTTCGAGAGCCTCACATCTCTAGCATGTGGAGAGATTCATTTCTACAGGCCTCCTGACCATCCTCTTCTCCACATCTAAGGAGACTGAGGGCAAGTGAGTCTTCATGTAGGTAAATATCTTAAACTAGTGTGTGTATACTTTTATAGTCATAATTTACATGTCTTATTCGCATATATTTTTCTTCTGGAGAAAAGCACAATTAGAAAAATTAATAATTAATTCTTCTGATTATCTTTTAATTAAAACAGATATACATACCCCTCCCCTTCGATTTCTTTGTTTAGGGAAAGTTTAGAGCTGACACTCATAAAACACTCTTTAGAGTTCACATGTATTTTAATTTCATAATATATTTGAATTTCAGGTCTTGAATTTCACATCAGGAAGCTGAATTCTGCCAAACTTTAATACGAAAATACCTCTGATCAAGGCATGAAATTGTACTTTAGCCAGGCACGATTACCTTTCCCTAAGTCCTGAAAGAACATTATTAACTGTTTTTTCCTGTGCTGTCGACACAGTCAGTATATGTGCATAACTCTGTATTATCTACATGGTGATTATCTTGTTGATGAATTATCAGTAGTAGGATTTTTTGGACTACTTTTCCTCTGTACCTTGCATGCTCCTGGCCACATGCCACTACCACCCAGCCAGAGTGTACTCAGGGAGCATATTTTTCAGGCTAGCCTAAGAAAAATAGGATTAGGAAGATAACGCTACTGATCATGTAATGTACTTCAGAGTCAAATGTATAGATATTTGCAGAATATCTGTCTTATTGCTTTCTTCTATTGATTCATTGACTCCAAATGTGTATTGGGAGGCTAAGGACAAGTTGGAGGTGAGGTAGGAAAGGTACACCATGAGAGCAATATTATTACAAGAGCCATGAACTGGATCATAAACAACTCATGGGCAATGATCTTATTTAATACCCCATCAGTTTTTCAGACACTGGGCTGAGAAAGGAGAACACAGGTAGCGGGTGAGCTGGGGTCATGGGTGGAAGGAAGGGACTTGTACTTGAGCCTGCTATGAGCCAGCCACTACGTTGGGCACTTTTGCAGGTCACCTCATGCAACTCTCCTAACTACCTGCCCAGTAGACATGATTATTATCATTTTATAGAATTAAAAACTGATATGCCTAACATATCACAGCAGATGAGCATGGGTTTCAGAATTCTAATTCAGACCTGCCTGGCTCCAATGAGGATGTTCTTTCTTTTATAATGTGAGGGGTATATTAGTAGGGGTTCAGTAAGAATTGTTTGGATAAATTATATAATGAGTTAGGAGAAGCACCAATTATTTTATAATATTGGGAATAACAGACATTATTCTGATTGGGTCTTTTCTGCTTGAAATAACTTTGTAGGAGAAAACCAAAATGATTTGACCTCATTCAGTCTTTCATATTTGCATGTACTGACTACTTACGTCTGAATAAATGCAATTAATCCCTGACCCCTAGAAACTCACAGCCTATGGGGAGAGATAAGCACACAATGAAATAGCACGATGGTAGTGGTATCTCGAAGGATGGCTAGAACAATAATTCAGTCTGATGAAATAGAAACAGGTTGCACAAAATGTCAGATCCTCTAAGGATTGTCAATACTTTCTCCAAATGATCTCTGAAATTCCTCCTTCCTCTCTCTCTGGCCTGTACCATTTCTCCTGGTTGGCCTCCAGTCTCTCACGGTTTCCAGTGAGAGACTTCTCAGTGCCTCCAGTGAGATCTTTCTAAAACCCCAGTCCCTTCATGGCCTTCCCACCCAGCTCCGCAGTGGTCCCTCATTGCTACAATGATGAAGTCCATCCCAGTCTAGTTTCACGACTCTTCTACGTTATATGGGATGGCATGCAGCTCTGGGCCTCTCACCTGACTAGCTGACCGCTTGCCTCCTTTGCTCCCCTTCAGGACTCAACTCCTATGTTTCAGGCTTTCTGTGCCCTATATTCCCTCCATCATAGCCCTCGATAATTATTTGTTCAAATGCCTCCCCACCACCATAGACCATAACCCCTTAAGAGTCCAAACTGTATTATTTTTCTTTTGATTTCCCAATTTACCTTAGTGGAGCAGTGGCATAAAGTAGCCATCCATAAATGCCAAATTAAAACTGAAAATATATTTATGCTGGGCCTTAAAGTTTGAATTTGCTTGTTAAGCAAGGCAGAAAGACAATTTCAGGCAGAAGGAAGAGCATTAGCAAAGTGCAAAGTGAATCTGCAAGATAAGTTCAAGTGAAGCAGATAGCCTGGGTAGGGGTGTGGCTGTACGTCAAGGGAGTGGGTGGGCGCGGGGAGGAGCAGCAGTGATCAGAGATGGGACCTGTGAGTAGCTTCATCCTGTAGGTGATAGGACATCATTTCTAACCCTTACTTATGGGCTCTGTGATTTGGGCCAACGTTGCTGTTCCACTACCTGAAAAATGAAGGTGAAACTAAAGCTGCCGTTCCAGCGGGGTTCACTGGGGTGGGAGAACCAGGTGTTTGCGTCCAGAATATGCTCTGATAGGTCAGCGCCCAGCTCTGCTGACTCTTACCTATTTTGAGAATAGTAACATCGACTTCCCAGAATGATTAATGATTAAACATGAAAGCTCTGAGAGCTGAAATCTGCAGTTTTCAGCCAGGTTATTCTATCTTCTCTTGTACCCAAATAGACAGCAAGCATTACCTGGTGGTTTGCCTTAGTGTGAGGCTGTGCTCCAGTTTGGTCTTTTTAATTGTTTCATTATCGTATTTATTTATTTTAGAAACAGACATTTTTTAACAGCTGTGCATTTCCTGTCCCTTTGTTTCCCAGTCGTGGTGCATTTCCTCACTCTTTGTGATTGAACGTTTCAGATGTCCGTTCCTGGGGCCCAGTGTGTTAGACAAAATTTATTGCACTGCCGTGGGCCTCTATCTCACCATCACAACCAACTCAAACAGCTCAAAGCTATTTTATCCGGTGGCATTTTCCATGTGGTGGGAAATGAATCTTGAGTGTTATAGTCTAGATGTGCCAGGAAATTCATTCTGGGATGTTTGCCCACACCCGCTGGCATTTTTCAAAAGGAGCCCCAGTGTCTGCATTGACACCAGCAGGACCACTTCAGACCCCCATTGGCATCCGGCAGCCACTTTGTGCTTAGCCTGCGTTTGGAAGTTAAAGATATAAGAGGCAGGATTATAGAGCCAACATCTCTAAGGGTGGGTGCAGGGCCTCCCTCATCCCTGAAGACTCACCCCTACGTGTCCTGGGCGTATTGGTCAAAATATGTCAGCACAAGGTGCCAATCCCCTTTGATTATCAAGTTCAAACAAAAAGAAAGATTTTCTTTCTTCCTTTGCTTTCACTGGACAACATTTCCCACTTCATAGATAATTTATCTATTACTTAATGTGTTTGAATTAGAGTCAAAGAGGTCACAGTTGAAGAAGAAAGCCTGCTGCTACTGTGGCTTCTCCTCCCAAGGTGCTGTTTGATTTAGCTGTGTAAACAAATAACTGCATTCTCCAGAGGTCCTGAACACAGCTGCCTGCCCTGGAGAGAGCTCCAACCTCTTCTGCCAGGGTGAATTCTGCTTCCTGGTGAGTATCAGCAAAACAACTGACAAAGAATCGTAGGACTTGTGTGGACTTCAAATGCTGGTGGCCCTGCCACCGAGTTTTGCTACAGCAGTTGGAAACTGAAGGGGACAAGGAAACTCCTTTACTTGATGGACTACTCCTGGCTATCATAGGGAATCATAGGGTACTCTTCGAGATGCTAAACTCTAATTGCAAAATTTGCCCTAAATCTGCCTCCGAGTCCATAAGCTAATCAGACCAGACCAAATATGTGTGTCAGAATCAGTGACCTTGACTAAGGGTTTAATCATTCATCTTTGCCTCCCAAATACACTCATGTACACACATGAATAGACATGCTGATTAGCCAAGATTTTAACTGCGGGGGCCAGAGCAAGTACCAATAGGGAATGAGGCCACTTGCTGTGAGGCAGGTGACCTTCACAGGAGAAGATAAGGGCAAATCATGAGGTATACCTCAGAGGACAACCCAGGGACTTCTGACTCATATCCAAAGCAGCTTCCACGGATGCTTGGCCTTGACCTCAGGAAGATTTGATGAGGATGATGTTCTGGATTAGCTTCATTAGACCTTCTGAATAGAAGTGTCTGACTTTCACCTAATGTCCAGTGAGAAGCTAGTGAACACCAGTGGGTTAGGAATCACCCTCTGCCCTCCCCCATTGCTCAAGTGGGGTGTGAGGCTTTGGTTTCTGTCCATAGCATTGTTGTGACCAATGACCTGAGGTGCTGCAGGTCAGATCAAGATGGGTTGTGTTCTCAGACATATTATTTAAAGAAAATAACTGCCTCCAGTTGTCATGAATGAAAGGTAACCTGACAGGGGCTTAAAAGCCACAAGACTCTGTTGACTTACAAGATATTTTACAAAAACAGTAATAAAAATTGTATTTATTGAGACAGTTTAACTACATGGTTAAAACACAGCTCCATCCAGAGGAAGTTCACTGTGGCTCATTGTGCCTCCTAAATGAGCTTGGAGTGATAATTGTAACTGACTTACTAAGGAGGTTGTGAGGATTCAAATGATTAATATAAGTAAAGCCCTTTGACCAGTTCGGGGCACATAGTAAGCCTTCAATAACCATCAGCTTTTATCCTTACCAGGAGACACTGGCTGGCCCTTCACAAATGCTGTCATGAGATCCTTAGAACATACTTTTGAGGTAGGGCATATCTCAGTTCTACAGAGAAGGAAACAGAGGCCACACAGGTAGGAAACAACAGCATGCCGATGGCCTTTGGGGCTGTTTGTCTCTTAAACACTACACTATACCTCTTTCCAAGATGGGGAAGATAACCCAACTTTGAAACCAGGTCAGATGTTTCAGGGTAGAAATGAGAGCAAACCTTTTAAGTTTTGTTTTTCCAGAGAGTATCAGGGTATATCAATCTAGAGGGATGCAGCAGGAAACATGACTGTGAATCAGCTGCCTGATAAAACAGCCAGGATGGAGCCTACGTCACCACGGGACTCAACAATGTCACTGAAAACATCAGCTGCACATTCCCGTATAGATTTCCCTTTAAGACATGAAAGGGGAGTTCAAAGAGAATGGGCTAGCCATCTCAGAAAGTCACATTATGAAAATGTATTTGTTTTTATTAGCTTTTTCGCGTCAATGAGAGTCATTAGCATCTTAACAAAAATTCACTTTTCACTAATTTCTCCTAGTTTATCATCTGAATCTGAAGTGCACAGGATTACATTCAAAGCACACAGTATTAAAGCAGCTTTCAGGACTTCTAAATTTAAATCTAGTCAATTCAGTAAACACTCACTGAGTCCCTTTCATGAGAAAATACTATGAACAAGATGTGTCCTCTGACCTCAAGGAATTTACTGTACCTAGAGCTGCGCTGACCCACACAGTAACCAGCCGCCATATGCAGCTTTTTAAATTTAAATTAATTGAAATGGAAAATTCAGTGCCTCAGATTCACTAGCCACATTTCAAGTGCTCAATGGCCAGATGTGGTTACTGGCTACCGTATCAGATAGGGCAGATATAGAACACTTCCACATTCCAGAAAGTTCTACTAGACAGTGCTGCTTTAGGGAGAGATCTTCTTCAGGAATTATGTTGCCCCGGCTTTGTTGTGAGGGTGTGGCTTCCTGATAGAGCAACTTGTCACCAACAGTACCACCCTCAGGCTTGACATTTGAAGACATAAATTCAGATTCTGCTTCTAACCTATATTAACCTTTGCCCTTGATCCTCCGATGCCAGTTTCTTCACAGATAAAGCAAAGACATCAGACCATAAGATTTTGACAACTCTTTCTGTCCAAATGCTCTGTGATGCTGTGAGTGAATTGGTAGAACATTGTGTGTGTGTGTGTGTGTGTGTGTGTGTGACAACATGCCACAACTAAAAGAAACCACAAAGAAAATTTTCATTGCCCCAGATAATTTTGGTTTTCATATCAGAAATTTAATTTCAGACTCCTTCAAATTTTCAATTCTAAAATTCTATATATACAAGACTAAACTTGCTAAACTGACTTTAAAAATGAGATTATTTTATTACTCATCTTTGTAGAATGTCCCGTTCTCCCTAAAAAAACTTAAATGTGTGTGCGTATGTGTTTAAATATATTCTAACAGTACCTTTTTTATGCTTTCTTGCCCAAGCAGCAAATTGCCAAGTCTCTGTCTCCATAACAGTGTTGTTAAGCGCTCACAAACACTGGGAGCTTGGTCTTGGACTATGGCGCAAGTCTACATATTAGATTCCTCACCAAAAACAAACAAACAAACAAAATGTAGAAAACCCTACATTATTTCTGTCTAGAAAAAAATGGACATTTATTGAGGACCTTCAGTACTTAAGTCCTTCATCTCACAGACTGGTCAGTGACAGATTGGACGATGCCTGTTTGCAAAAGAATAACTGACTAAAGAAAATTTACCATTTTCTTTAACTCTCTGATGTGTGACTACACTTATTGGTATTTCTTAAAGAAATACCAATTCTATTTCCTTTTAAAATAACTATCTTCTTAGTATGATGTCTCTTAGGCCTTGACCTTCTAGAGTTTCTCTTGTACCTGTATTCTTCCTTCCCATATCAGCTTGAAAACTAACAACTTCTTTTATGCTCTTTCTTTTTATCTAGAAGACTGAGAACAGGACTGGGAACCCATTCCCTGGGTATAGAGCCTGAGGCAGGACATTTAGTTCCTGAGGCCCAAGGAGGGTGGTTTTGCAATACCTTGTTTAAATTCAGTTCCTGAGTAAAAAGAGGTCTGGTTCACCCTCTGATGCCCCAAAAGTGCTTCAGCAGTGAGGGGTTTTTAGTGAATGGGGTGGGTTTGCCTGCTTCTCAGCAGCTCAGTAGGAGCCTGGGTCTCTAGTCGGGTCCTTATGATCAGTGCACTGTTCTCACTTCTTCATTTCTCCTGGTAATTGTTGTGGGTCCAGTGGAACTGGAGTTCGACACCTACTCTACCACTTTGGAGAAGTTACTCAGCTTCTTTGAGCCTAAGTGTCCGGGACTGCAAAGTGAGGATAAATAAAACTGTGCTCTCCTACTTTACGAGACAGTCGTGAGCACATGGCAGGCCTGCCGACCCGGCTCCACCTGTGGCTCCTGATGTGGGGAAGAAGTCTGGGCCTAATAAAGTTGGGAAGTGGGGAGGGAATCCAGGGTCTACCACTTTCTAGCTACCTGACTTCTCATAGGTGTACTCGTGTTCAGTTTCCTTTTCAGTAAAATGGGGATTCCAGGTAACTCAGGCTCCGCGAGAGTGAATTTGTTCCTTTAAGACTGCATTATGTCACCAGCCTTCTAACCAATCTTCCTGCTTCCCCCTTCCCCTTACAAGTGATCTTTTGGAAAGACGATCTGATCGCACTATGTCATACCCCTGCTTATAACTCTACAGTGGCTTTTTAGGGCTTTTTAGGGTTTGTCCAGAACACTCTTGATTTGAGCATGGAGAACCCCATGTCCCAGGAAACCTGTTAGTTGGTCTCACTACAAAATCCAGCAGAGCAACTGTTTTGGTCCCCACCCACCTTCCTAGTGCTCATATCTCACCACTCAGCTCTGTTCACCTCTGCGCTTCTCTGAGAAATATTCGATAAAATGCTGATGTGTTGGCCCTGCCACTCGAGCATCTGTTTTCATTGGAGTGGGGCCTGACTGCAGGTGTCTTTTTAAAGCTCTCCAGTGGCTCTGAAGTACAGCCAAGGACCAGAACCATGGCTCTATTTTTGCAGATCTCCAGACACTCCACATACTGTTCCCTGTGCCTGAGCAGACCTTTCCCCTGCTCTCCTCTCATAGGCTAATTCCTGCTCATCTTCATCCTACTCAGGAGTCTCTTCCTCCAGGCAGTCTTTCGGGACCCCTGCAGGTAGACTTAGCTACATTTCTCCACTGGGGACCCAGACTACCCCGGGCTTGCTTTCATCAGAACTCTATCATTCTGTATTATGATTTTGGGTTTACTCAAACACTCTCCATCACTAGATCTTGAATTTCTTTCAGGAAGAGATTTTTTATCTTTCCTCCTTGTATCTCTGGAGCGAAGCAGGCTGTGGCACATTCTAGGATCTTAGTAAGTGTTCGGTGAACAAATTAATCAGGACAAGGCCATCTGACCTCTGATGAGTTACATTCTAAGAAAGAAACATCGACACAAAAACCTTAGTGGATTATTGGAACAAGAACAGATCCAAATACAATATAATACCTTGACAAATCTATAAAAGTGGATAACCCCTAATACTCAAATTAAAAGAAATTCTTAGTTTTGTTCTTTTGTTGGTAGTGGGTTTTTTTTTTTTTTTCTCTTCCAGGGGAGAGAAAAAAAGACACATTAGGAAATTCCTCCTTTAGTAGCATTACCTGTCATAAAGTTATGATTGGAAATGATTCTCTTACTAACTCATTTTGGCCCTCTATTATTTTCTTTCTTCTTCCTTGCTCTTCCCTCAGCTGGCCATCTTGGTTTGTTTGCAGAGAGGCAGGAAGGTTCACTGTTTCTCTCTGTCTTTAAAACTCTTTTATCAGCGGGCTTTCTGATCTTCAAGGCAGCCTGTGTTCAATGTGACCCCACTCCCTTGACTCCCTGTGCTGGGGAGTGAGAGCTGTGAGTATTTTTGTCATTTTGACGACTTGCATATTTGAACGGCCTTGGACAGCCTGATAGTATGGGCCTCACTAAATCTGCAGGATTTAAAGCAAGTCAGCATTTCCTAGTCTCCTTTCACCCGTAAATCTAGACACATTGAAAAATTGACACCAGACTCCCAACTTAAGCAAACAGTACGTTTATAGGTCCCCTCGCATTTGACCCATCCCCTGGGGCAACAGCCCTTACTTATCCTCTTCTCTTTACTGCAGTTGAGTCTTTGCAGTTGGTGTTCCTCAAACTCTCTCAACCTTTGTGATTATCTGCAGTGCTTGATCCTGGACAAGTTTGAAAGCTACGATGATGAAATCCAGCTCACACAACGAGCCCTGTCTCTGCTGGAGGAAAACAGGTTCTGGGCTGGTGTGGTGTTCCCTGACATGTACCCCTGGACCAGCTCCCTACCACCGCACGTGAAGTACAAGATCCGAATGGATATAGATGTGGTGGAGAAAACCAACAAGATCAAAGACAGGTGATGTTTCAGGCAATCTCAGAAGGCCCTGGGCATCCCTGGGGATGTATGAGGCAAGGAGAGGGGCCACCCTTCTCCTCCTAGGGCAGGAAAGACATTTAGAAAGGCATAGAAACACTTTGGTAATCAGTCGGTGAGACCAGGAGAGCTCAGCTGCCTTGTCATCACACCCTCAACTCAGCACTTGTCTCTGGCTGGTCTTTGTGCATCTTGGAGATAGAAACCTCCAGGGACTAAATTATCTTCACATAAGAGATTCTGCAAATAATGTTTCTCCAAAGTCACGGAGAAATTACGTTTGGGACCGAGTAATGGTTTGAGACTGACTCAGCCTCTGTATCAGTAAAATTAAATAAGAGGGAATAAGAAATTCTGTAAAGCTCAAAGTAGAGTCCTTGAATGAAATCAATTACAAGTCACATTGTGGCTAGTATTCATAACTAAATTTAAACTGTGAACTAGAAAATAGAGTCGGATAACTTGGAAAAGATTAAAAGTTTCAAGAGAATGAGTTCTGAGTCACCTTGTGCTTATGAAGTGTGTGCGAGCTGTCCATTCCCATTCACATCTCTGTCCCTCCCTCCGGTTTCTTCTTAGGTACTGGGATTCTGGTCCCCGAGCTGATCCCGTGGAAGATTTCCGATACATCTGGGGAGGATTTGCCTATCTGCAGGACATGGTTGAACAGGGGATCACGAAGAGTCAGGTTGGGGCCGAGGTTCCGGTTGGAATCTACCTCCAGCAGATGCCTTACCCTTGCTTCGTGGATGACTCGTGAGTGGGAGGCTTCCAATCCTGCCCCTCAACAAGTTAATTGAGTGCTCCCCAGGCTTCAGTCTCTTTGGAGAGAAACCCAGGGACTGAGACCAGCTTGGGGAAAACGGAGCTCTGACTGAGAAGTCTGCTTCGCCCGGGCTCTAGGCAGGGCCAGGTGGGCAAGCGAAGTGGCAGGGAGAAAGGAGTTTTTGCTGTGGGTGGAAAAGGGAAGGTAAAAATTGAAGCAAGGGGAGTGAGGTTAGGGGAGGGGACAAAGGCTTTTTAAATTTCCACTACGTAGTGTGTTTGGTATGTGGAAAGGTTCTGGTCAGAGTGTTTGCCCAACGATTGCCAAATCAGCAAACGAGGACTCTGCATCACAAGTAGGCCCGGTTCTTAGGAGCCTCAGAATAAGGCAGCTCATTCCCTAATTAACATTCTCATGATGTATGCTTAATGAAAAGGTAGAGGAATGTGTTGGATGAGCTCAGGCCTTCCCTCCCTATCCACCCCCATCCCCAGGCCTGAACATTTATTGACCAGTAGCAAGCTAAGCAAGTAGCCTACTGTTTTCTGAATGTTCATTTGGAGGGTGGTAGAGAGAGGGACAGAGAGACAGAGGGGCCTGGGAGGGCTCATTTACCATGGCTGATGGGGGCAGAAGTGCTCCCAGGAGAGTGGTGGAAACCTAGAATGGCTTAGGAATTCAACACCTAGAAAAAAACTGGGAAATTCACCACAGTGTACATGTCTGTCTGCGGGGTTCAGGGAGGAGAGAAACATGCACAGCCTGAAGAAAAGAAGGGTCAAATTGCCAGCTGGCAAAACAGTAAAATAAAGCCCAGTATGGACACAGGAAACTCTCTCTCAACATCCTCGTCCAATTGGTTCTCCTTCCTGGGCTCTACAGGAAACTAAAGGGATAGATAGCAGCGGCTGTTCTGCAGTCAGTTTGGGTTTGGACAATAGGCACAGATGGAAAGAGGAGCCAGAGGCCAAAGCCCAGTTCCACTTTTAGGATCAGAACAGGAGCGGCTGGCAGGGAACTGGGCTCAGTGGTAAGGAGCGGCAGAGGGAACTCTGGCTATTCAGTGTGTGAGAGCCCTCTGGTGGCAGGTCCCAAGGTGCAGGCCTTCTGAATTCATGGTTCTCTCTCTAGGGCCATCTTGAGTGAAACCTTCCCACACTATAATTGGGCTCTTCCTGTGACACTCAACAGTTTTTAATAGATGATAATTCCAAAGGCTTTACCAGCACGTCAAGCTGGTAAACATGTATAAAGTTCCCAGTAAAATAATTCTAGATGATCCAATCTGCCCCACTTGCTGGAATGGGAATCCATAGATTTACTCCGCAGGTACACGGATGGTGAATGGAATCAGTGGCTATCCGATCACTGATTGATGTACTGATGGCCTTCAGAAAATGCCACACTGGTTAGTTATTTTTTGCCTCATCCAGCATAACTGGGGTTGATCCTCCAGGGTGCTACACTGGCTGCCCCCTCGGAGATCCCAATTATTGATCTCACCACCACCAGTTTCCCTCGTGGTCTACCTTTTTGAACTTCAGTTAACATACGTTTACCTACTCCAGTCACATGCCACATCAAGTCTGCTGTCCTTTCCTGAGAGATCTTACAAATAGGTATATACTGTGTAGCATACATAGTATGATTTTATTTAGACATTTTACTCATAGAGCATTCATCTGGGATAACCAAAAAGCTACCATCTTGTTCCAAGTGAAAAGTAATCCTTCAGGGCAAAGTGCAATGTATTAAAAGATTCAAGCCCATTAGATGCCCAGTGGAGGTTTTTCTGCCTTTCCCTTTGCCTTAGCTTTGTTCTCTACACATTCATTCAATAAACATTTACTCTACATCTACCAGGCACGGGGCATACTACCATTCTGCTTCTCTCCTCTTACTACAGTTTTATGATCATCCTGAACAGCTTCTCTGTCTTCATGGTGCTGGCCTGGATCTACTCAGTCTCCATGACTGTAAAGAGCATCGTCTTAGAGAAGGAGTTGAGACTGAAGGAGACTTTGAAAAATCAGGGTGTCTCCAACACAGTGATTTGGTGTACTTGGTTCCTGGACAGCTTCTCTATCATGTCAATGAGCATCTTCCTCCTGACAATATTCATCATGGTAAGCCAGATGGAGAAAGCCCAGAAAATCTTGAATAGTTTTGTTTCTCTTACCTTTCCCTCTGTTAATGAACTTGTGCCTGGATTAGGAGCCTGGCCACTAAGGATAGCATGATATGTAGCTGCCCAGCCATTTCAGCCAAAGTGGGAGATACTCGGAGAGACAAAGTCTCCCCCACGGTGCTGCTGTATCATAGCATCTTCTCTATTCCCACTTCCTGCCCAGGGAACCACAGTCTACATAGATTACCCAACCCCTTTCCATGAAGTCTCTGGAGAGGCTGCTATTCGCAGTACCCAGCATAGGGTGATTGTATGTGCAAATGGTTCTTTCTTTACAAACATGGAAGAAATGAGTGTCTTCTTGGGATTACTGTTCCAACCACCAGCTGGGGTAAGAATGTGGAAAGCCTTTTCAGTGTATTGGGAGAGGAGACCAGGACTGTTTATTAATTATCTTCATGGTCTCACCACTCATGGCTTGACCACTGAACATTCTGCTGCCTGAAGAATCTCCAAGACCTCTCTGTTTCCAAGAATGGAATTTGGAGTCTATCCTTTCTCAGTGATGGGAGTTTTACAGCCTCAGACAGCATGCACAAGCCCATCCTCTGCAAACTTGCAGCTTCCTCACAAGCTAGACTTGGAAATAAGACATTATTTCGTTATTTCACAATTACTCAGATTTTACACTGCTATCCTTTGTTTTTAGTTCCTTGACAGTAGATGACTTTTTGTACTTGTTAAATGATAAATGATAAATTTAGGTAGTTTTGATATTTATTTGATGGGATTTGGTATAAGTTTTAGACTTCGGGCTTTACAACTCCTGATACAGTGTCGCCAAGCTTGTTCTGTCTCTTTACCATCATCTATTAAGTGACCCTTTGCACTAGGCATCACGTGTGCTGACCCAGAGATTCTGGTTAAATATGTGACATGCATGTTGGACCATCTCTAGTGCCTATCTGACCCAGGAATGGTCCATCATATCCTGTCCAACTAACACGTATCTGTTTAAACCAAATCTTTCCCCTTCTCTTTGCAGTAAAATGTACTAAGTCCGAGGGCTTTTGATTTTAGTGTTGCACTGTGATCCAGTGCTAGACCCTTTCAAAACCAATGATGATGTGGAGGTCATTCTGCTCAACCTGACCCAACCCAGATGCGGCTTTAAATATGCTAAGGGTCCCAGAGCTCCACAGAGATGAGGGGAGAAGCCGAGTACCTTGTCTTCCTCTAAGGGTTTCTTGTTCCTTCCCATCCTTCAGTCTGATACTTTCCTACTACCAAGACATCTGTGTCCTCAGAACTAAAGAAGTCAAAATGCATGAACATCGGAGTTACTCAAAATGCATAAACATGCACAACATTTTACAATGGCCATGACACTCGTTGCTGACAAATGACATTGATATCTCCTTTCCTAAGAATGAGCATTAGGACTTCAAAGCTTTTAGGACGTGAGGTAAAGAATGTTCACCAAGAATTTCTTGTACAAAAGGGTTTCTCCTTGTGGGAACCAGAACATTGTTCTAGTAATGACGGAAACAGAGCTTTCCACACCAAAATAGGATTTTCCTTTGAATGACGCTCCCATTTTTCCCTTGTCCTTCCTTCCCACCTCAACTGTGCAGGAAAGAAGCTGGAAGCTGATACAATGGGAAGGTTCCCTTGTTATTCAAGCTATTGAGAACAAAAAGAAAAGTGGTCCTTAGAGAAAGCCAAGGACACTGAAATTGTTGGGTCTGTCAAGTGGATTTCATCTCTGCTTTAAGTCAATAAGAAATTATACACCCCTAGAGGTTTGGAGGACTTTGCTTTGAACTGAGATTAGGAATTGATTTTATTCTTCCGAGAATAGTAACAACCATCTTTAAATTCTTCTAGCCAAAAGTCACAGGTTCAGTTGTGGACTTGCTTTTATTGAGTTGCGTGTGATTAAGGAAAAGGAATGAGCTTTCCAGGGTGATATGGAGACTTCTTTGCACAAAATCAGAAGTTCTGAGTCTTAATCATTATTTAAATTTCTTCAAAGTTTGGTTCTAGTCAAGCATGGCTCTCTCCCACTTCTCTTCAACGTTTGTTTTATTCTGTTTTTTAATCTGTTCTATCAGTGCTCAGCTGACATGAGAGCATGAATGGAGGAGAAATGGTAGCAATAGCAGATAAGCAGCACATTTGTTCTTCTCAACTCAAAAACACCCAGGACAGATAGTGCTAATTGGTCTTTCTTTTTGACTAAGAACCGAGTGCTGCAGGGCACCATAACTAATTAATTCGAACCAATTCAAGAGATGAACCTTATTTGTAGCTTTATGTTTCCAAGAAAAGGTGACCTATATGTATCTGGAGTTATGTGCAAAGGGTAAAAATCCTCATAGGATGCCTTAGCAAAGGAGAACCAAGAAGGTCTAATCAAGTCAAACATCTTAATTTATTCTATAATGTCATTTGGCTGCAGCTCTTTAAAAATAACTAGTTTGGTCCTATTTCCTACATAGCCAAAGTGATTGAATCATGAGTTAATGTGAAAGACACTGAGTATTACTGGATTCTATGAAATGTATTTGTATGATATAATAGAATAGGGGATTAATATACTTCCAAGTGATATGGATTAATTACTGATATTCTGACTTACATGAGTGGCAAATCTCAGAATACAAGCACAAATGATTGAGTCAGCAGGCCAGGCCCCAGCTTGTTGGGTGGTCTCCCATCTCCCTTTTTTGTTACTCATCTATTCAGTATATCCCAGAGCTGTTGATTCTATAAGACCTGCTATGCAGATTTTTCTCCTCTACTCAAATTCCACCAAGGATTTGCTTACATAATAATTACTTGGTACTAATAATGCATTACTGTCCTAGAGAAAATGACATTCATAGGATTTAAATATGGAAATTTAGGCACCAGCAACAGACTGGTAGGAAAGATCTCTCTGGAGCAGAAGGCTTCTGAGGGCCCCAGAATCACTGCACAGAGGTCACCTCCTGAGAGGGATGGTGTCCTGGATGTGAGTGGAAATTACTGACTCAAGTCTCCTCTTTGGTTTCAGCATGGGAGGATCCTACATTATAGCAACCCATTCATCCTCTTCCTGTTCCTGTTGGCTTTCTCCACCGCTACGATCATGCAGTGCTTCCTGCTCAGCACCTTCTTCTCCAGAGCCAGCCTGGCAGCAGCCTGCAGTGGTGTCATCTACTTCACCCTTTACCTGCCTCACATTCTCTGCTTCGCCTGGCAGGACCGAATGACGGCCGATCTCAAGATGGCTGTGGTGAGGGACCTTGGGCTCACCCCTGGTGCCTGATACAATTCCTCTGAGGGGTCTGTAGCATTCTGAGAGGACTGGCCCACCCTCTGAAGGACTCCTTTTGGCTCGAAGGGACATAAAGTTTAAAGGCATAGGGGCAAAAGTGGAAGTGACCTGACAGTTCCTCTTCACCAAACCAGCTTGATTAGTCTGCCCTAGGAAGTCATCGAACACCAGTTCAGCTCATAGATCCCTTTGTGTATTCACAAGAGGAAAACATCAGGCTTATTTCACTCAGTTTTCTTTTCCTAGTGTTTGAGAACACTCAGAAAGAAGAGAGCTTGCCCCACTAACTGTTCTGTCCAGAAAGATGTTTCCATGAATTAAAAGTTTTTGCTTCTCTCCAAAAGAACTTCAGCTGGAGCAGCTCTGCAAATGTCCTTAACATGCTCTACCAGCGCACACAGAAAGGGGTGCAGAAATGAGCCAGTTCAGAGTCAGGCCCCCTTGCCCAGAGAGGTGTCCGGAAACTGACTTTTGATTGCCTGAGACACTTCTTGGTTTATGATTCCCAAACACCACTGTCTTTTTCTCTAATTGTTTTCAGATAGACCATTCTACCCTCTCATTAACCAGGCTAAAGAGCTTCTGGGCCCTGAAGTTTTTCTTTTCTCCAGAATCTCCCTGCCCACAGTTCTCCGTGTGGTGGAATAGAGAGAGAACTACCACCTGCTTCTCGTTGGGGAAAGAGCTGAGGTCAAAGTTGTTCTCATAATTCAGACTTATTTGGCTTCAGAGCTGCCAGGGCATCTGCCTTTTATTTTTCATGTTAAATAATAAACTAATTATTGCTATTTACAGCATCCAATTTTCTAAAATGATCACCATGGTCTAGTAGCAAGAAATCCTTCTGACTCAGCCTGAGGGCACAGCTGGACAATCTTGGTATCTGGGTAGATGGTCAGTACTTTGGGTGTGTAGATCCACCAGGAAGCTATCGTTCTGACCACCATGTGGACCAGGGCTAGGCTGAGATTTTTTAAATGTTTTTTGTGAATATGTAGCCAAAGAATCCCTTCTTTTTGCAGAGAGACACTCTGAACCCCACCTTGGGTCCACCAGACTATGGGGAGGCCTTTGAGCAAAAGAAATGGGTATAGCTCATCCCTCTGCTTGTGCTTATGTGCTTCCTGTCAGGTCAGGGGCCATCCATGAGGACTTGGCTGGGGAACTTCCCTTTCAGACATCTTTTTGTACACTATCTTTTCAGTTGACTTGTGTTCTCTATAGAGAACCTAAGAAAATGATGGACCCCAGTCTGGAGATGAGAAAAGATGACAGTTGATGTAATCTGAGGTTCTTCTGGTTTCTTTGACAGACTCAGGGGCTCATGAGACCATCCCCTGCCTGACCCTCTAGCCTACCCTAGGAAACTAATGACTTTGCAGACCCTTCTAAAGGGATTCTCACAAAACAATTCAAGTTAGATTTTTTGTTCTACCAAGAACTTTGTGATCTTGAGAAAGAGGTAGGAAGAAAGGGGGAAAGGGAGTAAACACGAGGACCTTTGGTCCTTCAGTGTGTTATGCTGTGTTGTATTTGTCTTCTTCATTACAGAACTTGTTTCATTGAACAGGTGAGAGGGGTGGCTCACTGGGTGGTGGGCAGGGGTCTCTGAGACCTGAAAGGCATTCCTAGAATTCTCGTACTGTGGGTAGGACTGCTGTAATCCCTCCCTGGGGTGGCTTTACACCTGAATGTAATGTAGACCCTCTTTTGGCCCTCGTCCCTACCTCCTGAGCATCTAGGTGCTATTGGGTTGGGGAAGAAACCCTCTGCTCATCTCGTACACCCTCTTTGCCCCACTGCAGAGCCTGCTGTCTCCTGTGGCATTTGGGTTTGGCACTGAGTACCTGGCTCGCTTTGAGGAGCAAGGCCTGGGGCTGCAGTGGAGCAATATTGGGAATAGTCCCATGGAAGGGGATGAATTCAGTTTCCTGATGTCCATGAAGATGATGCTTCTCGATGCTGCTCTGTATGGCTTTCTTGCCTGGTACCTTGACCAGGTGTTTCCAGGTAAGTGTCCATCTTCATAGGGTAGAGGTATTTGGGTTCCTCA
This sequence comes from Pteropus alecto, assembly GCF_000325575.1. Classification (NCBI taxonomy): domain Eukaryota; kingdom Metazoa; phylum Chordata; class Mammalia; order Chiroptera; family Pteropodidae; genus Pteropus; species Pteropus alecto. The sequence continues at coordinate 36,825,996 of NW_006441955.1, read as the reverse complement.
GATCCCCAGCCCTCTCTCTTTCATCTAGTTTAAATCTCATAATTGCTTTCTAAGCTCTTTCAATCTGTGGATTTCAAACTAAAATCCAAGAGTCAAAAATCTTTCAATGAATTCTGTTGGCTGCACATTAGAAATAGATCCAGAATCTGATCCCTTGTCACCACCTTTACACAGCCTTTTCAATCCAAGCCCCCTTCTTCCACTATCACCTCCTACCTAGACTGTTCTCCCCACTGTATTCAGAGATCCTTTCAGAATCTAGCTCAGATAGCGTCAACCTTCTGTTCAAGTCCCTCCAGTAGCTTTTCCTCTTGTTCAGAATAAAATCCATTCCCCAATCCTGGCCTACAAAATGCTTCATTATTGGCCTCCAATTATCTTTCTCATCTCCTCTCCCCCAATGTTTCTCTGCTCCAGCCATACCAGCCTCCTTCCTGACAGTTCATTTCCTCCTCAGGACCTTTGCACCAGCTGTTCTCACTGCCTAGAGCATGTTTCTACACATAGACACACACAAACACACACACACATCATAGACTTGTTCTCTCACTTTGTTCAGATCTCTGTTCAAATATCATCCTATTGCTGGGATTTTTCCAAACTGAAAATATCTAAATATCTATCCCTATATAAATAACATTCTTTTAGTGTTCCTGTCCCTTATCCTATTTTTTTTTTTAAATCACCATCTGACGTGATATTTCTTTAAGTGTTTGTTTATTAACTCTCTATGCCTTGTAAAATCTGAGCCCATAAGATCAGGCCCATGGTCTGTTTTGTTCATTGTTATAGTCTCAGTACCCAAAAGAGTGCCTGACTTTTGGTGGATAAATAACTGATTAATCTGCGGCACAAAAACATCAACTCTTGAATAAAAATCAGCTGCTTGCACACTTTTGTATTCGCTTTGTAGAAACCAGATTTTCCTTCAAATTAGTCTTTCCTGGTAGCTAGCGAAGTTCCACCTCCATCTGAGTGGTCTCCAAGTCAACCAACAGCCACTGTGTGCTATGGCATCCACAGCCTTGCTCTCGATGCTGTGGTCAGGGGAGCGTAAGGCTGGCCCTGGTCCCTGGGAAGCGATGAACTCACAGCTCTCAGCTCATCTCAGGGCAGCTTTTGCTGGAAGAAATATATAGGCAGCAAGCCTGGAATAGGAAAAAGATCCCAATGCTGAGTCAAGAAGCCTGGGTTTGGATTGTAGCTGTGCGACTATATCAGTTTCCTAGGATTGCCATAACAAAGTACCACAAACCGTGTGGTTTAAAACAATAGACATTATCTCACAGTTCCAGAGGCTAGAAGTCCAAAGTCAGCAGAGCCGTACTTCCTCTGAACGCTTTAAGGGAGGATCCTTCCTTGCCTCTGCCTAGCTTCTGGTGGTTTTTCAGTAATCTTTGGCATTCCTTGGATTGTAGATGTGTCACTCCAATCCTCCATCTTTACGTGGCATTCTCCCTGTGTCTGGCCATCTTCACGTGGTCATCTTGTTAGAACACCAGTCATACTGGGTTAGGGAGGGGCCCATTCTACTCGTGTGACTTAATCTCAACTAATCACATCTGCAATGACTCTATTTCCAAAAAAAGCTAAAATTCTGATGTCCCTGGGGTTAGGACACCGTTGTCTTTTTTTTTTTTTTTTTGATACCAAATACATCATTTTTTCCAACACCAACCAATTCTCCCATATCAACTGGTAACCAATGATTCAATTCAATTCTGACAATAACTACCCAGAATTAGTGCAAACCCCACAAGTTCAGTCCCATAAGACTACTCTCACCTTACATGCCAGCCTCAAATGTGGTGTCCAGCCTACTCATACTTTTGTTTGGCTGACTGAAAATTCAGCGGTTCTCACATCCCCCCTCAGGTTCAATAACTCACTCGAACAACTCACAGAACTCGGGAAAGTGGTCTACTTACAATTACCACTTTATAATAAGGAATACTACTCAAGAACAGCCAAATGGAAGAGATGCATTGGGCACAGTACAGGAACATCCCTACCCTCCCCAGGTGCAGGACCCACCCAGCAAAGTTCAAGATTTTTAGGAGCTCTGTGCCAGAAACTGAGGACAAAGACCAAGTATATTTTGTACTCTACCACAGACCTCAACATGTCATTTTTTTGAGAGGGGAGGGGTGGTGAACACATTTCAACCCCTAACAGTGACTTTGAACAGTACATTTGACCTTTCTCAGCCTCAGTTTTTTCTATCTTACTGGGCCATTAGATGGAGATATAATAAGTGAAAATTAGTTGGACTGAGAATTAAATTTGTACATAACATAATTCAAGAGCTTTACGTTAGCCAAGCTAAAACTTTGCTTTGTTCAACAACTATTTACTGAGCAGCACTTATGTGTTAGGCTCAGCACCAAGTTCTGGCAAAAGAGGGGAGGGAAAGACAGACCCAGGTCTGCCCTTACGGAGATTACAGTCTAGCAGGGGCCATGAAACACGGGCTAACTATTAAATAAGCAAAGACAGTGTTCTCACAAAATCAACATTTCACAGGTGGAAAAGCTGGCTAAGAGAACTGGACTAGAAATTTGGGAGTCTTTTCCTTGAAACCCAGAGGATTCCAGCAGGTGGGGTAGTTAGATCAGTGGTATTAGAATCAGATTACCTGTGTTATAATTTAGGCATCTCTGTTTAATTAGCTGTTACCTTGGGAGATGATTCAAACTCAATGTGCCTCACTTTCCTTATCCACATGAATACTACTACTACCTATCTTCTAGACTTGTTTTTGAGGATTAAAGTGTTTGACGCATGGAAAGCACAGTAATACACAGAAAGAGCATCTAACAAATGTTAATGATTATCATCATTATTAACATCTGGTAATTGTTGAAAAAGGCATGATTAAATTCTTTAATAAAATGTTGTCTTAGAAAAGTGATGTCAGACAAGATCATCAGTCTTAGTATTGCTGGTTCCACCTGAAAAACATGACCTTTTAGATTAAAATATTTTGGAAAGAATAGTCTTTATGGTATCCCATGGGTCACTGTTTAATGGCTTCTGAACTATAAATATCTATAGTGACAGTTTAAGGTTCAGATAGGTAAATTCTAGATATCATAGACCTGGGATAAGGCAGAATGACTTAGGCTTTTTCTGTTTATTTTTCTGTTTATTTTTTAGGGGACTATGGAACCCCACTTCCTTGGTATTTCCTACTCCAAGAGTCCTATTGGCTTGGCGGCGAAGGTGAGTTTTTAAAAATTAAAACATTTTTTAAATTCCCAAAACTTTAATGTTTAAAACTAGCTTCTTTGGCTACGCATGGGATATATGTGGGCTATAGATTTGGCTCTTATGTCTGATTACTCCTCTGCCTCTTGGGAGCTCGGCCACCATACAGCCTCCGGGAACCTACATTTTGTGAGTAGCCGGGCCAGGGCGAGGGTCTGAGCATTGATAACCCCTGTGTCCTATACAGCTTAAGCTCAGTGGATTAAATTGCCCTAGTAAAAGGAAGCCAAACCACTTCAGGGTTCGAATGACTTTTGCAGCTTCTCAATTTAAAGCAAAGAGATACACAGAATCCTAAAGGAATCTTTGCATTTATCTTCTGCCTCCTCTTCTGTTTTTTTATTCCTCTCCACCTTTTCAAAATGTAAACTAATGTATCCTCTGAAGGTAAGGACCCAGCCAGAGGCTGGGACAGAACTGTGGTCTTCATGGCAAATTCTCCCAGGCTCTCCTAGCTTTGAGCTTTATGGTGCTTGGGGAAGAGAGCTAAAAGGGCATTTGTCCAGAATGCATCTTAGATAAAATTTACCTTTCCTACTAAATAGGACAAGAGGCTGAGGGAGAGTTCTAGAAGTGGGAGAAAACCACAGATTCTTCTGTGAAGTGTGAGAAGGCAGAGAAATTCCTGACCTGAGACCCAGGGACTCTCCTGAAGCTGGGAGGTTCAGGCAACAAAGGAAATACTTTCCAATCTGTTCGTTCCTCGTCTACCTGCTTTTTTCTTTGTATCATTGGGCTGGGGCCAGGATTTATCCTTTAAGCATGAAGATAGATGTTTGTTTTCTCTAGAGGATTAACCCAGGGCCTTCAATAGGCTTGGGTGGGTTCGGGTATTTTTTGCCTTCTCTTTCTTTTTTTTTTTTTTTTTAATGATTTAAACAAATAGCACTTCAACAGCTTAGTACTTTTCCATTAAGTTGGTTTGCCATGTCTATTTATAAACTTTTGAATTTCTTCTATAATAAAGTTATAATCCATCATAAATGGGAATTTTCAACACAGGAGTATATTCCTTGTGGGCATTTTTTCCCTCTATAATCTCAGCAGATACTCTGCCTCTCAAAAAAATATCTTAAGACAAATGTGTTCCTTCAAAAATGAATCACATATTTTTGCCAACAGAAGCCAAATATTTTTCACCTGCCTCACAGGCTAGACTGAAATAGATTCCTAAATTTCTATAAAATCAGAAAAGAGCTGAGTTTCTCCGCCTAACCCCTCCTTTCACAGACGAAGAAGTGGAGCCCAAGATTCACCCAGTGTCTGACCAATTTCCCACTCGTCACGTGGGACAAAATCTGGAACCGGGACCCATATTTCCTGATAAAGAACTCACTTCAATGACTAAACTATTTAGAAGAATTTTTCTCCCTGCTATGTTATTACACATTATTACAGTATGATGGCTAATAAAGTGATCAAAAGAGTTGTAGGCAATAGATTTAAAAATCCTTCAGGAAGCATAAGTGGAAGTGCTGGAGGTGACGGGTCCCTGACCACTAGGCTTGTTACTTTCTGCACCAGCACACCTCCTACAAATCTACAGAGGGTGGCGTGGACAGAGAGGAGCCCTGGCTGGCTGCTGCATTAAAAACTCACCCTACTCAAGTGGGTGCGCTTGACACCAGAGCCTTTAAATGCCTAGTGACAGTGATTTCCTCCTGCCCTGCTGTCCTCTCTGGCTGGCTTACTCTCCTGCTTCTCTTCCTCTTCCAAGATGTCCTGATGTCCTTTTAAACCAATGCCAAGGTTACCAAAAAATGTCTATGTGTGTGTGTGTGTGTATGCGTGCGTGTGTTTGTGTGTAGGTGTGGTTGTGGTGTGTGAGAGTATACGTGAGTGTGAAAATACGTGTGTGTGTGTGTTTATACTATACTTCACAATTTGTGCAAGCCTAGACCTCAACCAGGCTCAACTCTGATGTTAATCTCAAAATATTTGAATGTTCACAAAAGTAGATTTCTCAGGTAAATCATTTCTCGATCTGTAAATTAAGCTGGCTGTCCATATATCACTTTGAACGGACTTTGAAATGTTTAGGATTGGAGTGATAAGTACTATTGGTAAGCTAAAAGAAATTAACCCACTTCAAATTCAATCCTGGTTTTGTGAAATTTTTTAAAATCACAATTTCTGACATTGTGGCCCCCTCCTGGCACTGAAACTCCCGTTACAAAACTCCCTCTGGGCTCAGCCAAGGTCACACAATCTGGCCTGCTGGGGGCACCGCCGGCCACTTTCAGAACCTCACAGACCCACAGGTCAGAGGTTGGCAGGGCCGTGCTTGAGGCTGGTCCCTGGGAATGCTGACTTGGCCTTTCGAGGGAACTGTGTTTTCCAGTTACAGTAGGAAACCCTACTGCCCCCTTTCTGCCCTCCTTTCCTGCCTTTACTGATTCACAGTTCTCACCAGGAGAGTAACAGTGGCTTCTAATTAATTGGTGCAGGGTGTTCAACCAGACAAGAAAGGGCCCTGGAAAAGACGGAACCCATAACAGAGGAAATGGAGGACCCGGAACACCCGGAAGGAATATATGGTAAAAACCTCAGTAAATAGCACAGAGGCAGAGAAAAGGCCCAGGATGCTACAAAGGGCCCGAGCAAAATACCTCAGGACTGGGGTGAAATGGAACCCAGGAAACTGACTCTCTCTGTTGACAGGGATTAAACCTGATAGTTTCTCTAGGGTCCAGCTGCACGTGTGTAGAATGAATGGTCCAGCCAGACATTAACGCATATTTCCTGGAGAAAGCAGATACCAAGTATATGATGCATTTGTGACCTTGTTAGGCAAATCTCAAGTGAGTTGTACAAATGTGCTGACTTCCGAGGATTTAGCAAGAACAATAACTTGGGTCACTGGGACTTAAGGAGGATGTGAGCTATAAGGAAAGACAAAAATAAATGCTTCTATGTACAGGGGAAAGAGAGTATAGTATTGCTGACTTCACTTCACTTGTGACTTACAAATCTAGAAGCCCATTCATTCAAGCCATCAAAAGCCTTTCCTAACCATGGAGCTTACCTACTGATTCCTGAACTGAGGAACAAGGTTTGCAAATGTTTCTCTGGCCTTGTTTTCCTTACCTTCTCTCTTGAATCAGTTCTGTATTTCTCCCCATGTTCTCCATTCCTGAAGCATATGCATCTCTCTGAGGATGCTAAGATGCTCTTGCTATCCTCACCCTGCGTTTAGAGAAGCAGCCTGGCCTCTGGACTTTGCCAATGTTGCATGAGGGGGTCCAGCCTCTGTGTCTCTGGCCCACTCCAGGTGTCATTTCACAAAGCTGAGGTCAGCGACCGGCAGCTCTGCAGAGAGGTGGTTTGCAGCCAGCAGTGTCTCTGGGAGGACCCTCCTCCCAGTGTGGAATTCCAAGGCCGAAATCAGGAGGCTGGGTCTGGTCCCAACTCATTCACAGGCAAGGCCAGGAGGCACAGAGAGAAGCATTGGGATTTTTTTTTGCATGGGAGTACATACTCAGAACTATAATATTAAGACAACAAATCAAGTAGTGCTGTGTAGGGGAACTAGAGCAGGGAGAGGTGGGAGGCCAGGGAAAGGTGGACACCATGGTAATGAGAGCCTGCAGTGGAGGGGACTGTGGGGACAGAAAAGTAAAGGGGTTGAGTTTGAGGGACAGTGATGAGGAAGAGTAAACTGTCCTACCCGCTTAATTGGAGAAACTCTGGAATCTGAGGAGCAGATTCAAAGGTTTGAGCCAAAGTGACTAGAAGAATGATGGCTCCACATATGGACATGAGGGAGTCTAAAGGAAAGTGTTTGGGAAGGAAGATGAAGGGCTCGAGCGGCTACCAGAAATCCATGAAGAAATACCTCACAGACTACTGAAAATGAAGGCCTGGGTCCGAAGATCGAGCTTGGGGCCAACTCTCCATATAGACAGTGAATGCACACTGCGTTTGAGTTCCAGCTCTGCCACTCACGAACCTCATGATCTTGATTGGACACTTGATATCTCTGTGTCTTAGGTTTCCTCACCTAGAGAAATAGGCTTAATAGTATCTACCCCATAGAGCTGTTAAAAGGGTGAAATGAGATAATCTGTATAAAGCGCCCGCAATAGTACCTGACACATAGTAACTGCTCAACAGATGTTAGGTACTATTACTATTACCATTATTATCCTGTAGTCATCCGGACAAAGGTCATAGCTGAAGCTATGGGGGCAGGTGAAATTATAGGCAAAACACAGGATCTAAAGAAAGGATTTTGGAGAACTTGTACATTTAGAAGTCATATTTACCTCATGTTCATTTTTTCCCTCCAAGACTCCTTCTTTGAACGTGAGCTTCCAGGCTCGGTTCCTGGGGTATGTGTGAAGAATCTGGTAAAGGTTTTTGAGCCCTACGGCAGGCCAGCTGTGGACCGTCTTAACATTACCTTCTATGAGAACCAGATCACCGCATTCCTTGGTCACAACGGAGCAGGGAAAACCACCACCTTGTGAGTCTTCAGGAAAAGAGGATGGATTGCCACTTCATTCTGTCATTTCCTGGCACTATCCTTTTTCTATTAGCTGTAGTCTACCCTTTCCCACTGAATTTTAGTGACAAAAATGTGCTCTATATTTGTGTCTCAGGAATGAGTAAAGCGTGCTGCAGTATTCAATGCTCACTCACATATATTGTTTCATTTGATTCTCACAAGAAGTCGGAGAGGGAGTTGCAGTACATTTATTGCCCGCCTTGTGTGCCAGGGAAGTGGACATCCAGAGAGCTGCAGTGACCTTCCCGAGGCCCCAAGTCATAATGGTTCAGTGGGGGCAAGAGGCAGGTCCTCCCACAATTGTTTCTGGTCTCTGACATTGGGAGCCCATCCTCCCGCCCCCATCCCACCTCTCCAGCATTACTGTCACTGATGGAGGTGGTAAAGTCTTGGTCATCACTGCCATATGCCCTCAGTCTATAAAATTCTACTTATTTTCAGAGAGTACTCCTTTTCCTACCTGTGAGAGTTGGCGGTAGTTCTAGAGAAAAGGGTGCAGTCTCTAGAGAACTAACAGCCTGGTGACTGAAGGCCAAGTTCAGGGAAGATGAAGGCATACACTGCTCAGCTCAGGAAGCTCCCTCACTTTTCTAAGGGACTTGGGCGCCAGCTGCTGAGAAGGAGAATACAGACGGCTAGGGTTCTCCAAGGAGCAGCTGAGGCAGCCCTCTCGAGGAGCAGGGAACCCATGTGACACGCAGGCTCAAGTCCTTTGGCTCCTTTCAGAGCCTCAGGAAGGAACGGCAGTGCACGCCCTGCGCTGGAATGTTCTCTGAGGGCGGGTTGGTGTGAATGGAATGTGGGGCTGGCGCCATTCTATTTGGTTCTGTTTCCCTCTAGTGGTTCATCAACAGAAATGTCAGCTTCTAAGTACAAATTCGGAGAGCCTGAGATTGTATCTGAACTCAGGGACAGAGCTGGGTGGAGCAGCACTAGATCCATCTCATTTCTCTCCTTTTTAACTAATATGGTCAGAAGGCCTGAAGCTCCATCCAAGACCCCTGGTTTTCTCACGGGCAAACATACTACTTCATCGACTGCTGAAATGCAACTTCCCCGGGAGGTTGAAATACAATGTTTAATAAAAATAATATTTTTGAATTTTACTTTAAACGGGCACTGTGCTGTTTCTTAAGTATTAAACTCATTTCGTTCTCACAACAACCCCATGAGGTGAGAATTATTATTTCTCATTTTATAAAAAAAAAGAAGAAGAAGAAGAAAAAAACCAGCATAGCTACTGGGCTCCTTATGTTCTGGATCCAAAGATGATATTGTTGCTGGTAATTCTCATGCCTGGCTTCAATCAATTCATTGACAAGTACATATTGAGTGCCTGGGCTTCTCATTAAGACCCTTCCTCAAAACTTTGTCATGGCGACATCAGGCAAAGCATTGACCCATGCACTGAACACCTTTTATTGAGTCTCGAGAGCACCAGGAATTGTGATGGCTGAGTTGGGGACGGATCTTCAGCTGTCAGTGAATGTTCTGCAGCAGGGAATCCTGGAGGCCCCTGGGTGCTTGCCTGGGAGCACGAGGAAATAAGTAGAAGCAGAGAAGGAAAGCAGATGTGCTCATCTGCATTATGGCCTGAGTGTGCACAGTGGTGCTAAGCCCTGTATGAGAAACTGTTGGTTCCCCGCAGCTAGTGATAGTTTGGGTTTGATTGGGCAGGAATCACTGTGAGAGTGGGGGCTGCCATCCCGAGGCGCTCCTAAAGGCCATCCTTTCTGCCACTGACTTCTGTGTTTGGCAGGTCCATCCTGACGGGTCTATTGCCGCCGACATCGGGGACCGTGCTCATTGGGGGAAAGGACATTGAAACCAGCCTGGATGCAGTACGGCAGAGCCTCGGCCTGTGTCCCCAGCACAACATCTTGTTCCACCAGTAAGTGGAAAGGGATTTGACACCTTCCCCAAGCCTTATCCTCAACCTGCCCCCTCAACACACATGCTCACTGGAGCCTACCTCAGGGATGCCAGCTCTCTGAGCAGGAGGTAATACTCTTGTTTGGTCTTCTTCAAGTTCAAGGTCCTTTGTCCTGCTTGCAAGGAGAGGTGTCCCTCAGAACATGGGACTGTGCCTGTGACACTCGCAAGAACTGAGGTCTCCCCTCTCAGAAGAGTAATGCCCCTTCTTTCTGACGGGGTGGCCAATCCTGGGGCCCCTTGCTCAGCCCCAAAGTACTCCCTCTCAGGGGCCAAGAGCAGAGACCATTGTTTCTTTTCCTCCTTAAGCCAGGCATTAAAAACCAACTTTTCAGGAGACTTTTAGTTGCTTTTTCCCCAAACTCTTATTTCTTGTCTAAAAAGTTGTATATAATCATTGAAGAAAGGAAGGAAGGAAACATGGTTTAAAAGAAGAAAATAAAGGTCACTTGTAATTTCATCACCCAGAGATAACCACTGTTAACACCTTGGTATATAATTTTTCAGAACTTTTTCTGTGTATGTGTAGATATACATATATACTTTAAAATTATAAAGGAGAGTAAAACCCTACATATAATTTTGTAACCTGCTATTTAAAAAAAAAAATGTGATTGCTTTTTTCACCTATCATGCACATATTTTTCATATCATTACATATTGTTCTATAAAATACTTTTTAAATGTTTATATACTATGCCATTGTATAAATGTACTATTTAAGCTGTCCCCTCTTATTAGATATTTTAACAGGGTCTTTTTTGTGTTTGTTTTATTTTTGTATTATAAACGACACCATGACAAACATCTTGATTGCTAAATCTTTGTGCTCATCCTTAGCTATTTTGTGTAAGGTAAATTGCTAGAGGTAGAGTTGCTGAGCCCCATTGTTTTTCTCATTGCTCCCTCCCCATAGCCTCACAGTGGCTGAACACATCCTGTTCTATGCCCAGCTGAAAGGGAAGTCCTGGGACGAGGCCCAGCTAGAGATGGAAGCCATGTTGGAAGACACAGGCCTCCATCACAAGAGGAATGAAGAAGCTCAGGATCTATCAGGTGCTCAGTGTTAGAAAAAGGCAGGGCTACAGATGGCACATCTATCGTTTCTCAATGCATAGGACAGAGAGAGAGAGAGTGTGTGTGTGTGTGTGTGTGTGTGTGTGTGTGTGTGTGTGTGTTTTCTTAGGCTTATAACAGGAGATCTCCAAAGAGTTGGAACACTTCTATAAAGTTCTTTTGAGCATCTAAGAGCAGATCCCTCTGGTTCATTTCCCACATAGAACATTGCAGCCTGGGCTGTATTTGTTCTGATGTTTACGTATGAACTAAAATAGGAGAACAGCCTTCAAAAGGTCTAATCCTAAGATGCAGGGCTTGCCTTTTCTGCATTTTAAAGAAGGTTTGAATGCTGTATAAACATCTAAGTAGGCAACATGGAACCACTGCCAGACTTAAGTTACCCCCCGCCCCCGCACTTATGTTGCCAGCCCTGGGCCTTTCTCATCCTGTCCTCCACAGCCCCTGTGACCCCCGCTCCCACCCATACTTCTAGGTGGCATGCAGAGGAAGCTGTCCGTTGCCATTGCCTTCGTGGGAGATGCCAAAGTGGTTGTTTTGGATGAGCCTACCTCTGGGGTGGACCCTTATTCAAGACGCTCGATCTGGGACCTGCTCCTGAAGTATCGCTCAGGTAATAGCCACTGCTCAGTGCCCTGTGCTCTCATTGAGGCTTTATCTGTGGTTCCCACTTTCTCACACCTGGCATTTTGCAAGTCAGTATAGCAACAGCCATAACTACACTTAAATGGAGCTTTGTCAGTGACTTGAGTGAATCTAAGTTCTAGTGGAAGCTCCCAGAGATTTTTACACAAATATAAGCAGGGTGTCACTGATGGAGCAGTCTACTTCCTATTTTTCTAGAAAGTTCTTTCAACTTGCAGCCCTTTTGCCTGGAACAATGGGTGCAGCTCTAGGTGCAATTCCCCTTTGACTAAATTACCTGTAAACACCTCAAGAAGCTCCATAGCCTTCAGATGACCATTCAGGACCAGGTGTGAGGGCGACGTGCCAGTATTCAGTGCTCCAGAATACTGCTGCAGATAGAAATGTCTCAAAATGAGACATTCCCTTCCCTCTCGTGGCACCGTCCAACCAGAGGGTGCAGATCCAGAAGGGACAGCAGGCAGAGCTGAGTGCGCATAAAGGTGGGAGTGTGGTTCAATCCTGTAGTCCATTTGCCATCTTGGAATCCTCATTAGCATTTTCTTTCCATGACATTTCCATTCTGGTGTAAAGAGCATGTTGGGTGTGTGTGTGTGTGTGTGTGTGTGTGTGTGTGTGTGTGTGTGCGCGCGTGTGTGTATGTATGTATGTATGTATGTATGTATGTGTGTGTGTGTGTGTGCTTTGCAAAGATTATAAGTGCAGTGCTTAGTGATCCAGAGACTATACATATATAGCTCGATAGGTGATGACTGACAATAATAAATATATTTCATATATGGTGACTTATTTGATCAGGGCCTGTGCCTGATGAAAAGATACTGTGTGTGACAGTGCTTTACCGCTTGCAGGATGCTATACGTAGCTAGCCATTGTCCTTATTATTCTAGTACTCTGAACTTTGCTGCAGAATACTCGTTTTTATTTCTTAACTCCTGGTTTTTGAACCCATGTGATGGGGAGGTTGCTGTACATCCTCTCCCATCCAGCCCGGCCCAGGCCTGCCCAGTGACTCCTCTGACTCCTGCCCTTGCAGGCAGGACCATCATCATGTCCACTCATCACATGGACGAGGCCGATCTCCTTGGGGACCGCATCGCCATAATTTCCCAGGGAAGGCTCTACTGCGCAGGCACCCCACTCTTCCTGAAGAATTGTTTTGGCACGGGCTTCTACTTAACCTTGGTGCGCAAAATGAAAAACATCCAGAGCCAGAAAACAGGCTGCAAGGTATACGTCTGCCTAAGGAAAGAGCTCATTCTGGGCGAGCAGG
>NW_006441955.1:36806453-36813285 GCF_000325575.1 Pteropus alecto | reverse complement strand
GTGCTTCCTTTCCAGACATTTCTACCCAAATCAGGCTCTAGCTGGCAAAATAGACCTCTTTGTTCCTGGAACCATCTGTAGATTTTGATAAACTGACATTCCAAACCCTCCTACAGAGACGCTTTGCCCCAAATGAAACGACTAATCTTAAATGACCTGAGATTATTGTACTGCAGAATCTTAAACTACACTCATGTGGTGCAACAGACTGTTTGTCTTATTCTGCAAGGTTACACTGTTCTAGGGAGAGTAGTTGTTTCAGCTTCCTTTTTTCCATTCCAACATTTATGTTCCCTAACTAAACCCAAATTCCACTAGTAAATGAGGACTAAGAAAAGGCTTCCTTGGGAACTATAACCTAAAATGAAAAAAGCTAGAAAATACCAACCAGCAGAGAGCCCCTCGGCATATCAGGAGACCCAGGTTCAGGTCTGGGCGGCAAGGTGGACAAACTGTGTCATCCTAGGCAAATGACTTAATTCTCTGTCATCGCTGTGTGTGTGGGGCGGGGGGGTTGTTGTTGTTATTGTTTTGTTGTTGTTGTTGTTTTTGCACACAGAAAATCCTTCTGCTTCTGAGGCATGCGATGAAGATAAATGAGATAAAGTAGTATAAGTGTTCTCTGGGCTCCTTGAGAACAGACACTACTCACTTTCAGGTTGTCACACTTATTATATCGTAGCATTATTTATGCCTCTGGCCTGTAGTTTAAGTATCTGGCTGCTTCTGAGTTTTCCAACCCTGGGTAGATTTCCACAGCCCAGCATGAATCCACGGGGAGGGAGGAGCAGAATGTCTCGCACAGTCAGACCCACAGCTATCACATAAGTAATGGCAAGCCAGAAGGATCCTTTGAGGTTCTACTACTCTCTGTGCCTGACTCACACACTCTACAGGATAAAATCAAATAGCCACACCTTCAAAATGCTCCAATGAAGCAATAAATTAAATATGTGAAGAAAAATATTTTGAGCACATTTGGTGGTGAGAAACAAATAAGGCATGGTGGTGACAGCAGTTGACATCGGGGAGATACTATCATTGAAGTGATTCGTGTCCATCTGTTGTAGGGGACCTGCAGCTGTGCATCTAAGGATTCCTCCATCAGGTGTCCAGCCCATGTAGATGAGATAACTCCAGAACAAGTCTTGGACGGTGAGGACTGGGGCACGTCACATCTTGGTTCTTGTCTGGCAATCATCTCTCGGTGCTGGGTGTGTCTCCTGTTGTCGTGCAAAGAGGACACTCTGTGTTTCAAGTCCATGTCATGAAATTGCTTCTCTTTTTCTTTGAGCTGCTTTCTCCTCCTCCAACCCCAAAAGGATTTTAAAAGTCATGAGCCTAATGGCTCTATCCCTTTAATGAGGAATCCAGTCTTTGTTCATTCCGTGCACTTGTTCATAATTCAACCTCCATTCTTGAGGTCCTCCTGCCTTGGCTCAGGCCAAGTTCCTGTGGGCCCGGAAAGCTAGGCTTCAAAAGTTGCCAGATGGAGCCCTCTGGTGGAGCCACAGTGATGTACAGCTCTCACAGTGAACTTTTCCAGAGAGATGGCACTGTGTGAATGCCAAGTCTGAAATATCGCACATCCTGGTCACACTCCTAACTTTCCCCTTAATTTACCAATTTTCTAGCAATTCTCCCTTGAATTAGGGTACATTAAGCCGTAGGGGCGCCCCCGTCTACAGGACAATGCAGAAGAGAGGCTGTCACTGTAAAAGCATTCACCCCACAGGATCTGACCTCAGGGACCCAGAGTGCTTGCGAGAAACTTTCCATTCTTCATTAACGCCCACCTCCTATCCCTCCCCTGGGGGTCTCTGCAAATGAAATAGCACATGCTTCATATCCCTAAATGGAGTAAAACTAAACCTATGTACTGACCCAGGCTGATCAAGTGGGGAAGTATCTGCTTATCTAAGGGAAACGTTTTCTACTTAGCACATTGTTTTTTCTAAATCTGAGGAATTTATAAACTAAAATCTGGTAAAACAAGAAAACGAAACGATATTTATGTACTATGCTTAAAATTTGAGGGAAAATGCCCAGAGTTGCATCATGTTTACTTTTTTGCCCTCCTTTTGCGCAGACAGAACCTGTGGTGAGCTTGAACACGTTTTGTAGGGTGACATTTCTGTGCCTTTTTCCTAGCCTGCTTGGCTGTGGGTTCCTCCCTGGGCTCTGATGTTCATTCCCAGGAGGAATCTTGGTCAAGAAATTGATAGCTTTTGAAAATGAACACTATTACTGAGGTGCACCAAAATCAAGTTGGAAACAGAGCCTGCTGGCTGGGGTGATTTTAAAAACACTTCTTTATTTCTAAATAAAGGCTTATTTTCTTTGAGTAGAATAGGGGTGCTGTGAATGGCAAGAAGCCCCAAATCAGAGAAGAATGTCATTCTAATCTCCAGTTCAGTCCTTGGAAGACTTTTTCCTTGTACACGCCCATGTACCACACACTCACTCACAGACCTCCTTGCTGTCCTAAAGGACAACTTCTGGAAAGGCTTATACACACATCTAAGACACAATTCCTGGGAATCCAGCAGCTTCAGGTTAGATTTCCTTCCTGAGAACAATGAGCATGACGCCTAGAAAGCTGTTAGGGAAGAGCCGCTTCCTCACGCAAGGAGCCCTCCAGCCTCTGTGCAAAGTTGTCCCTGAACCAAAAGACAATTGAGTCCAACTTGCAGGTTTGACACAAAACATGCCTTCCAGTCCAGCTAGGCAAAAGAATTTGGGTTGCAAACCATGAAATCCCTTCACATGGGTCATTTCTAAAGCAAAAAGAGGAAAGAGCCCACTGGGTGATCCTGACCTGTGAGCACTGCTTATGGAAATGCACACGAGAGCCAGGTTCTGAGTCCCCAAAATCTCTTTACCTTTGACCTGCCTCCTAAGATATTGTGCTAGAGAGCTGCCTTCTCAAATGTATGCTTTGAACTTTTTTAAAATTAGATTTTTAATTTTAAAAGTAATACATGCATATGCATAAAATTCAATTCCAACTGTACGAGGATATTGGGTCAGTACTTGATACTGGATACTTTCCCGCACCCCATGCTGTGCACCCCACGCTCCATCCCCCTGGTCCATCTCCACATCATCTGAATCCCCTTCTTCATCTCCTGAGAGCTGGGTTTTAAGTTTTGTTTTGCTTGAGGAGGCAGGTGCAATCCCAAGAGAACTGACATGGTCCTCCAAAAAGTGAGAGCAGCATGGGTATGCGATTTAGGAAGGGGAGTTCTCACTCTGCTTCGTTGCAGATATGCATCCTAGGCAAGTCCCCTATAGCTTGAGACAGACCAAGAAAATAAAAACAACTTGATTTAACCCTCAGGCTTGTGGTGAATCAGAATGAGCAATAATGACAAGCACTTTCTTACTTGAGTTGACGTCCATGCTAACAATAGCAGGTAATTCTCATCAGTGCACCAAGCACATCGTTCTAAGTGTCTTGTGTATATTAACTCACTCAATCCTCACAAATAAAAATTAAGTCAATGCCATTATTTCCACTTTTCACAGATGAAGAAACTAGGGTATGGAATACCCAGTGTTACATAACTTGTAAGAAACAGAACATTCAATCGAACAAAGGCAAAAACTGACACGGGGCATTACATGACCTCCCAAGGTTGCACAGCTAGTTAGTCGGGGGCGGGGGCACTTTGGATCCATCTCCCTTTTCCTCTCAGTGCCCATGGTGGGGCCATTAAGCTAAAAACAGACATCTTAGAGTATCAGTCCTCCAAAAGAGTCCATCCTGAGGAACAAAATGCCCTTTCCTCAAATGGGAGGTGGAAGAAATTAGGGAACCGGGGAAGCTCACAATCTTCCAGATTCTAGAAAACAGAGTTAACCTCATTCCTTTTTTTTGTCCTAGGGGATGTGAATGAGCTGATGGATGTGGTTCATCACCATGTTCCAGAGGCAAAGCTGGTAGAATGCATTGGTCAGGAACTGATCTTCCTCCTTCCGAATAAGAATTTCAAGCAGAGGGCATATGCCAACCTTTTTAGAGAGCTGGAGGAGACACTGGCTGAACTGGGGCTCAGCAGCTTTGGAATTTCTGACACTCCCCTGGAAGAGGTAAGGCAGAGATTACAGCTGGTTTCTGCCAGGTACCAGAAGAGGGAATTCTTTGCAAAAGTCTCACACTAGAGAGAAGTTTTGTAAAGGCAAAAAGCCATAAGTCCTCACCCAAGCATAGCAACTATCTTCATTTTGGGCTTACTTCCTCCTGCCTTTGTCCATTTGCATACATATTTTACATACTTGTGGTCACCATGTGCATACACTTTTGTATTTATAGAAGACTATATTCTTAGATAAAGAGTCATGATGTATTTTCTTCCAATTATGAAGCAATACCCAGGAAAATTGATCTTGGCTTAGATTTTTCTGAGAGTAGGAATGTCCAAATCCAATTCTTTCTTCTTTTTCCTTCTTGACAGATATTTCTGAAAGTCACAGAGGATTCTGATTCAGGACCTCTGTTTACAGGTATGGTGCTGGAGCTTGTAGCTTGTTCCCTCACCATGACCCTCCCCTAAGCTCTATCTTGAAAATCTAAGGTAAAACTCATGAAACAACAGAACAGACAAACGCTCCTCTATAGTATTTATCTGACCGCCAAATAACAGGTGTTTGGCATTCTTGGTTCCTTTGAAAGACAACGAAAGGACAAATGGAGTTAGGTCTGGATGGGAACACTGGATGGATCAGGCTGGTAGCTTCTCATCGCAGAGCTTCTCATCCCACTTCCAGGTGGCTTGTTCTTGCCATGTCACCATCCTCATCTCCTCTTATCTCCACCAGGCCCCTGATCTACTCCTGTCTGCCTGAGTGATAGTCTACAGAGTCCTTAGAGATAATAGTGACAGTAAATACAACCCAGATGCCAGCTAGTATTCCCTGACTCCTTAGAGATCAAGATAACATTATTGTGAACCCTCATTTAGTAATCTATGGAAATTTGAAACCGCAGGGGCCGTAATTCCTGTGGACTCTGAGAGTCTCTCTTCTATATATGTGAGCCCCTTTCGTGATTTCTACTGAAACCCCTAAGCCACACAAAGCATTCATGAGTACAGTAGACTCTACTGTGGAGGGTGAGGATGGAGAGAGAAACACGTAGGAGAATTTACCTGCCACAGCACAGGCCACTTCTGATAGAGCATTAGGCATCCACACACACTGATAAACCCCTCTCCCTATCTCTTCTCTCCTGTTTCGTTTTCTTCTTTCCTGCAAAGCTGTTTGGCAATTCTCCTTTGCTGCGTTGGGCTCCTGCCACTGGTTACCTCCTTCTACCCAGTGAGGCATATCACTGGGTAGAAGTTTTTCCTGTGCGAAAAACTCTTTCTTCCCTGATGCCAGCTCGTGAGATAATATGGTTTTCATCTTGCTTTGTAAGTGATCCCAGATGCTTATTTATCAGCTATGCCTCGAACTTCTAATGGTCAAATATTACAGCCCAAATGTGCTCCATGACTGGGGTAGGTCATGTGGTGGCCAGAGGAGGTGGCCGCCCTGGCAGAGTGGGGGACGAAGGACAGGCCTCTAGAGCAGGTGGGAGAACCTCACCACAGGACCCCAGATTTTCTTTCAAGCTTTGCAGACACAGAAATCGAATTCTCTCAACTCAGCCAAAGTCAAAGACTTACATTAACCAAGACCAGAATGAAAGTACACTGATTTATATTAGAAGCTACACTGGATTCCAGAGTTGGGGCCTTTTATCTGCAAAGCATGTTCTTTGTTAGTTGTTAGGCTCTCTTGAGAGAATAAGTCACATATCACAAAGCTGCACAGCTGGCATAGAATGGAATGTTCCAAAGAGATAGTCAAGGGTGGAGGTTAAGAGCATAGCCTCTAGAATGGGGCTGACTAAACATCAAACCTGAGCTCTGTAATTTGCTAACAAAGTGGCTTTGGGTAAATACTTAGCCTCCTTGTACTTTAGTTCCTTCATCTGCAAAACGAGGATAATAATAGAATCAACATTTTACAGTTATTGAAAGAATTAAATGAGTTAGTACATGCCAAATCTTAAAACGCTGTGTGATTACTGATTAACATTTAGCAACACTCTAATCTCAATATTTACAAACCATCGTCTTACCTCAAATTTGTGTAGCCCTCTATAATTTAGAAAGCACTTAACATTCACTGTTTTATTTGATTGCCACTATAATCTCATGAGGCAGGTAAGGCAGGGATTTGCCCTACCTGGGGAAATTGAGCTCACACAAGTTGGATGACTTGCTTTAAGTCACACAGCCTTCTAAGTCTTGTTCCCTGGTTTTAGCTTTCAAATCTAGGCCCCTCAATGCCAAACTCTCACTGCCTCCCATTTACAGATGGCTAAATGCATTTGTTGTTTGTTTAGTTTTGTTCCCCGCCCCCCCCCCGCCTTTAATTCCCCCACATTTGTTTTGAGTTGGCTCAGTTTTAGAGAATGAAATTTTCTGATCTAGTCTGCCAAGTGCAGAGGAACTTATAGCTGTCCATTGCTTCCTACCAAGAGGGTCAATGTCACTTCTGAAGGAGGTGGCTCACAGCCAGGGACCGCTAGAGGGCAGCAGAGCCAGGGACAAACTGGGATTCTTCTGAGCTTAGCTCTGGCTGGGAAAGCTGTCTTGAGGCTACATGAGGCATCAGGGATTGACGTGGGGAGGCAGCAGGGGCCCAGAGGAGGGCCAGCCACAGCAGACATCAAATCTGAACCCAAATCAGGAGAAAAGAGACCAGAGAACTAGGACCTGGCACCCTGCAGTCAGTGAGCCTGCAGAAGTTCTCCGCCCCGCCCTGCGCCCCACCCCACCCC
>NW_006441955.1:36783516-36806442 GCF_000325575.1 Pteropus alecto | reverse complement strand
CCCAACTGAGTAGCCTGAGAATGCTAGCTGAAAGGATGACTGAGATGATGGAACTCCCTTGCAGCTGCCTTGTCCTGGGGTACTTTAGGAGGTTAAGAAAGCAGCTGGGGGCCAACCAGATGTCCCCGAGGCTCTCCCTTTATGTCCGACGACATGTTCTGAAAATGAACATTAAACAGTGATGATAAACTATAGCTTCAACATAACTGACAGGTTGTAATGGTTTATAAAACACATTTACATATGTGGTTCATTTGATCTTTATGATAACCCTGTAAAATATTCTCATTTTCAGTTAACAAATGAGAAAACTCAGATTCAGATAGGTTGAACCAGCCAAATTTACCTAGTAAGAGTCTACTCAAACCTAGGTCTCCTAACTTCTAGCTCATTAGTCTTTCCACCACTTCAAATAATACAAAGAAGGCTAAAATTACCCTTCTCACTTCATCCCCCACGCCTTATCCAGCTCTGACCTGTAGCATTAACCTCTGTCAAGAGTTGGTGAGCAATCTTTCAGAGCTTAGCAGTTACATACGTGTGCGTATATATAAAATATTACGTTTCTTTGTATATGATATAGTGCTCTCTAACAAATATAATCTTATTATACATATTGTTCTGCAACTTTATTTTTTTTAACTTAGTTATAGGTTTTAGACCTATCGATGTATTTAGATCTGTCCTGTTCTCTTTAACTAGCATAGAGAATTTTTAAGTTACGTCAGGCAATTCTATCTATAGATGATTTACACTAAAAAATAGAAATTTAAAAGTTTATTTACCTACCTGGCCTGATATTTTGCTGCTGACTTAAAAGGAGGGAAAACCAGTGCAGTAAGAAAAAAGCAGAGTATGAGATTCAGACCTTATGAGTGTTTTTCTAAACTATTAATTCACTCTCAGGCAGCACTCAGCAGAAAAGAGAAACCATCAGCCTACGAAACCCCTACCTGGGTTCTAGTAAGGGCTACTCTGCAGATCCTGCCCAGGGCCAGCCTTCCCCAGAGCCAAAGCAGCAGGGCGGCCGCCTGAACACAGGAGCCCAGCTCATCTTCCAGCACGTGCAGGCACTGCTGGTCAAGCGATTCCACCATGCTCTCCGCAGCCACAAGGACTTCCTGGCCCAGGTATTCCCGACGGTCTTTGCCCGTCCTTGGTGGCTCCTGGCCAGGGCCGGCTGGCTCTCTCCTGGCCTCTCTATCCCCTCCCAGGCTTTTCTGTGAACATGGGCTCAAACACAGCCGGGAGCACTCTCTTTAAGTTCTTTCGACTTTGTTTCCTCCTTGCCAACCTTTATTTCGATTCTTGGTTAACACTAAGATTCTCTGTAAGTACTCCACCTCACTTAGCAGAGAAAATGGAATAATAATGAACACGTTAATATTGTTGCTATTTTTACAATGAAGGATAAAGTCATGTTTTTATTCATTTTTGCAATGACCCTAAATATCAAGGTCCTCATCCTATTTTTTTCTTTTTATGTTTTTTTATTCAGAAAAAGAAACTCTGATTCACCTCTAGCCAAACAGTGGTCTGCTTCAGTGCCCAGTGTTGGCCTATAGTCAATTCTGCTTTCTCCTACACATCTTGCCTTTGCACGTGCTGTCCATAATGTTCCCCAGAAACCTGACTTTCCACCAGGGCCTGGTTATGAGGCTTCAGGATAAATGTTTAAAAGAATAAACGTGTGTGAGTGTGTGTGTGTGCATGGGCGAGTCTTTCACACACCACAGACACACAGCCCATTCTCCATGTTTATTTCCCCACAGATCGTGCTCCCAGCGACTTTTGTGTTTCTGGCTCTGATGCTTTCCATCATCGTCCCGCCGTTTGGTGAATACCCTGCTTTGACCCTTCACCCCTGGATGTATGGGCAGCAGTACACCTTCTTCAGGTGTGTAGACTCATCCTCAGAGGTCATCATTCGCCTCTGTGGATTGTGAGGCTCTAGGTCACATGCTATTTGATGGAGCCCTGACCTTCCCGCTCCCTGGACAGTCACCAATGTGGTAGGAGTTCTCGGGCTGACCTCAGAAAGGAAATTAAGGTAACTCCCATTTGGGAAAGGTGACCCCAAGTGGACAACCAGGACTACCAAGAGAAAGAAAGACAAAGTAAAGATTGGGCGAGTGGTCGAAGCTCTGTCTTTGTGAGGTGCAGACATGACATGCCATCAGATCCCTAGGCGTTCTTACCCAGGAGACCTATGACCACCCCCACACAGCATTTTGTGCTTTGTGTACATACCTAGCACTCAGCAGCCATTCTATAAATGTTGGTTGAGTTGCATGTTGGCTGCTTTGCCCCTCTTTCTCAGTCACGTGTCCACTGAGTAAGCCCCTCTCACGTTGTCTAGCATGGACCAGCCAGGCAGTGAGCGGCTCACAGCACTTGCAGATGTCCTCCTGAACAAGCCAGGCTTTGGCAACCGCTGCCTAAAGGAAGAGTGGCTTCCGTAAGTCCTTGCACACCCCTGCCCTAACAGCAACAGCTGCCATGGGAAACCCAGATGATGGGGTACCAGGATGGCGGGATTGGGATAGGCCCCATCTCAATCCATCTCCCTGGTCAGTGTTCACCCAGCCTCTCCTTCAACACCTGTATATGAGGGTGTTCACTACTTCTCATGAAGCCTCTGCATCACCAGACAGCTCTATGTTTCTATAATTCCCGGTATCAAAAGTTCCATACTGTATTGACATATGCTTCCCACAACTTAATTGAAAGGAATCTGAACAGGGGGAGGAGAGTGGTGGGGATGTGCTGTTGTGCACTCAGACCTAGAATGGCATTAATTACAAATACGGCCAACTTTCAATTATTGCTGTAAGTACAGAGAAAGGAGTTATAGAGGACAGTTGAAATCTACCAAGAATCCTAAAAGTTCAGTATAATTTTATCTGATTCTCTTATTCAGTCTTTTTCTGGGCTGTTGATAAGAGCAAAAATAGACTAATTTCAAATTCCTCTTTTGTTTGTTCTGTCTCTCAACAGCTAGAGCAGCCAGAGGAAAAAAGAGATAAAACTGACCACACACTAGATAATTACTGCCCAGCCCCAGACCTAGTCAATCAACACATTCCTAGTCTTGATTTTTCTTGAGCAGAAACTAACCTTCAGGCATGTCAGAAGAAAATGCATGTGTCTGAGAACAGGAAGGAAAGGCTATAAAGGGGAGGGTTGGGCACTGTTTCTCATTTCTAGGGATTTTTTTATCAACTTTGGAGCTGACTGTGAAACATTTTCTTGTCTTCCATGAGGGAGTACCCCTGTGGCAATTCCACCCCCTGGAAGACACCCTCTGTGTCCCCAAACGTCACCCACGTGTTCCAGAAGCAGAAGTGGACGCCAGAGCACCCCTCGCCTTCCTGCAGGTGCAGCACCAGAGAGAAGCTCACTATGCTCCCCGAGTGCCCGGAGGGCGCAGGGGGGCTCCCACCCCCGCAGGTACCGCCACCCTTCATGGGAATCCCGGGGCCTCGAATCTGCCTGCGACAGCGGGGTTTGGGGAACATGTATCGTGACTCCTCAGTTTCTAGCCAACTAACACTTTCAACTGACAGCTGAGTGAAGGACTAAATGAGGCTCCCAGGCCTCTCAGCAGGGCTTTCCACTGGGCCCTGTCCAGCCACTTGGAGGAAGTCATCTACCAATAGCTTCCGTTGCCACCAAACACTCTCTGGTCAATTTAGTAAGAAAATATGTTTAAACATTGAAAAAATTATACATCATGCATGCTCATTATAAAAAAATTAGAAAATACAGATAAGTCAGAAGAAAAAATTATCCTATTGCTTGGAGAATATCACCAATAACATTTGGTTTTTATCCATTCAAACTGGATTTTATTTAAAATGTTGCCTTGAAACTTGCTATTTTCACTGACCAGCATATTATGAACATATGTCCATGTCAGTAAATATATATCTGTGTCGTCGTTTTTAATGCCTGCATACTATCCCACTGTTTGGATTTGCTTTATTTTATTTCACTAATCTCTTATTCTTGGACCTGTGGGTTTTCAATTTTTCTCCATTATAAGCAATGTTGTAGTGTCCATTCAAATGCATATGTATTTGCACACTTATTAACAATTTTAATTAAGAAGCTTGCCATGTGCTGTGAACTAACATGCACACATGCGCGCACACACACACACACACACACACACACACAGCCAGCAACCTATGTTTTGCAGGGACATCAACTATCATGGCTTTGAGCAGCACCCACTCTAATGTATCTCAGTGAGCCTCTCCCATGGCTCTCAGAGACAGAAGGGGCCAGAGGAGTCTCACTTTGTCTTAGGTTAATAACTGTCCTCCCAGCTGACTTGCACAGAGTGGGTCTTTACGCGGCCATCTCTAATGATTTGCCAGTAAATGAATGATTCCAAGAGAGGCAGTGTGACATAGTGGCAAGAGCACAGGCATTGGCATCAGAGAGTCATGGGTTGGTTACTTGGCCTCTCTGAACCTTAATTTCCTCACTTATAAATTGGGGATAATGATAATTTATTTCATAGCGTTATTGTGAGAATTCAATGAAGTAATGTGGGTAAAGAAACTGTATTAGTTAGAATTAGATTTGACTCAATGATGATAACCCAAAACAAACAGTGGAGAAAATAAGACATACTTCGTTTCCCTCTCAAGTAAAAGTCCATGGAGGTGGTCCGTGATGCTCTGCTTGCTGCTCTTCCGTGGTTAACAGGCCTCAACCTCATTGGCCAAGATGACAGAATCTACTTTCCAAGAAACAGAGTGGAAGTAGGGATAAAGAAAAAGAGAGGGCAAAGTGTGTAGATATGCTGTCTTTTAAGGAAGATTTCCAGAAGCTACTACACAGCACTTTCATTTATACATCATTGGCCAGAACTGAAAGTCAAGGGAGATCAGGGACTGTAGTCTTTATTCTAGGTGGCCTTGTACCCAATAAAAAGTTTATTACTACGGCACATAGTAGAAGAGCAGAGCAAGTAAGGGGACCACTAAATTTTTCCATAGCATCAATCACAGTTGCTGCCTTGCAAATGATTCTGTTTATGAGCATTCTGTCTTCCTTTTTTTATATGCCAAAAGCATATACCTTTATATTTCTCAAGCAATGTATTTTTCCTT
Organism: Pteropus alecto; assembly: GCF_000325575.1. Lineage (NCBI taxonomy): Eukaryota > Metazoa > Chordata > Mammalia > Chiroptera > Pteropodidae > Pteropus > Pteropus alecto. Next base: position 36,801,319 of record NW_006441955.1, on the reverse strand, counting down.
GAATCATAACTCAGCCACTGTAATATCACAGGGATTCCAAAAAGAGAAACTCAGGGAGTTTGTCCCAACTCTCTATACCCTAAGAAGAAACTTTACTTCTGTTGAGTTGGCCAAGGCTGCTTCTACTCTAATACATCCAGCATCAGGCCACAAAGGCTGTGACACTGCACGTTGAGTTCTTGGCTAGGGCAGGAAGGAAAGGCCAAGAGGAGCTACGTGGAGATTCATTTTCTCGGTGAATTCTAACTTTAAGGCTGCCTATCTAGCTTATAGAAACTTATTTTTCAGTGGTTAGTCCTTGGTCCTTGGAGAAAAAAAAATTAACAGGCCACTATAGCCAAAGTCCTGAAAAAAGGCAAATCAGTTCCCATGATTTTATTTCACTCCCATATTTCCTCACTATCATTTGTTCCTCTCTTGGGAGCAAAATTGAACATCACGCATCTGCACAGGAGCTGCTTCCTCTCTCTTTTCAGCCTCTGTCTCTATCTCTGTCTCTCTGTCTCTCTCTGTCTCTGTCTCTCTCTCTGTGTCTCTCTCTCTCTGTGTCTCTCTCTCTCTCTCTCTCTCTCTCTCTCTCTCTCTCTCTCTCTCTCTCTCTCACACACACACACACACACACACACACACACACACATTCATATTTATACCCATTCCCTCAAACATACTCTCCTATTCAGCCTAGAATTAAGCCAGAGGATATGGGCTTGGTTCAGATGTAGTAAATTGTCCTCACCTGGAAAACAGGGTGGAGGATACAGTCTTCTCTAGGGTCCTTCTTGTCACAGCATTCTTTGAGTAGTGTTAGGTCCTGAGGTGGAAGTGTTCTGTCCCTGACTTCTAGAATACATAGAGTTAAAGTTGTAGGAATATTTTATTTAACACAATTTTTAGGAAACAATTTATCATATACTTCCCAGGCACCAGAAATTGTTCCAGCCTAGATTCCACTAGGGGAGCTTGGCAGTTCCTCTGGGTGCTATTTTCAGCTTAAAAAACAGGGCGATGGAGTGAAAAGGGTGAAGGCTATGGAGTCAGACAGGTGTAGGTTCAAATCCTAGGTCAACCACCTACAGATGCTGCAACATGGTGCAAGTTAGCTAACCTTCCTGAACCTCACTTTCTCTGTCTGTAAATTAAAGTAATAATTTCTCTTCCATAAGGGTATGAGAATCAAGGGATATATTATAACGTATATAGAGCATTTAACAGTGCCTGGCACATGGCAAGCATTCAGTAGATTCTAATTCTCTGCTAGCATGAGAGAGAAGAACAAGGTAGAGAAAGTGAATTGAAGAAGTAAAAATGGGAAAGGGGAAAGTGGAGATGGAAAGTGTATAAAAATAATAAGAATGGTGAGTGATGATGGCGGCTTTAACACCACCAAAAATTACCTCAGCTACCTTTATACCCAAGGTTTCTGACTGACCCTAAACCAAACACTATTTATTCCCAAATTTAAAGGAGTATTGCCACCTGGTGGCCGAGTTCATGCTCTTTTGAATTCTCCAAAGTCACCCATTAACTAGCTTCCAATCCTGGATATATTTTGAAGTGATTTGTAATTGTAAGTCACTGTTTGAACTCTTCCATTTATGCCGCAAATTTATTGTTTCAGCCATATGCCAAATACTATTCTGGATGCTGGGGACACAACAGCTAATAAGTCAGAGGAAGTTCTGACTCTCACGGAATTTATATCAAATGGATGTAACAGACAAAAACAAATAAACAGATCGATTAGAAAGAAAATTTCAGAGGAAGATGTGAAAATAATAAACAGTATGTTATGATAAAGAGTGACTAGAAATAGAAAATACCTCTCTGAGGAATAAAATTTGGGCTGAGATTTGATTAACGAGCTAGCCATATGAGGTTGTCCAGGCAGAGCATTCCAGACAGAGGGAAGCACAAGTGCAAAGCCACCTGAGGAATAAGAGGTACGCATTTGAGAAACAAGGAGAATAAGTAGGGGCAGTGAGGAGGAGGAAGAGAGTGGCAGCAGGCGAGGTCAGAGAGCAAGGCAGGGCCAGGTCACGGGGGCTGCATCAACCTTGGTGATGAATTAGGATCTGGTCCTAGGGTTTATTGGAGTATGGTAAGCAAGGTGACTAAGGTCTCTGATTTACATTTTTAAAGCTCAATCTGGCTGCTGGGTAGAGAATGGATTATGGAGGGCCAAGAGTAGAATCGGGGAGACCAGTTTGGAAGTCGCTATCGAGGTCCAGGTGCAGTGTAGATAGAGGCTTGGGCTAGGGTGGTGGTAGTGGAAATGGAGAGATGCAGATGTATTAGAGATTTAATTTGGAGCTAGAGCTATTCTATCTTGTCAACAAATTGAAGAAAGATCAACGATGAGTCCCATATCATTGATGTGGGAACCAGAGAGATGCCAGTGCTTTATTCAGTAGCTTCATTTCCAAGCAGCTGAATCCATAAATAACTTTTGGTGGAGAACAAGCAGTTTCGCAAACTGTAAAGCCTCAAATGCCAAAGTAATTGACACTATTGTCTCATTTCCTCAGAGAGTACAGCGAAGCACTGAAATTCTCCAAGACCTTACAGACAGGAATATCTCTGACTTCTTGGTAAAAACATATCCCGCTCTTATACGCAGCAGGTGAGAAGAGATCCTTTATGCTTTTCATCCTGACTCCCTATAGAAAATACTGACCAGGGTCAGAGAAAATTTATTCTCATGATTTCTCAACAATCGGGGCAGTGGAATTTTTTTCTTTTTCCTAATTCGTAGGCCTCACCCAACAGGAAAAGCCATTGAGGCATATACAAGTAAAAGGCAATTTAATATTAATTTTGTTATTGTTTTTTGTTTTGTTTGGCCAAGTAGTCTTAAAGTTTAACCCATGAACTATTACAAGTAAAATAAGAAAGTATAAAGTTTATCCAATAATGCAACCTCATATTTTAACTAGTTAAGAGAGAAAAGGTTGGGAGGAAGGTGGGGTGGTAAGGGGGAAAAGTTAGAGGAAAACAAACAAACAAAAAAAAAAGGAAAAGTTAGAAGCAAAAAGGAAGAAGGGAAAAATTAGATCAAGCTAGGATAGAGGTAATGGGTTACTGCCTGAGTGAGCCCACAGATTGGCCAGGTTAACTGTACCAGTCATACTCCAACTGTAAATTATCATCTGTATCACTAACCTTTAATATGCCAGTAAACTCCTGTATAAGTGTCTACTTCTCTCAGCTCTGCAGCTGTTCTTAACAAGCCTCAGCTGGGGTTGGACTGGTTTCAGCAGCCCCTATCAGAGCAAGCAGCTTGAAAAGAGCATGTTACAGAGAAAACATCATAGGGACCCCTGATCCAGGCTTCATGTGCTCTAAAATAAAACGAACTGTCTAATTTTAGTAGCACTTTTCAGTTGCTTCCCCTACCAGAGCCATGCACAAGGAATAAATGGGCTCAATTAGCTAGAACACACTGCAGATGGTGAAAGCAGCTGCCGAGAAGGCAGTGCCAGCCCAGCACAAAAATAAAAGCAGAGTGCATAGAATTTATTCAATAATGCAGTAAACAACAACCATCCCAAACTTCATTCTCAGCAGCAAATCTGCAATATGGAATTTTGGCTTTTGTGCTTGATGACAATGATAGCTTGTGGGCCTGAACTATGAGGTCTGGAGTTCTTAGTTACAGCTTCTCATCTTATATCTTGTAATTTTATCCCTGATTGGCTGGAAGTCAGTCTCTGAATTTGGGATTGGGAGTAAGTCAGAACTTCACCCAAGTGTGCAGGTGATTATTAGAACCTCATTTGTACAGGCGGAAGAGAAGAAGGCTGCACCCTACACTCCACACTGGTATCGTAGTTGCCATGTTGTCTAGTTTCAGATGGTCTGACGAATGACCTGACAACAGAAAGCCCAGCATGTGCGGTGTGACTTGGAGAGCCAGCAGTGGAAAACATCATTCCTTTTTCTGCATGTGTTCAGGCTTGGCTCCTGGGCTGGGAGGTTTTCATATTGCTTGGAAACGCAAAAATGCCCCCAGAAGACTGAGACACCTCAATGAATGTCTGCAAAAGAAAGTTAATTCTACTACCATCCTTGTGGTATTTATTGTATGATTTGTTTTCCCTTTCAGCTTAAAGAGCAAATTCTGGGTCAATGAACAGAGGTAAGAAGCTATTTTTATAAAACATCAAATTGATCTATTTTAAATACTCGTGCATAAAAAAAAGCCACACTTCAAAGCGTTGTAAATGGAATGTTTCTGTATGTGCTCAGGAAGTCACAAGACACATTCTGAAGGATATATGGCTAGGAAAACACTGGACCAAGAAGATGCTCAGTAGTAGGTCTCCTTGGAGTACAGAGAGTACAGTGTTAGTCCCTGAAGACTTATTCCAGATCATTCTCGCTCAAGGGAGGTTCTAAAAGCTCAGAGTGGAAAATAGTTTACAATGCTAATGAGAGGACATGTGACTCATTCCTTTTAAGTCTTAGGGGGTCTGGCCCAGCCCCAGACTTAGCCAGTTCCTGGAAACTCAAGTGATTCCAGAGTTTTGGAGAATCGTCCAGGCTCCCTCAGTAATGGGGCCTCTAGAATGAATGCAGAACTAACGTTGTCTTGATTCTAAACCATAAAAGTGAAATCCAGCTTTTAGAATTGCTCCCTAGGGAGAAGTATGGGGTCTTAGCTGGAGCAGAAAGTTGAGGGACAGGGGATAATTTGAGTCCCTAAGAAATAAAGTTCACCAAGTTAATTTTGTTTTATAAAGGAGTTTGGCTTTCATCCTGCCATTGAAGGATTTTAAGCCAGAGTGTGAACGCCCAGATCTGTGTTTGAGCACAGTCTCTTGAGACTTCCACAGCAGTGTGGAAGATGGGTTAGAGTGGGAGAGGCCCAAGGCTGGGATCTCGGTCAAGGAGCTAGAGCTTGAGTCAAGGCAGGAGATGGTGAGGGGCCGCCTGAGGGAGGGTGGAGTTGAGAGGCACTGAGAGATAGGCACGGCAGGATTGGTCCTGTTTAGATTAAGGTGAGTCCAGTGCTACCAGAAGTACCTGTAAAGTACAGAAGTGGCACAGGAAAGGGATCATTGTTAGGATGGAGGAGAGTCAGGGAAGTCTTCAAAGAGGTGACATATGATAGATCAGTTAGAGTTGGCCTGATACTCAAGAAAGGGAAAGGCAATCCCAGGAAGCTAGCAGCCCTGTAAAGGTAACCCAGACCATTGGAGGTTCTGGAAGTGGTTGGACACAGCCAGAATATGCCACTCAAGGAAAGGCATGAGGAGGGGTTGGAGAGATAAGCAGAGATCAAGCTCAGAAGGGATCAGGATTTCATCCAGAGACAATGAGGAAACATTAAAAGTTGGTTTATAAAGTAGAGCAATGTCACTCGCTAGTCTAGACAATTTCCCAAAAGTACACATTTTCCTACAGAAACTAGAGAGCTACTGGCAAGCACAGAGCACCACAGACATGGTTCGTGTCACTGACCTGGGGACCTCTTATTCCCTTGTCAGGTACGGAGGAATTTCCATCGGAGGAAAGCTGCCAGTTCTCCCCATCACTGGGGAAGCACTTGTTGGATTTTTAAGCGACCTTGGCCAGATAATGAATGTTAGCGGGGTATGTAAACAGACTGGAGATTTGGTTATGACTTTCAACATGCCATGAAACAAAAATTATCATGAGTGCTAACAGGTTAAAAAAAAAGAAAGAAAGAAAACTCTCTTGCTTGTTTATTATGGTTTTCTAGGGCCCTATTACAAGAGAGGCATCTAAAGAAATGTCTGCTTTCCTCCAACATCTAGAAACTGAAGACAACGTTAAGGTACTGGCCCTGCAAAATCTGCCCTAGAGCTAAAAACTCACGTGAGCTGGTTACTTTATTTTTATTTTCCCAGCTTAATTAAATTCCACCCCTTCTCCTGTTGAAATCTAGCATGGAATGCCTTCCAGCTGCCAAACCGTCCCTCCTCTTCACATTCTTTTTCCTGCAGTTCATTTTTGTTTTAAACAGCTGTTGTTAGCGCAGGGCCTCTGGTGTCCTGTCTAGTACAGCCTAACAAAGCCTATCTCCACCCTCTAGGTGTGGTTTAACAACAAGGGCTGGCATGCTATGGTCAGCTTTCTCAACGTGGCCCACAACGCCATCTTACGGGCCAGCCTACCCCAGGACAGGAACCCCGAGGAGTATGGCATCACCGTCATAAGCCAGCCCCTGAACCTGACCAAGGAGCAGCTCTCAGAGATTACAGTGTAAGCCACCACGGTCCCCCACCTCACAGCTTTTTTTGTTACCCTCTCTTCTCTTTGGAGACCGAGAGAGGATTTTCTTTCATTCACATGAGCTGCTGGGCTGGATGGCAACGTCGTTTAATCAGGCAAATGTGAACATAAGACTTTCAACACTTGTATACCAAACTACTTGGCCATTCTTTCTCCTCATATTTCCCAGGAAAGTAAATATATAGTTGGTTCTGTTCTCTTTTGGCTCTTGATAAGAAGTTGCTCCTGGAGCTTACACAAATATTCTCCTTTCCAGTATGCAAAATGACTGCTGGGAACTGGGAAAGTTCAGTAAATCCTTCATCTCCTCAGCAGTAATTATCTTAGATTCCAGTAATTTCCCTCAGATGGTCCGGCTTTGGAGATGTCGACAGATCCTTGCCTTCTGCAAGCTTAGGCTCTTACCATGTGGCTTCAGGCAGTAGAAACATCGGTCTTGTGCAAGTTGTAGTACGTTTGTAGCATACTTAGTGGGAATGCCTTCATTAGTGCAAACTTCTGGTACACGGAAGGGTCCTTGTTTTCCTATCTCAGTATACTGTGAGCACCCTCAACCCTGGGCCTGGAACATTTCAAGTGCCGTTGGCTACAAGTTGGGCCCTGGCTCCTTGGAGCCTTCCTCTGAAAACACTCTGGGACCCTTGACCGAGGAAGAATAGTCTGTCCTGGGTTTATTCTCACTCAGCCCAAGTTTCTATACCCCCTGCCAAGTCTTTTGAATCTGAAATATGAAATAAGAGTCTTTTGTGATTATAAAATAGTAGATGTTCATTAAGTAAAGTTTAGAAAATACAGTTCTAAGAACTTATTATATCTATAACCGTACACGGTTTAGGATGTTTCATCTAAATATTTTTGTGTGTTTCCCTTCCAGTCATTTGTTCTACTCTTACTACACGTGGGGGTCACGCTGTCTGTAGTTTTATCAGGATAGACACTAGCACATATGGTGCCTTTGTGGGAATTAGTAAAAGGTGTTTCTTCTTCTAAGTGGGCACTGTCCCACATGAGGGGTCATAGATTGTATGTGAGGTCAGGTTGGATTTCAGCCCACACTTGCCCCCTTAGCCAGATGCTTTCTTCTTGATCCAGAAAAGGGGGAATAGAACCAAGTCCTGTATAACTGGCCTGTTCTCTTTGCACTTAAACTTACATGAAAAATATTTCCCATGTTATGATGTGTTTTTTGAAAACATGTTTTAACATGGTAATTTACTTCTTTTAACAACAACGAATAATAAAACTTCATAGACCATAAGTGACTGTCTACATAGAAAATTCAAGAGAATCTGTAGACAAATTATTAGAACTGATAAGAGCATTACAGTATATGAGACCAATACAAAAATTCATTTCTATATACCATCAACAAATAATTTCGAAATGTAAAAAAAGAGAAAGTTTCATATTAACATGGAACAATATTCCATGTTAATATTCACAAATAATTTCGAAATGTAAAAAAAGAGAAAGTTTATCTGGATTTCATATTAACATGGAACAATATTCGACATTAATATGGAACAGGAAACCCAAAAATATCCACTTAACTTTGACCCAGTTTAAGACAATTGAACGAAACGACAAACATCAGGTTAGGGAAGGGCATTCTGGAGGCTGTTACCTAGTGTTGGGTGAGGCCTCCCCAGAGCCTGACTTTGCTCTTTTCTTGCATCTGTTCTTCCTTCTTCACCTCTCTCTCCCTGTGTCTCCTGCCTTGCTGCAGGCTGAAAACTTCGGTGGATGCTGTGGTTGCCATCTGTGTGATTTTCGCCATGTCCTTCGTCCCAGCCAGCTTTGTCCTTTATTTAATCCAGGAGAGAGTGAACAAAGCCAAGCATCTCCAGTTTGTCAGCGGAGTGAGCCCTATCACCTACTGGTTGACCAACTTTCTCTGGGACATTGTAAGTGTCAAGTGATCACGGTGCCTCCCTCCCCTCCATTGTCCCAAGAGGGATGGGCACTGTGTCTGCTCCGACTGAGGGGACACAGCAGGGTGGGGCTCTCACACTGCCAGGGCTGCTGGAAGACGCTGTATCAAGGGCCTCGTATCTCCTGGCATCTTTTTAGAAAGGCACAGACCTAGGAGCCCTGAGCTGGGGAAGGACATGGGGCTCAGCTTAACAAATGCTGAGTAGGGGCTCTGCATGCCCTACCCAAAGGGGCCTTCTGACTCACCAAATAATCACTGCACCGCAGGTATGAGGCTGGCCTTTCTGGGAATAATCTGGAGCTGAAGAGGTAATATCAAGCAATCCTTCATCTCACATCCTCTTCTTAGATCCTGCCCTATCCCCAAAGGGGTAAGGAGGGAACTTCCCCTGTGACAGTCACCAGATACATATAGGACACCCAGTTAAATTTTAATTTCATATAAACACTGAATAATTTTTAGTATAAGTATGTTCCACCTCCAAATATTGCATGGGACATACTAAAAATTAATTGGCTGTTTTTCTGAAATTCAAATTTAACTGGGCATCCTATATTTTTATTTCCTAAATCTGGCAACCCTGCCTACTGACTTTATTTTGCTTTCCCAAAGTAACCATACTTTTCCTATATTGGTTTACCTACCACATTAGGGAAAATGAAGAAAAATTATTTACCAAATCAACAGCAGATTATTACCCCTCTCACAACCAGGATTGGTAGAGGCAGGGAGGGGTCAGGATGGAGTACTTCATGACAAAGAGTCAAAATTAATTGGCATCAAAGACCTATTTATAATGTAGCAGGGATCATTATGACACCAACTCCAGTCCATTCTGGGTGTCTTGAGTAACAAAATCCTTTGTTTCATTTCAACATTCTAAGACTAACGTGAGTCCCCGCGCCCTGTGGTGATAAGATACATCATGATGGAGACCAACACAAACAACCTTCTCTACTATGGCTTTTAACAATGACAGTAACTATTAAGATTCTCAAAGACATGATTTAGTTTAGCTTACCTGACCTGTTAAGCAGCCATCGCTTAACAATTCCAAACCAGAAATTATCGGTAGCAACTAAATTCTTCCCTTTCTTTTCTGTCTGTATGAAAAAAACACTTATGAACATATGAGGAGGAGATCAGATTCTACAAGCCTCACTTTGAACAAAAACATCACTTATAGGAGCCCATGTTGGCTAATATATTGTTTTTTCACTCTACTTTTTGTAAAAGATGAAGAATAGAATTTACTCTGGGGGCTGACCCAAGCACACACCTGGCTCCAGACAGAGATCTTTGAGCCTAAGGAGAGATATGTGGATAGAAGGACAGAGTGGTGTCTTGTGGGGCAAGTGATACTAGCAAGGTAGACCCTTGGGAGTCCAATGAAGGGATGGAAAGTGGTGGGTAGGATGTTAGTTAGCAGGCTTCCTGATGCTCTAGAATTTTAAGGCTGGCCTAGACTTTGAACTCTGGCATCTATATTATTGGAGTTTAGCACCCTAATTAGTCAGTGGCAAATAGATGACACATGCCTAGGGGTTGTTACTGAATTAATGAACATACATTCCCTGTTTATATCATTTAGTCAGCATATAGATCTTAAATTCTTATCTTTTTATACATGTCATCTATTCTATTTTTTAATTTTGAAACAATCGCAAACTTACAGGAATGTTGAAAGGACAGTTCAAAAGTTTGTTTTAGAGTCATTTGAGAATAACTTTCCAATAACATGCCCCTTCACCAGCACCTCTGGTGTGTACCTCCTACAAAGAGACACCCCATGCAACCACAATACACAACTGTCAACATCAGAAAACCGGCACCAGTGCTTTCCCTCCATCTAATCCTCAGACTCCACTCAAGTTTCATCAACTGCCAAATAATGTCTTTTATAGAAAAGGATCTAGCTCAGAATTATGCACTGCACTTAGTTGTTCTGTGCCTTCACCTTCGGCCAGAAATGGTTCCTCAATCTTTTCTTGACACTCATGACCTTGACATTTTGAAAAATCACCAATTATTTTGCAGAATGTCCTTCAGTTTGAATTTGCCCCATGTTTCCTCATGATTAGATTCAGGTTATGGAAGCAGCATCACAAAGAGATGCCCTGTTCTCACTGCATTCTATCAGGTAGCTTCTGCTCCCAATTTATCTTATTACTGATATTGGTCACTTTGGTCACTTGATTAAGATGGTGTCTGTCAAGTTTCTCCACTGCAAAGTTACTCTTTTCTTCTTTACAATTTATAAGAATTTGAGGAAGAGGTACTTTGAAGCAATGCAAATATCCTTTTGTTACACCTTCCATTTATTTATTTATTTATTTGTTTGTTATATTTATATGGAATCATGTTTCCTGTGTTAGTCAAAAGATTATAATATGATACCATTATTATTTATCCTGATGCTCAAATTATCCCCAGTTTGGCCAGTGAGAGCTTTCAGGGTGGCTTCTGTCTCCTCTTGACTCATTTCCCCGTCCTCCTTGAGCACCTCCATGCTCTGTGGGACAGTAAGACGTTCCAAGCTCATCCTCCACCTCCCCCAGCCCTACGTGGAAGCTGTCATTTCCCCCACAGAGCCCTGGTTCCTTCCAAAGGAATGTGGCCCTCAAAACCAAGATCTGGGTACCAGATGTGTTCATTGCCACTGGGGTCTCAGTAGTCCCGGGCTTTCTCAGTGTAGAGAACTAGAAGAAATATATATGTATATATATAGACAAACACTCATTTACATCTATATTTCTCTATCTATCTCTATACCAAACACTATGAGCTCACTAAAACCCCTATATCCAACCCAACGCTATGGGTTCATTCTGGCTTTCTGGCTTTCCATATTTGTAACTCCCTTCTCCAAGAGTGAGAAAATGGCTCTATTACTCCTGGTTTCTATCATTGACCTACCTGAACAATACGCCTGGATGTAATAAGTCCCCCATCTCTCCCACCATCTCCTCCCCAATGTGGACACCCTCCATACTCTGCTTCAGTTCTGATACCCAGGGCCAAATCAATACTCTCATCACCCCACCAGCCCGCCCTCTGCAGACACCCTCCTCACCTTCTCAGGTTCTCCTCCTGCTCAGGACCACTGTCACTCCTCCCCTAACTCCAATGTGGCTGTTTATCTTTCCCTGTCCATCCTGATGGCTTTAGGATTGAATTATGTTGGAAGGGAAGAGAATAGAAAAAAGCAATGATAGGGTATCATCTATTTGAGCTTCAGGAGGCCGAGGACTATATCTTAAGTTTTTCCAAATTCTGAAGACATGCTTAGAAAGTAGAATCAACCAGACTTCATGACCAATGAAAAAAAGAAAATGAGAGATCAGGTGGGATTTTATAATTCATTCTTTTAAAAGATACAGACTGAAGGTCCCCTGCGCAGGGAGGTGGGGTAGGAGGACTAGGGACAATTTAACATATGTTCGCTAAGCAAGAACTGTTTAGACAAATAGAATCAGACTATGTATGCTGGAGGAGCCTGGCCGGGCCTTCATTTGACAGAACAGGAAATAGAGATAAAGAGAGGTAAAGTGCTTTGCATTCCCCTTTTGTCTTCAAGGTGAATTATGCTGTGAGTGCTGCCCTGGTGGTGGGCATCTTCATCGGATTTCAGAAGAAAGCCTACACTTCTCCAAACAATCTTCCTGCCCTTGTTGCACTGCTCATGCTGTACGGGTGAGTTGTTTGAGCCATTAGCTAAGCCACCAAAAGGGGAGCCGGGGGAGGGGCATGTTCTTCTGACAGAAAAACAGGGGTTTCTGGTGGCAAGGTTATCTTCCAGGCCCTGGCAGGGGCTGTGGCTGCTGCCTAGGTTTCTGTCTGGCTTCTGTTTCTTACTCTACCCATAGAGGTGTTTCTGAGGCTCCATCCACTCAGGGACATTGAAGACACCCCACCTGGCCTGAATCTTCTTTCAGTCGAACTATGCCTAACCAAAGTCTGGGAATCTGTCACTCCCCAGTTCCTCACCCAACTGTGATTCCGATTCATCTGTGGCCAACTGTTCATTGCAGTGTCTCCATGAACTAGCCAAGAGTTACGTGCATACAGTAGAAGACTCCATCTGAAAAGCTATTCCTGAGTCAGGGCCAAAGGATGTCACAGAGATTAAATCTAGTATTATTATAGAGCAAAGCAGGCAACTTTATGTTCAGGCCTACCTGTGTAACTGTGGACAAGTAATTCACATCATCTGGGCCTTAGTTTCCTCATCTGTAAAATGGAGATAATGATACCTGGCTCTTCCTACGTGGGCCAGTAGAGTCTTAGCAGAGCAAATAGTTTACATTTGTCTCTCTTGAAAATAGAGAAAATAGAGAATTCAGGAACCAGTGAACTGTGACAGTGAAACACGAAGATGAGCTCGTTGAGATCTCAGCTCAGTTTTGCTGATCCAGATTAAAATAAAAAGCGTTGCAGGACAGAGATCGATCTTGTGCGTTGTACGAGGCTTTATAATTTACAATGTACATTCATAGCTGCTATCTTATTTGCTGCTCTCAAAACCCTCATGAGGTGGTCAGGAAAGGCATTATTATCTCCACTCAAAGATGAGGAACAAAGACCAAGGGATGGAATACCTCTTTGGTCCCCCCGGGATTCTCGCCAGTTTAAACATGGCACCTCATATGTGAGGGGAATGTATTATAACTAGGGATACAGCAGATGGAATGGAAATTGGCACTGTATCACACTGAATTGTGTCATTTCACACAGATGGGCAATCATTCCCATGATGTACCCAGCATCCTTCCTGTTTGATGTCCCCAGCACTGCCTATGTGGCCTTGTCTTGTGCTAATCTGTTCATCGGCATCAACAGCAGTGCCATCACCTTCATTTTAGAATTATTTGAGAATAACCGGGTGAGCATGACTTTCTTGCCTTTCTTATTTGATTACTAAGATACCAGAGAGTATGTGACAGTCAAGCAGAGCCAAGTGATGGGCAAGCATTGTGTCTGAACAAGCTTAGTGCACAAGTAAATGTTGCTTCTTCCCTCCCTCCCTTCCTTCCTTTCTTTTTCTTTAAGCTCCTTGTTCATGTGTGTGCTCTGAATGTCATGGTTTTCTGAGCTTATTCTGTAAGCTATAAATGACATTCCATCGTCCTAAGCTTTTAGATTTTCTTACTCCTTCAAGAAGGTTTCCTTGGGGACTTTGGGTGTTAGGTTTTCTACACACACACGTAGGTAATGCATTCATGTGATTTCAAAATTTAAAATGAACAAAAACATACACAATAAAAATCTCCTTTCAACCCCTGTTTCTCAGGTGTCTAGTTCCTTTCTCCAGAGGCAACCTCTCGTTTGAGTTTCTTATGTAGTCTGGAGACATATAAGCAAATATAGATACATTCTTTGTTCCTATTTTTTATGCAAGTAGTAACAGAGTAACATATACTCTTCTACGTGGCAATTAATCCTGAGGACGGGATTAGGAATTTGTGGTGCTGAATGACTCACTTTTATGAGCAGCAGTGTTCAGTTGTCCCAGCCACACCTCCCAATCTACTCTTTTCTCAGGAAGAGCTGGCCAGACGGAATCCTAAATACAATGGCAGTGGCTACAGGGCCATCTTCACTACACACTCCTACTTCCAGCCTGCTGTGTCTGAGCCCCAGCCATGGCTGTCCTAAGGACTGATGGTCTCACCCACGCGCCTGTGTCCTCAGTGACCTCTCTAGCCTTTCTCTCCCTCATTAGGTCTTCACAGTTCAGAGGGTGGGCGCCAGCCAGTGCATCTGCACTGCTGTCCTGCAGCCCCTGTCCCCAGTCCTGCTTCTGGACCTGCTGGGAATACCCAAGGCAAATCTGCACTAACCACTCCATCCCATGGCCTCCTAAAAATGACTCTCCCCCGGCCTCATCAGGCTTTCTCCGGCCACTAGGAAAGAAACAAAACCCAATCTGTCCCATGTCACAGTTGGACCCCAGAAGGGAGATGGATGAGAACACAGACTCCCACCCCCACCCTTCCAATGGTCAGAGCATCCTAGTGGACTAAAAATGCTGCCTTTTAGAGCTGTTTTCGTCAGAGGCTCACAGGCTCACAGCCTGCTAAGTCTTAAGAGAATGTGTTACCTCGGAATAATTAAAAGTGGGCTTAAAGCAACTCAAAACGTTCTCTCTCCTGCAAGCTACACTCATTTAGCCAACATTTACTGAGTGCACCCTCATCTCCTGCATAAAAGCTAGTTGCTTTAGCATATATGATCAGATAGTTGCTGCAGAAATATTCAGTACCCCACAGAAGGTTCCCAGGTCCCAGTAGCTGCTGTCCCTACTCAGTTAAGAGGTGTTGACTAGGTGAACACCATGTGATGGATGTGCTGATATCAATAAGTGTGACCCATTCATCCTGCCTTCCCAGACCTCCCATTCCAGTCAAGAAATGACCTGAGCATCAGATTAGAAACTAATACAAACCAGTGGTCCCCAACCTTTTTGGCACCAGGAATCGATGCTCCTATGAGAATCTAAGGCCTGATGACCCAAGGTGGAGCTGAGGCAGTGATGCTAGCACTGGGGAGCGGCTGCAAATACAGACGAAGTTTTGCTCGCTTGTCCGCCACTCACTTCCTGCTGTGTGGCCCAGTTCCTAACAGGCCACAGACCAGAACCGGTCCACAGCCCAGGGCTTGGGGACCCCTGATATAAACCACAGTACATGACATTTCATATGCCATAACAGCAAAGAAGCGAGACACATGAAACACTACAGAACAGAGTGAGTACAAAGACCTAGGCTACAGGAGCCAGAAGGAAATTCAGTTTGAGCCTGGCCTGGAATAAGTAGAATTTTATTAACTCATTTAATAAATAATGATGTGCCTACCATGAACTAATCATTGTACAAGGTATGTAGGAAGGACACCAAAATGATTAGGATCTAGTCCATGTCCATCAGGGACCACTGATCCATGGAGAAAGTAAGCAGGTAAAAAAATAATAAACCTTGGCAATGTGGGAAGTGTTATAAGAGAGGAGTGTTTTACCATGGTAATCTGGAAAGGCTTATGAGAGAAGGGATTACTGGAGCCAGTTTTCTAAAGAATGGCAGGAATCTGTCAGGGCAGAAAGCGAGAGGACCTTCATCCCTGCTCTGGTCAACAGAAGCTGCAAGTGCAAAGGCCCAGAAGCAAAAGATCAGAGTGGCTTCTGGAGGAAGGATGGGGGAGACCATGGGACATCATTAGAGAGATATGAGGTCATGTAAGCAAAGGTGTTGGGGCTGGACAGGGAGGAGGCTTTGCAGTGGGGATGGGCCAGATGAGTGGGTAGCAATGGCCTTTTCAGCCTCACCCCCTTGGTGTCCCGTCTGCCTTCTTTGGGGAGGCTCTGCCTGACACTCTGAGGCTAAGACAGCAAGCAGAGTCTGATCACCTGAAAACAAGTCCCCCCAACTCAACACAGACACCAGAGTCTTTATCCTCTTTTCTCTTGGTGACAGCCACACGCAGCTGTAGGTGTCTTGTGGGAGCTGAGAAGCAGAGCCAATAGATGCTCAGGACCCCTCTTCCCTTTGGTATAAGGTGGGCTAAGGTAGAGCAGATGAAAGAGCCTCAGTCCCCATTGATGGCTCCCACCTGTACCAAAGAAAAGAGAGCTCGGGCCATGTTCCCACATCTGCTGCTGCATCTTCTCGTAATAAATGCCTTGGAGGGTCCCTGTGTAATTTCAAAGTGAGTCTGCCTGTGCAAGTTCCCCAAGGGGCCACTTGGTTAGAGGCACCTCCTGTGAGTATTTCAAAACTTCCCTATCTGGTTAACAAATCTCTCCTGTGGCCAGTCTGGCTGCTAAGCCCCCTCTGTCGGAAGGCCTTTCTCTAGTCCTGCCCAGTGAGGGCATTCAGGCCCCACTTTGCTTAGGAGGTGGCAGGTGGATTTGAGCCCCATGCTTGACTGTCCTGCTTTTCTGTGTTTCAGACGCTGCTCGGGTTCAATGCCATGCTGAGAAAGCTGCTCATTATCTTTCCCCACTTCTGCCTGGGCCGGGGCCTCATTGACCTGGCGCTGAGCCAGGCTGTGACAGATGTCTATGCTCGGTTTGGTGGGTGGCAGTCAAGTGTGGCCCTGTATCTTCCAAGACCGGGAGGGCTGCTGCTCAAGATCTTAGGCCAGACTTGCAGCCCGGGCTGGGGTGGGAGCGGGGAGCTCCTAGTTGGTCTGGGTTGTCCTGCCATCTAGAAGGGGGCTCGGGTTGCCTGTTTCTTTGGCTGAGGAGCCACAGGAGGAGTCGAGGGCAAGCCTTACTCTTCCCTACTCTGGCTTGTGGAGCCAAAACGAGATTTGGATTTGACTCTTGCTTAATCCCTTGTCTAGCTGGGCTGTGTTGTAACTAGGCCTTTAAGGGCAGCTGAGGCAGCCAAGTGGACTTAATTCCTGTCTCTCTCCGATGGCCTCCGTCCCCAGGTGAGGAACACTCTTCAAATCCGTTCCAGTGGGACCTGATTGGGAAGAACCTGGTTGCCATGGCAGCAGAAGGGGTGATATACTTCCTCCTGACCCTCCTCGCCCAGCACCACTTCTTCCTTACCCAATGGTATGCCATGCTGCTGTCCTGAGGGTGCCAAGGTCCGGGGACTTGGCTTCATTCATATCCACGTGGTCATCTTTTTCCTCATTAGCCCCACACCATGATAGTTTTTACATTCTCAAGCCTGTCTTGCTCTGAATAACACAAGAAGATCACATTAAAATAGGCACAAGAGAATTTGTGAAAAAAAGTAAACTTTAAAGTATTTAAAATATACTGTTGTTAGTTTCAATCGCTAATATTTAATCCCTCTCATTTAATTAACAGACACTCATTTTAAATTGGATGATAGCATTGCAAACAATAATGGTTAAGGGGGATCCAAAGTACTAGAAAATAGCTGTGCGTGTTCATGAGAAGATAGACAAAGCAGGCTCCTTTGCTACTTGGAGATTTGAGAGTGGGGACCGGGCAAGAGAAGGGAGTAATAACGGGAGAGACATGAGATGAGTGGAGCCATGAGCAGTATGAAGGAAGAAGGACAGTGATTGTGCCCCCTCCCACCCCATAGGGAGGAAGTGGCTGCCAACCATGACCCTGCCTAGCAGTTCCATTCTTCCCAGGCTCTTGCCCCAGACCCTGCCTCATTCTGACGTGGGCACTCAGGTTTCTAGAAGGCAGCCCCACTGTAATCCAGGCTGACTTTTACTGGGCCCGGCCCAGGGGACTAAACTGCAAATCATTGGGCCCTCAGAATAAGCTTTCCTAGACAATGCTTGTCTCTTATCTTTTCATCTTCTCAGGCTGAGTCTGATTATTTATAAATAAAGATTGAGAAGACTTGTTTTTAGTTTTGGTCCACAGGGAACTGAGTTACTGGATACGAGTCCTCCTCCCTACTCATGGGGTTGTGAGGAGTGGATGAGATGATGGGGACTGGAGCCCAGGGCTGACTCTGGACTTGAGCACTTGCCCTCTCTGCCTGATGCCTGATGCCTGATGCCTCTCCTGTTGGGAGTCCTTTTGAGAATTCAAGTCTTAAGGGATGGAAAACCAGCCTGGGGAAGCAGTGAGGGAATGGGAAGAAGAAGAAGAAGGGGACAGTGCTGAGGATGCTGTAC
>NW_006441955.1:36776437-36783480 GCF_000325575.1 Pteropus alecto | reverse complement strand
AATGCCGAGCCCACGAAGGAGCCCATCGTTGATGAGGATGATGATGTGGCTGAAGAAAGACAAAGAATTATTAGTGGAGGAAGTAAAACTGATATCTTGAGTCTAAATGAACTAACCAAGGTAAGGGAATAGGTGTAGGGAGTTAGTTGGAGGTGCCAGTTGGACCCAGAGAGGATACGATGTTGTAATTTTGCCTTCTTTAGACTAAGCAATATGCTTATACAAGCAATTCATTTTTCTAATTTTATGTGGGTTTGTCGTTTTTGTACTTAATGTGTCTTCCAAGAATCTTGAATTCCAATGTATTTTCCCTAGCATTCCACCTGGGTACTGACAAAGGGCCTCAGCCAGAAGCACTACTACCAAACCTCATTAATCTTTCTCTGGTCCATTTCTGCACAGTGGGTCAGCTTCGAGATTTCTCACTCCTTACAGCACCTCCCTGGATGTCCATGTTAATCTCTAACCCCTTCGTATTGGCAGTTTTTGCCTAAACCATCCTTTGCTCTCTCTTGCCCTCCCTGCTCTCACTCTCTCTCGGTCTTCAGTTTAGTTTCTCTGATCCCGCAGATCTATTCAGGCACCTCCAGCCCAGCGGTGGACAGGCTGTGTGTGGGAGTTCGTCCTGGAGAGGTGGGTACTCTGCAGATCACATTTAAACGAGCTTTAGACAATCTGCTCCTGTGCACTTCTCTTCTCCCTTTTAAAGCTGAGCTATCAAATGGAAATAAAATGCAAGGAACCACGGGTCATTTTAAATTTTCTAGTAGCCACATGAAAAAGGTAAAAATAGGTGCAATTAATCTTAATCACTTATTTTATCCAACGTATCTGAAATACTATCACTTCAAAATGTAATTCATATAAAACATTATTAATAAGATAGTTTGTGTTCTTTTGTTGTGTTTTGTTCTAAATCTTCAAAAT
This sequence comes from Pteropus alecto, assembly GCF_000325575.1. Lineage (NCBI taxonomy): Eukaryota > Metazoa > Chordata > Mammalia > Chiroptera > Pteropodidae > Pteropus > Pteropus alecto. Next base: position 36,782,553 of record NW_006441955.1, on the reverse strand, counting down.
CCAGTATGCGTTTTACATTTACAGCACATGTCAATCAGACTAGATGCATTTTAAGTGCTCAGTGCTGCTGTTGGGGAGGAAAAATTTCTTTCCTACTACCCTCCTAGGTTTTCAGGCTCTATAAATTGTTGACAAGACAGATTGACAAGAGAAAAACAAAGAGAAGTTTGTTAGCATGTGCATCGCACATACATGAGGAGACAAATGACTCAAAGTGTTGATTAGAACTTGCATCTTATATAGCATCTTAGCAAAGGAACAATGTATTTTTAGAGAGGTGTCGAGATGAAAGAAAGTGACTTTGAGTTTCTAAGGTGGCAAGTTGTAGGGAGGCAAATAGATGGGAAAGTAATGGTAAATAAAAGCTAGCTAGGAAAATTGGTTATGCAGATTCCTCTGGTGCAGTCTCCAGGCTGATAAGGGTCTAAAGTTGTCTCCAGTGGTTAACTTCTGTCTTTCCTGGTAGGCAGAGGAGGAGGAACACCTTCTAAGTTTATGTCCTGCTCTTAGGCAAATAGGGGGAGGGCAAAGAGCTTTTCTTATATTTGCTTCTTCTCAGTTGCTTTCAGCTCAAAATTATGCTTATGCCAAAGTGGCATATTTGCCATGGCATATTCTGCTGCCCTGTGCCACATGGGGCTAATGGCCTCCGTAATGGCAGCACAGATCTAAAATGCTTTCCCCGCACCTACACACTTGCCTTAGGACCTGACACTCCAGATTCTCTTGAGCTCTAAAGTAGGGGCAATTCTTTGTGTTTCCCCTCAGTGCTTTGGCCTCCTGGGAGTTAACGGAGCTGGCAAAACAACCACTTTCAAGATGCTCACTGGGGACACCACAGTAACATCAGGTGATGCCACTGTAGCAGGCAAGAGGTGAGTGCCTTGCTCATCCTGGCTCAGGGTGTCTCTCACGGGTCCTGGGCCATGTCCCTGTCCTGGCATAGGGAGGAGGGAGCATCAGAACCTGTATTTGAGGGCGACTCTGTGTGCCTGAAAGCTCTATGCAGAGGGGTGGACCTCACGGTGAATACGATCCAAAAAGTCCAAGATATAGACCCTCTGGAAAATTGAACTGAATTGTAATTATTAGGAAATTCCTCTGTTAGCATGGATTCTCAGAAAGTTCTGGGAAGCACTGCATCAGTAGTTCTTACTTTTTGGGGGTCATGGACTCCTTTGAACATCTGATAAACACCTGTACCTTCTTCCTATAAATACATACCATTGTCTCCCATTACCTGCCTGCACACATTCAGGGAATTTACTGAGCCTTGAAGCACATTTGTGACCCTGCAGGTTAAGAATCCCTGTGGTAAAGCATCCTTTCTCTGGCTTGAGTTTCTAGGTCGGGGCAGGTTCAAGGGCTATTGGAAGCCGTAATCACCATTGGTTATTTCTGTGCTAATGCTTGGCTTAGCCAGGTCAAGGAGCCTTTGTAAAGGGGAAATTGCCCATGCCCTTGGATTCCAGGGGGTGCTTGCTACTCTCTGTAATAAGATGCGAGTAAACAGACTGGTTCTCTATGGGCACATAGAGATGGAGAACTTGTTTGCCTCAATCCATTCGCTGCTTTTTGAACAGCAGAGCTCACATACATTTGTTGTGCCCAGAGGAACCCTGGTTTATAAGTGGAATTAGGTGCTGCTCATGTCAGCCCAGCATCAGCCTGACTGCGACCTCCTTCCTTTACCTGAGAGCCATCCCCAACATGGCCCAATGCCCGCTCGGCACTGAGAGTCCTGAGCATGGTTCAGTGGATCAGACAAAATTAATTTAGTTTCCCTGCCTTCCCCAGCCACCCTGTTGGGTCTAGAGCAAAAGGATTGGCAGAGGTAGAGCCAGGCCGTGGCTAGTTTTATCTTATCTGTAGATCCGGCTTAGCTGGCAAGCCAGCAAATGACTTCACAGTGGTAACAAAAGGCATCTTGGGGGCATGGGGTGGAGGGCAGAGGGATGTAATAGGATTTGCCATGAGACAGCAAGTTACAGTCCCATTAAGACACAGTCTGATGCCCAGAAGTTAAAACCAAGATGGAAGCTAGAAAGAAACTATAGTTTTAAGACACAGGGCTGGGGTTCTCTGGTTTGGTAGCTCCTGTGAATTTGGGAAAGTACCCTCCTAGTTCCCTGAGTGGTTTTAATTGGCCCAGCCATAACTGAAGTTGTTTTTGTCATAATGGGGAACTATATGGCCTCTTTTTGTCCCATCCTTTATTCATAGACTCTAAGCTATAAAGTAAGGGGAGAAGAGATTAGACCTGTCTATGGGCAGTCTATTTTTTCATCACGGCGATGTATTTTCTAATGAGGGAGAACATATTAGTCAAAGGGAGTTGATAGAACCCAGTTTGCTTCATCTCTTCTCCCTGCCAGCCTTTTGCTCTGGGTGGTGATCCATTTGCTTCCTCTTTCATTGACTATATCTCTGCTAATAAATACAAATGGGGAAATTGACTTTCACTGGGAGGCATGTATATTCACTAGCTCCTTCCCAAATGTCTTCTCAAAAAGGATCAAAAACACCAGTCAATTTCTTAAACCTGTTTCCCTTTGTTTTTAAACTGACACTTGAGGTGCTCCAATCTAAAACCAAAGCTAACTTGGGTAACGGGTATTCAATTTATCCTGGACAGAGAAACTTGGGAGGATCTGACTGGACTCAAAGCTCAGAACTCCTGAAGTTTATCATTTTCTAACCAAAGGGCCCCTGCTTTGATTCCTCAGTGTTGTGCACATTTCTGAAGCAAAGTGGGAGAAGAGAAGAGGCAGCCTCTTTATCCTATTGGCAGAAGCAACTCGAGCTTCAGCTCTCTAGTTACCCCTCTATGAAGAAAACTTGCTAATTGCTTTTTCTTGTTGCAGTATTTTAACCAATATTTCTGAAGTTCATCAAAGTATGGGCTACTGTCCTCAATTTGATGCAATTGATGACCTGCTCACGGGGCGAGAACATCTTTACCTTTATGCCCGGCTTCGAGGTGTACCAGCAGAGGAAATCGAGAGGGTAAAAAATGGTTTGTTGTAACCTCTCAGGAATTTGGTAAACCATAAGGATATTTCATGAGAGTGCAATTTTTTTAGAGATGGGAAAGCTGTAGAATGCTACCCATCCATTCATTCAACAAATGCTTACTGAGGTATCTACTGTGTGCCAAGTACTGTTCTAGAAGACAGGGGTAAAGCAATGAACAAAACAGTCAAAAATATCCCTGTCCTCATATCTAACAAAACAATGTATGTCTTTGTCCTTCCACTCAGCAATCTCACTTCCGAGAATTTACCTTGAAGATATGCCTCCCACAATACTAAATGCATATGTACAAAGTTATTCATTGCATTTATATTTGCAAAATATTGGCAATTACCTAAATGTGAAAACATAAGATGTTGGTTGAATAACTTATGGTACATACATACAATAAAGTCTTGTGCAGCTGTAAAAAAAAAAAAAAAGAAAGAAAAAGGAAAAAGAACAAGAAAAATCTCTGTGAACTGATATGGAGCTATTTTCAAGAGGTTTTTCTTTTAGTTAAAAAAGCAAAGTGTTAAAAAACACATGCGTAATGCTTTTCATGTAAGAAACTTGGAAAAATAAGAAAGCATACGTATGTTTGCTTATCTTTACAAATAGAAAAGATAAACCAGAAAACAATGAATTTGATCACCAACAAGAGGGAAACTGGGTGAAAGGGTGAAGGAAATTAAGAAGTACAAATTGGCAGTTATAAAATAGTCATAGGGAGTAAAGTATAGTCGATAAATTGTAATAACTATGGGAGGGAATAACATTTCTATGAGGATATCTTTTTGTACAGTTTTGACTTTTGGAAGCATGTTAATGTTCTACATATTCAAAAAATAAAACTAAATAAGAATGGGAAGGGGGTAAAATGAAAACAAAAAGAAAATCCTAACACTGAAAGCAAACTGAAACAAATTAATCCAAGTTTATTTCAAATAAATATTATTATCATACATAAAGGGAGAAAAAGAACTAATACAAATAACTGAAGACACAGTACTTGATTGTATATCCTCAGTCTTAAGCAAGTGAAGCAGAGGGAAGGAATTACAAATTCTGAGCTCTTTTAGGCCTATTTATTTTTTTATAGCGTCATGGGCAAAGCATCTGAAACTATTTTAGATGTGTTATAGGATTAAGTAAATGAATAAACGCGTTAATATTGTTAGAAGCCAGAGTTCTCATTGTGGAAGAAGGGACATACCAATATGGAAAGGAGGAAAGCAAGAAAGAACCCTATGGGGATGGATTGGAATTGGAAATGCCACTGTAAACTCACAAAATATTTATATGCATGAGTTTTTTCATCCATGCATATGAGCTCCTGTATATTTCATGTATGCATGTACATGTATATATGTGTGTATGTTTCTGTATGTGTATAACTGTCCTCTAAAAGGGCTAAGCAAAAAAAATTCCCCAGTAACAATGAGCACACTTAGTGCACAGATTTTGGTATCCCATACCATTCCCCACTAAAAGGGACTATGACTCCTCAAACAAATGACAAATTCCAGAGCTGGGACAGCATAGGTATTAAATAAGCCTGGAACATCATATTATGCCAGAAAGGAAAGAACTGCTTAGAAAAAAAGTAGAGGCTTGTCACAAGTACACAGATGCCATCTTGAAGGGGCTCCCCATGGCCATACGTGGGACGATTTGAACATCAAAATAATTAAATACCATGATAAATTATAAAGCACCGGGTGAAATAGGAATTCATAAGTCGATTCCATTAAATAGATAAATTCATAAACAAGAGAGAAGGGAGGGTTCTTGCTTACACTCAAATACTGAGAGAGACAATTGGTTATGTGGAAGAAGTTATAGAGTTGGAAAATCATTTTGCAGTGATCATAGTAAAAATTGAATTGCACAAAAATCATCAATGCTTGCTAAATTTGGGGGGAAATTTTTATAAGAAGCAAGGTATTTGTGTGGTTTAAAAATATCTCCCACAGATTGCTTACTGGTTGTGAAGGGGAAGCATTCTTCTTTTACAATGGAGAAATTAGACAACACCTTAACTGGGTGGACAAAATTGACATGACCAAGAGGCAAATTGAGATCTCATGCCCCTGGATGCAGTACTCTGAGAAGAACACAACTTCACTGTGTAATATTCTGGTTGGGAATGCCTAAACCCAAATCTTATCATAAGGAAACATCAGATAAACTCTAAGTTAACTCATACATAAAAAACAAAGAAGAAATCTTACCATTTGTGATAATATAGATGGACATAAAGGGTATTGTGCTAAGTGAAATAAGTCAGAGAGAGAAAGACAAATATCATATGATTTTACTAATATGTGGAATCTAAAGACTAAAATAAATGAACAAAAAGTAGAAACAGATTCATAAATGTGGAGAACAAACTGATGGTTATCAGATGAGGTTGGGAAGGTGGGTGAAGAAGGTGAAGGAAATTAAGAAGTACAAATTGGCAGTTATAAAATAGTCATAGGGAGTAAAGTATAGTCGATAAATTGTAATAACTATGGTGCCAAGTGGGTACTAAACTTATCAGAGGGATTACTTTGTAAATTATATAAATGTCTAACCACTATGCTGTACACCTGAAACTAATATAAAATAATATTGAATGTCAACTGTAATTGAAAAAGAAAAAAAAGAAAAAACTCTAAAGGAACATTCTATTTAAAAAATACAGGGGCTATATTCTTCAATAGAATCAAGGTCATAAAAGACAAAGAAAGACAAAGAAAGGCAAAGTCTATGGAAATGTTCCTGATCACAGGGGCTAGATAGACACAGTGACTGCATACTGGGCACTAGACTGCACCCTGTACTGGAGAGAAAATAATGCAATGAAGGACATCTTCGGGCCACCTGACAAAACTGAACTATGAATAATTAGATTAGATTTGAATGGTAGATTAGGTTAGATTAGAACAGTATATTAAAGTATAGTAACAATGTTATGTTTACTGACATTGATAATTGTACTGTGGTTATAGTACAAGAATATTTTTATTCTTAGGAAAAAGACACTGAAGTATTTAGGAGTAAAGGTCCATGGTGTATCTTACCCTCCAATGGGTCTGAAAAAAGTATGTGTGTGTGTG
>NW_006441955.1:36770697-36776410 GCF_000325575.1 Pteropus alecto | reverse complement strand
AAAGAGAAAAAGCAAAAGTAAAGGGTTTGTGAGTATTCTTTGTACGATTCTTAGTTCTACACATTTCTGTAAGTTGGAAACTATTCCAAATAAAAAGTCAAAAATGGAGCTTACACTCTAGTGGGAGAGACAGACGGTAAACAGATAAGTAAGCAAAATATACAGTACATTTGTGAGTGAAAAGTCCTTAGCGAAAAAATAAAGCAACGAAGAATTTAGGGGGTAGGTTTGCACTTTTAAGTAGGGTGGCCCAGGGAAAACTTCACAGAGGAAGGAAGTGACTTCTGAGTGAAGACCTAACGAAGCTGAGAAAGTGGGCCATGTGAATATCAGGCAGGACATTCCAAGCAGAGGTACAAGTGCAAAAGGTAGAAGCATGGTGGGTTTTTCTCCAGTGACTTCCTTAGTTTCCTGTGAGTACGCGTGCATGCGCACACGCACACACACACACACACACACACACACACCTGTTATTTTCTATCATACTTCTCTATTGCATTCCCTCAAAGCACTGTTATAATCTGTCATTATTCTGTTTATTTCAATGGTCTGTCACACACCCCCATCTGTGAGTACAAGGTCACTGGCTATATTCACTACTATTCTCCAGGGTCTAGTACAGTGCCTGGCTCATAGTGGGTCCTCAAAAAGTATACATTTGATGCACAAGACCCCAAGTATGACCCAGTTGAGGTGTGGAATCAACAGACCACTATCTTCTCAAACAGACCCTAGACTCTTTCTCTTCCCCTCCTAGCCATAGTCTGAGACACTGGGTAAGAAGCTCTGTCTTGCTTGTAATGAGGCTAACGTTCATTCCTCAGGGGCCAGTGAGCTGACCAAGGCACACTGGAATCTAAGGCACAGAGTGCAAAGGAGATGCCTGGCTGCCGAAGCGTGTGCCAGAGAACATGAGTCAGCAGGTGGCACTGTTTTGGCCTAGCGTCTGTCATAGAGGTGTGAGATCTGGAAGCTCTCAGCTTTGAATTGCTGGAGGTTTGGAGTGTTTGCTTGTTTGTCTTTCCCAAATGATATTTCTTTCTCTTCCCTAGGTGGCAAACTGGAGTATTCAGAGCCTGGGCCTCTCTCTCTATGCGGACCGCCTGGCAGGCACCTACAGCGGGGGCAACAAGCGGAAACTCTCCACAGCCATTGCCCTGATCGGCTGCCCGCCGCTGGTGCTGCTGGTGAGGGCCACCATGGGGACAGGCAGGCCTGAGGGCTGGTACCAAGTGGTGCATCTCTGTGGTCAGGTCATCAGATTTAGAAAATGCAGCGGTCTGTTTTTGTCTCGACTGTTCCCTATACTTCTCATTTTGAGCAAATCAGCACAAAGTTTGGTTCATAGCTCTTGGGGAAAGCTAGAGTCACAGCACATTCTTACTCTGAGTTTCTGGGATGTCCCTTGTGGGAACACAGGCTTACAGCAGGGAAGCTCAGCCCCTCTGAGGAATGTCGGAATGTCGGTGTCTGCTCAGAAATTACTACTGCCTGAGGGGGTCTGTCTGGGATCCAGAGTGGATAGGAGCATTGGCCTGCATCAAAGGCTCATGTGACTCTCACTCGGAGCCTGAGGCCCCTATGCTCATGAGGTCAGGGGTTTATGAGGCCATGGGTCACAGGACTCAGAGGGAACCAGTAAAGTCATCTAAGCTATCTCCCTGTCTCCTTGTGAACATATCAAAGGCTCATGTGACTCTCACCAGAGCCGGACTAGGCCCAGGCTTGAGGCCCCCATGCCCATGTAGTCTGGGATTTATGAGTATAGGACTTGAAGAGAACAAGAAAAGTCACCTGGGCTCTCTCCCTGCCTCCTTGCAAACAGGAATAAGGTTTGGAGGGGGTTTTTTTGTTGGTTTTTTAAGGTAATTCTACTATTGCCTTAATTAACCTTAACCCATTCCTGGGATGAAATGGGTCTAGAGGTGTGCATGACCTATCTTTACTCTCTAAATTCACTGCCTGCCTTCCATACTCTGCATCTGGGTACCCCGGGTCTTGTCCCACTGGGGAGTGACTTCGTGCATTGTCAGCCAAAGACAGTGCTCAGAGGAAGTCAGCCAGGGAGGGGGTGCGGGTAGTAAGCAGGGAAGGCTGACTCTAAGCCCGGCCCTGCCCTCTCTGCCTCCCCACAGGATGAGCCCACCACAGGCATGGACCCCCAAGCACGCCGCATGCTATGGAACACCATCATGAGCATCATTAGAGAAGGGAAGGCTGTGGTCCTCACATCCCACAGGCAAGCAATTCCCAGGTGCTGGAGTGGGCGGTTGGGCAGGCAGGAGTCCTCCCCACACCTCACCTCCTCTCTCTTGCCCCACAGTATGGAAGAATGTGAGGCCCTGTGTACCCGGCTGGCTATCATGGTGAAGGGCACATTTCAGTGTCTGGGCACAATTCAGCACCTCAAGTACAAGTAAGGAGATGGTGCCTCTGTTACCTTCCTGGTGGGGTCCTCCTTTTCCTCTCACTCCCCAACATCCCTATGGTAGAGCAGGTGAGAGGGGACTGTTCCCCATGTAGAAAGAGAAAGAGTTCTAGACCTGAAAGGTAAAAGCATTTTATTATAGAGGGGAATAATCCTCGATCATGTTATAACATTGAAATAAGTTATAACCGACACAGTTATACCGGGACATAAGGGTGTGGGGAAGCCAGCTGGCTGTGCACACTCTCTCTTGTGGACCATTCTTTATCCCCACACCAGCAACCCACTCACCTGTAAGTGGAGGAGGGAAGCACAGATGGCCCTGGCCCTGGCAGCTCCATGTATTCTGGATATTTCCACAGGGAAGTGCTCCCTTTCCACACCTTTACTCCCTCCTGGCCAGTCCCTTACAGGGCCAGGTAGCCTTTCTACCACTGAGTGAGCACTGGCCCTGTGAGCCTTCATGGGCAGGCCTATGATCTCTGCAGGGGCCTAAAACCACCTTTGAATTCAGTGAGTCCATGAGAAGGAAAGAAGCAGGAAACATCCATGCCTCCAGGAGTTGGACACAGGAAGCTGTGACATAGGTCTGGTGATCCACGTCACCACACACACATTTAGACCTCTAACAACTAGTATCGAACTATCTCTCCAGAAACTACCATGGATTTTTGTCCTCCTAGTTTTAAGCATGCATAGAAGATCTATCGTATGGGCTTTTAATCCCCAATATTTTTGATGAGTCTATTCCTTATTTTGGGATTGCCTTAGACCCAACTACTAACAGGCCTGTACCACACCTCTGTGGGTGTCCCGTAGGTTTGGAGATGGCTACATCGTCACAATGAAAATCAAATCCCCAAAAGACGACTTGCTCCCTGATCTGAACCCCGTGGAGCAGTTCTTCGAGGGGAACTTCCCCGGCAGCGTGCAGAGAGAGAGGCACTACAACATGCTCCAGTTCCAGGTCTCCTCCTCCTCCCTAGCCAGGATCTTCCGGCTGCTCGTCTCCCACAAGGACAGTCTACTCATTGAGGAGTACTCGGTCACACAGACCACGCTGGACCAGGCAAGTCACCGAGGGGTGCTACATGCAGAGCGGGGCTGTGCAAAGGCTGGGCCAGACCTCCCGACCTGGGCTGAAATCCACATGAGAGGGAGGCATGACATGCCTGAGTTTTAACACTTCAGTCCATCCATCCGTTGGGGTAAAACACGGTATACCAGAAATTGTTTTCTAATACTATTTTAGTATCAGCAAACTTCACTGACTTTACGTCATCCTTCCCCACTAAACTAAGATCGTATTTCATCCTTCCTGGTTTGTTGTGGTGGCTTTTTCTTTTTCAGATCAACTTTACTGATGTTTAATTTACATACAATAAAATAGATCCACTTAAAGTGTACAATTCGGAGAGTTTTGATAAATGCATGTGTCGTGTGTCAGGTTTTTTAATGTGATCACTTTTTTATTGTGGTAAAATATATATATATATTATAATTACCCATTTTAAGTGTACAATTCAATAGCATTAAGTGCATTCACATTGTTGTGCAACCATTACCAGAAATTCTCCAGAAATTGTTTATCTTCCCAAATTGAAATTCTATAGCCATTAAATAATAGCCCTCCACCCCCACCCCCAGCTCAGCCACTGGTAACCACTATTCCACTTTCTGTTGACTACTCCACATACCTCATATAAGTAAAATTATACGGTATTTTGTCCTTTTTTGTAGCTTATTTCACTTGACATAATGTCCTCAAGGTTTATCTTGTTGTAGCACGTGCCAGAATATCCCTCTTTAAAGACTGAGTAATATTTCATTGTATGTTTATACCACATTTTATTTACCTATTCATCCATTTGGACTTTTGAGTTGTTTCTGGGGGTTATTTGTTTGTTGTTGTGTGTTTATTTGTTTTAAATAAATATCCTTAAAGACTGCTCAATAAAGCAGTGGAAATAGGCAAAAGTGTCCATTTACCCTCTGAACAGCTGGCTCACCAGCACCTTCTTCTCAGTAACCAGATGGAGGCAGGAGCAAGGGTCCCGGCCACACTGCACATCGAATAAAGAACGGAGAAGAGATGAGATAGGATTCCTGTTTTGTTTTTTGTTTCTCCTTCAGAGGTTTAGGAGGGTACTGCTAGCTGAGATCTGCCTTGCCTTGTATATCCTAAGCTCTGGTGCCCCAAATCCTCTGAATCCTCCCACAGGAATTTCTTTGGCTTAGCTCAAAATTTGAAGACACAATCCCTGCCCAAGATTCTGGTGACCAGGCTTCCTGGTTGGGCCAGCCTCCCCTCCTGCAGTACACAAGCTGCTCCAGCAGGGCTGTATATTAACTGTGGAAAAGAGAAAGCAAAGGGGGTGGGTGGGTGGAAGGCACCATTGTTCTGGAAACATCTACCTACTCTTGTTCTTTTCATGCCTCTAGGTATTTGTGAACTTTGCTAAACAGCAGACTGAAATTCACGACCTCCCTCTGCACCCCCGAGCTGCTGGAGCCAGCCGACAAGCCAAGGTACCTGCCACTCATTCCCAGTCCCCTGCTTCAGGCAGATGCCCAGCTCAAGAACTAGTCCTCTGGGCCTGAGGGGTCCCAAGGCCCGCATATGTCTCCTGCAGAGAGTCCCACTAATAGCATATCCTCTCCATCCCTGCCACTCCCCTCCAGTTCTGTGATAAAGGACTTTTCAATTTGTAGTTGTATGGGTTCCTTTTATAATCAGGAAACCATTTGGATGGTATGGGAAAGCTTTTTTGAAAAGAATTTTTCCACGTGTTTTTGCTTAGAGTTAGAGAAAAAAAAAAAACCTTGGATTTTGGAAACAAGAAGCAGGGAAGAGAGGAGAAAATATTAAAAGGTCTTTATTGTTGGGATACTTGATATCCATGACTGGTCATATGTTTGAGCTTCAAAGGAAAGGAATTAACTGGCATTTCATTTCAATGGTGGACACATTTGGTTAGAGCAAGGATTATTATTTTAGGAAGAGGGCTCTTTGTTCTTTATAAAAATATCAAGATGATGAAGGAAGAAGCAATAGAAGGTATATATCCTAGACTGTGATAACTCTTGGGATAGGTGCTTCCAGGGTCCCCCAGCATGACACCCCAGCCCCATGTACGGAGCACTCCTACCCCATCCCAGTTCCCGAGAGAGAAAGAGAGGCAGACAGACAGACAGAGACAGAGAGACCAAAGCCAGCCCCCAATGCTGGCTGGCAGGGAGTGCTGGGCAAGGTGACCTCAACACACAGCCAGTAGAATCTCCTCT